>NC_064565.1:98179525-98485463 GCF_937001465.1 Orcinus orca
GTACCATAATCATAGCTTATTGTCACTGAGAAATTACTATCTGTGAAGCCTTGTGGTAAGCAGTTTACAAACAT
Organism: Orcinus orca; assembly: GCF_937001465.1. Lineage (NCBI taxonomy): Eukaryota > Metazoa > Chordata > Mammalia > Artiodactyla > Delphinidae > Orcinus > Orcinus orca. The sequence goes on from NC_064565.1 coordinate 98,179,600, forward strand.
TATTTCTATTGCCCATAAGAACCCTCATTGGTAGGTTCTATTATAATTCCCTTTGCCAGATGAAAAGGTCAAGACACAGAAGGGTTAGGTAGGTAAATTTCACAGCTAATCAACAGAGGAAGCAGAATTTGAATCGTGCTGTTTGAACCCTGCCTTTGCCCTTAAGCACTGACCATCAACAAGTTCAACCACCCAGTCATGGTCAAGAAGAAAGTATTAAAATATGCCACTGAATAATGTCTCTCATATACCTTCTCATTTAACTCATGGAACATGTGTTTTCAGTTCATCCTTGCTTGGAACCATCAGGTTGAATGGATGACATTATATTTTAAGGGTCTAAACAACCAATAAAAAAAACTAAAAGCATCACATACATTTAAAGGTAAAGCTCCAAGTTTGATAGCAGCTGAGCACAGACTCATATCTTCATGGGGACAAAGCAGATATACTGTCTTTTTCATCTTTGGGTCCTTAACACAGTAACTAGTACTATAGATGAGGAAGTCAACAGTGTTTGTTGCATAGGTGATTGAATGAACAAATAAACTAATGAAAGAACAAATTAAATAGCTGTTGAATAGAAAAAGTAACAGTCACAGAAGAGAAACAAGGACATCTCATGATGCAAACAAAAACAAGTAGTGACTTGATTATCCCAAATGATACAAAAATTATATGAAGATCATAGTTCACAATCTTAACATTAAGCATATCATATTGTTTGAATTCTAGAATATTCCATTTCTAAGAGACATAGAAGATATCCAGTCTGACTCAATTTGGACCTAACAGGATGTCATTAGACTTTCATTGGAATACATCCAATGGTAAAAGGCTGCTTGTGACCAGCTTAAATCACTTAATATAAAAAACTCTTCCCTATCTTGACCCAATATCTGCTTTTTGGTCCTAGTTCTACTACTGGAAACCTCATAGAACAATCTAATCCTTCTAGCTCATGATAACCCATCAAATATTTGAAGACATTAATCATGTTTTCTTGTTCACACTCACATATCTTTTCTGTTTTCCTAGAGTACCATTTTTTCCTATAGATTTTATGACATGCTCATGTGTGTTTCAACAGAATAGTGACATGATGAATGGAAAGTAGCCACAATTTTGGTTAGAAGCTTGAGAAGTCCTTTAACAGCACATATTTAAAAATTTATAGAGACAAAATTATGTGCTCCGGGAGATACAGCTTTCCAGGTCTCCAAATTTCTGCATGGAAGTAATAGGTGTGAATACCGCCTACCCCTTTTCTCAGAGTGAGGATTCTCCCAGGCATATGAGCTCACTTTTGCATTTTCCTGGGGAAACTTTATGTCCTCATGGCCTCTTCTCAACCTGCCTGTGATGGAATCTTTGTTTATATACTCAACAGGTGCAAAGAAATAGTGTAGCATGAGCCTAAGTGTTTACTGTGTTTACTAAGTGTTTACTGTGAGACTGACTTTTAAAAAGTCAAGTTTCCAGGAACATTCCCCAGCAAGCCTAGGATTCGGGCCTGGCTAAATTTCATTCCTGCATACCCAGATTTTTTTCTCACATTCTGATTTTCCTCCTCTGGTCTTAAGTTTTCCAATATCCAATATCCAGTTTTCCAGTTATCCAATATCCAGTTTTCCTCCTCTGGTCTTAAGTTTTCCAATATCCAGTTTTCCATTCCGGGAGAATAAATGGCCCCCCACATGATATGCTAAATCAATACTGTTATAGAAAAAAAATCAATTAGGTCTATGAATATAAAAACAGGACTTCGCGGGCTTCCCTAGTGGCGTAGTGGTTGGGAGTCCGCCTGCCGATGCGGGGGATGCGGGTTCGTGCCCCGGTCCGGGAGGATCCCACATGCCGCAGAGCAGCTGGGCCCGTGAGCCACGGCCGCTGAGCCTGCGCGTCCAGAGCCTGTGCTCCGCAACAGGAGAGGCCACAACAGTGAGAGGCCCGCGTACCACAAAAAAAGAAAAAAAAAAAAAAAAAACAGGACTTCGCTATTTATACGAACTGTCCTGCAGGAAGTAAAGAGCACTCAAAGAATGAACCAACATATCCAGTTTCCTAACACATCTACCTGATAGGCTTTGGTTGGTACCTGACTACAGTCTAAGACCCTCCAAGATTTGCTTTGTAGTCAGCAGGGCAGGGAGGTGACATGATATTCGGTTAAAAAAAGATGAGAAACCATGGCATTCAATAGGAAAGGCTGCAGTGTGTACTTAAAAGTGAGCACAGAACACAAAAGCTTTATGAAAGGGGTACCAAAAGCATACATCAGAAGGAGGTCACAGGATTGTACAAGAGGACGTTTAGGATTGACAAAGGGTCACCGCGTTTGTCCAGGACAAGAGGACATTGCAGATTTATAAAAGGGTCTCAATATCTGTCCAGGAGGATAAAATATTAATGATCTCTGTTAGCTGAGAATTTTTTCTTTCTGAAACTGACAGAGTTCTGTGGCTTGTAAATCCTGCTTCCCTCTTCAGTACAGAAGAGGCCGAGCGTCTCATTTTTTCTAAAGGGCAGCATGTCCCTTTCCCTCTCCTGAGAGGAGGCTTCCCGCTGTTCACCACGACCGGAGCGGTTTTGCTCATCCTGTCTCCTGCTCTCACTCACCCTTCAGCCACTGGGGACTTTTAATGTCTTAAATGTGGGCAGAGAGTAGTTTCAAACTGTCATTACTGAACTAAAACCCCGAGAAAAAAAAGAAAAAAAAACATTCTCTATCTGGCTCTTTACATTGAAATTATGTTAAGGAATTACTTCTCTTTTTTAAAGAGTCATTTGTTGCCACTTAGTAATGAAACATAATTGCACAAATCCATGTTAATTTATGACAGTGAAATAATAAAATATTGATGAAATAAAAATCCCTAGACTTCAGTAATGAGAACAGGCATTAAGTCAATTCTCCACACCGGCACCAAAGCAGTCTTTCCAAAATACTAACAAGTTTGTGTTTCCTGCTTAAAATACTTTACTAACTTCCTGCCATTTATAAAAAGAGGCCCAAACTCATCAGTAAGATACAATGTTTCCTGCTTGTTGACTCTTGCTTTTTGCTCATATCCCACCACTGGATCCAATCTCCTTTCATACTACATCAATTCTAAACTACTTACGTTCTCCAAATATAATCATTAAATTCTTCAAGTATTTAAAGGAACAGCTTTATTGAGGCATAACAGACAAATAATGAACGGCACACACTTAACTTTTCAAATTGATTGTTTTTGATGTATGTTTATACCCATGAACTGATCATTAAAATCGAGCCAGTGAATGTTCCATCACTCTTGAAAGTTTGCTGGTGGTCTTTGTAATCCCTTTCTCCCATCCTTCCTCGGCCCCCATCCCTAAGCAACCACTGATTTCCTCTTTGTCACTATAGATTAGTTTGCATGTCCTACAGCAGAGTTTCTCAACCTCAGCACTATCCACATTTTGGACCAGATCGTTCTTTGGTGTAGAGGGCTGTTATCTGCCTTGCAGGGGCTTTATCAGCATCCTTAGTCTCTACCCATCAGATGTGTGTGCAGTACCTGTGCTCCAGTTATAACCACCAGAGATGTAACCAGACATTGCCTAATGTCTCCTAAGGGCAAAATGGGCTCTGATTGAGAACCACTGTCCTAGAGTTTTATATAAAGGAAATCACATGGTGTATGCATACGCTTTCTTGTCTGGCTTCTTTCCCTCACGTAATTATTTTGACATGTATCCCACAGGGATCTTTTTCATCAGGCTACCTGAACAGAAGAGTCTCTGAGAGTGAATGTTTTATTGTCCAGAGGTAGTATACAGAGTATTAGACAATGCAGGAGTCGAAAGTCTTGGGTTCTGAGTCTAGCATTTTCACTCACTGGCTGTTCTATATTAATGACATGAAAATTTTTGTCTAGTTCACTTTGCAAGATTACCATGAAGGTCAAGTCTGTATAACATTAAAATACTAGTATGTGCATTCATTTTGCAAAATCTATGAAAATATATAGTACATGTTTATTGAGTAATCTAAACCGTGTCATCTAATTTATATCTTTTATAGAGTCCTTGCATCTATAGAGTGTTATATGTACTGTGACACAAAAATTAGTTTGTTCCCAAAGAGCTCACAAGACACTGTGGTTAAATGAAACAGTAGAAATAGGAGAATGACAATGACAATGACAAAAAAGTCCCTATGGTATGAGACGAAGTGTCTACAATCCTCTCTAACTCAAAAATATCACGCTTGTGAGAGGGGCCATAATCTAGCTTTAGGATGTCGTGATCTCTTTGATAATCAGCATTTCCTTTCCAAGCATAATCCCTGGCAGGGCATGATATATTACCACTTAAGATGGAAAATAATATAGTAGAATTATATGGAAGATTCAGAGTCCAAGTTCTAAGGGTTTGATACAAGGCACAAGGTGCTTCTTTATATTTCAAACAAACCAAAGCAGTACAGAGATGATGAACATAAACTTCATCCATCTATCATCGGGGGAAAAGTCTGCTGTTCAAACTAAGGACCTAGTAAGTGCCCATCAGTGTGAATGGGTTTTCTGGATCCTAGAGAGCCACCTCCAAGAAACGCCCAGTTGTGAGAGTACTGACTTTCGCCTGCCCCCTTTCATTGGTCAGGACTGGAACAGTTAGACAACTGGGTCGAGTGCTTAATGAGCATAGGTGGTAAATCTCAACAAAATTCATACAATTCTCTTGTGTGTGGTCCAGCCCATTTGTGGTAGCCAGACTCTAAGATGGCCCCCAATGATCCCACCTCTTTATATTGATGTCCTTATATAGTCTTCTTTCATATTATACCAGCGTTAATCTGTATGAACAATAAAATACAGCAGAAATTTGGCATGTCATTTCCAATATTGATTATAACAGACACTTCTGTTTATATCTTGATCTGTCTTTCTCTCTCTCTCTCTCTCTCTCTCTCTCTGACTCTGGTGTAAGCCAGCTGCCACATAATGACCAGCCCTATGGAGAACCCCACGTGGTAAGGAAATGAGACAGCTGACCAACAGCCAGCAAGAAACGGAGGCCTGCCAACAGCCCGGTGAGCGAGGATACTCCAGCCCGTCAAGCCTTGCGATGACAACTTATCGGCAACCTCATGAAAGATCCTGAGCCACGACCACTCAGCTAAGCCACTTCTGGATTTCCAACCCTCAGAAACTGAGTGAGATAATAATAAATGTCTGTTGTTTTAAGCTGCTGAATTATGGGGTAATTTGTTATACAGCAATAGCGTAACTAATACACCTACCTACTCCTGAAACGTGGGAGTCAGACATTGCCTACATTTCGTACATACGTGGTCTTAGGATATCTACACCCCAACATGAGAACTACTTCTGGGATGGCATCCCAGAGCCTAAAGATGATCCAGTATGCTCTTTGGATGATTGAAGAAAAGGAAGAAGGATGTGGGGTGGGCAAAAGTGCAGATGTAACTCGATCGGGACTCTCCGGGTCTGTATAAAGATTCTGCGTAAGGGAAGGACATCCCTCTGATCCAGAACGAATACCTGAAGCTGGTTGAGAAGCACAACATGTAGACTCTAACAGAGGTCTTTCTTACATATTTGTTCCAAGCAAACAGACTGAGGGCTGGAACACGATTCACGAGTTAAGTAGAGACTTATTACCAAATAATTCACTTAAAATCTGTACCATTAGACCACAGCTTTGGATAGAAAGAAGACATTGTCTCCAAAAGACTCCAGTTGAAATGCACATGCCACGTGGGAGAGGAGCAAGAACACCCTTCCATTAATCTTATGGCGGAAGTAGGGTGGGGTTGGTAATAAGGTTAACTTCCTTTTTTTTTTTTGCAAAAGGCACAAAGAGGGCTTCCCTGGTGGCGCAGTGGTTGAGAGTCCGCCTGCCGATGCAGGGGACACGGGTTCGTGCCCTGTTCCGGGAAGATCCCACATGCCGCAGAGCAGCTGGGCCCGTGAGCCATGGCCGCTGAGCTTGCGCGTCCAGAGCCTGTGCTCCGCAACGGGAGAGGCCACAACAGTGAGAGGCCCGCATACCGCAAAAAAACAAACAAGCAAAATAAAAAGGCACAAAGAGAAGAGAAAAAAACTAGAATAAAGACCAAGGTGGTTTTAACTGAAATGCTATCAGGGGCAGTTGATTTAACAACGAACAAGCAACGATAACAAAAACAAAACCACATAAGTGGCTCACAACCTTAGCTGCCGATGGGAATCATGTAGGGGACTTTTAAAAATCCTGTTGCCCAGAACACACCCTAGATCTATTACCTCAATGTCTTTAAGCATAAGAAGCAAGAACCATGTTTTTTTTTTTTTGAATTTTATTTATTTTTTTATACAGCAGGTTATTAGTTATCCATTTGATACATTTTAATGTATATACGTCAATCCCAATCTCCCAATTCATCCCACCACCACCACTCCCCCCCCCGCCACTTTCCCCTCTTGGTGTCCATATGTTTGTTCTCTACATCTGTGTCTCTATTTCTGCCCTGCAAACTGGTTCATCTGTACCAGTTTTCTAGAGAAGCATCTTATTTTTAAAAGCTCACTGGGTGATTCCTATAGGTAGCCAAGTTTGAGAAGCACTGAGCTGTGAGATATGAGACATCCAAGAAAAACAAAGAGGGAGCAAAGAGGCAAAAAAAAAACCAAATCACTGAATTCAGCAAATTTGTCCTGTCCCTTTCACGCGGATAACCTAAGTGCTCGAGCTGCTGCTGTTTACTTGACAACATAAACTCATCAAGCTATCTCAGCATTGTAGTCCTCATTTCCCACAGCACCAAGCATGCTGTTGACATTCTATAAACGCTAAATGATAACAATGGTTTGCTGTCAGTTTTTTTTTTTTTTAATAGTTGTCATTACTGTAAAGCTGGGTATCAGGGGAGAGGTTTTGTTCAGCAAGTTCCAATTATTTGAACACCACAGTGCTAGTCAAATCAGAGTTTACCATAGACCCCAGGGCAGTGAAGGTACAAGTGGAATGTCAACAGAAGCGGTTCCTGGAGTGTCACCTTATTTTTCCCACAACTGCATGGCTCCATTGGCTTTCCAGAAAATCTGGGTCTCTCTCCTCTCCCATCTTGCAGGCACCCTCTATCCCTCCCCAATGCTAACACATGCTGTGACCTGAACGAATAACCCAGCAGACTGTCTCCCTAAGAAATCGTCCTCTGGCTCTTCTCCCTCCTAACAAGACTTTTCTAAGATCACCTGCTCTGAACATTTTGGGTAGTTGTTGTAAAAGGAACACTCTGAAGTATGCAAGGTCTGGGGAACCCTCCAGGTGCTGATAAGGAAAAAACAATTAAGGATCAAAGCCTCAAGAAAATTACATTTCCAGTGTCCTACCAAATGACCTTTAATTGGGAATAGTTTAGAATTATTCCCCGTCTAGGCTCCCATGTGTCTATCTAGAACCTTTACATTACAAAATCCAACCTTCTGCTTTGTTTTAATAATGTCTTTAGGCTTCCACTGCGAATTTCTTCAATACACAAAGATATTAACTGGTGAACAAGAAACCTATTTGAAGGACTTCATGCCCTACAATTATTTTGGGGGAGACTTGGGTTTTTCATTAACATATGAAAAACTAGTTGTGCCTCATCTTCTCAGTGATAACTTGCTGTAGCCATAATTCTATCTGCACGAGGCTATCGTGTGTTTTAGAATTGCAAAAAAGAGTTTCCTCTGTCAGAGGTAGCATCCCAAGACAACGTAATGAGAAAATAAAGCAAGAAACATGCAGTTCTCTTGTGACTGCAAACAGCTAATTTAATGAATTACACAGTAGACAAAAATGAAAATGAAAACAAGATTGACTCGATTTATGTGAAACCCCCTCTCTTTTTTTTGCACACACACACAAAAGGCTCAGAGTTTCAAATTTGTTTCTTTCTAATCCAGAGACCAAAGAAGTGGAAGCATGTAATTTTTTTCTTAGTAAAAAAGACTTTTACCATAGTAATACCATGTATTATGACACAGAGTCCACTGAGAAGAGGCAGAGGTGTATTACAAAGTAGTGTTCACATTTTGTGGAAATTTGTACACCTAAATTTCCTTATTAGAATAATCTGAACTGGGGATATGCAATTATTATGCAGCAATAAAAGACTATTGTACTGAAGGCTTACTTGTTCATTACTTGGTTTGGGGTACATTTTTATTGCTGCTTTGTACAATCATATGATGGAATCTGTGGCACATGAAAGCACAATGACATACATGCAAGGCTTTTGATTATAGCACTGTTTGTAACCAAAAATAAATGGGGAAAAACTAAATATCTATCAACAGGAAATATTTTAAATAAATTATGACATATCTGTTTAATGAAATCTAGGTAAATGTTAAAATAATGAAGTGATTTATGAAATTCTCCTTAACAGATCTAATTACATGAAATTAAAAAGGTGCAGTTTACTGCATATAATAGACAATCATTTGTGGGACAAAAGAGGGATTAGATATTTATATATAACTTGTCTATGCATAAGTTAGTAATAAAAAATAATAATCGTGCAGAAAAGAATTGAGAGAGAGTAAGAATTAGGGGCAGAAAGAAGAATTTTTACATTTTCTGTGTTGGATGTTGTCTGTACTTTTCTCTAAAAGACTTTAACATAGATAGTGTGGTATACATGTGCACATTCAATATTTTAAACTTATCCCTGTACCCTGGGGGGTTAGTTAATATTTGAAGTGCCTTAATCAGGAATACACACTTAAATAATTATTAATAGTAACTATTATTATTAATCACTTGTATTTTAAAGTATTTAATCAAAAGCCCTCATTCCACAAATAGGCTAATATATCACATCATCAATCTTGCTTTCTGATTAATAGCAAAGGTCATGCTAGTTTAAAAAAATAGTTTGTATTGATTTATTTATGTATTTAAGAAATATTTATTGAGCAACTACATGATAAAAGGCATTTTCAGCACTTGGTCCAAATTAGTGAACAACAACAACAATTAAAAAAAGAGAGATTTATATTCTTGTAGGGATCTAATATATTTTTTGAAAAATTTTTTTCTCGGTAAGATTAGTGGATTTGACTTCTGCTTCCAGCCATGATGGATTAAATAGTACCTGATTTGCCCTGCCCCCAGCACAATCTGAAAACTAAACAATACAAATAAGTGTTTAAAGACACTGAAAAACAGGCAGCCCAGGACAGTGAACCCTAAGGGAAGGTAAACAAATAAAGTGAACCCTACATGTTTCCCTCGCTTTCTGCCTGGAGTCACATTCCAGCCAGTAGCACAGAAACTGGGGACCCCTAACAAACCACAGTGGTCCTGCTGACTAGAAAACACAAAGATCAGAGCCATGGAGGCAGCTGAAATTTGCAGGGCAGAGCACTGGAGAGAAAGTTTCTACACAGAGAAAGAACTCAAAGAAACCTGCTTAGGCATCCTCTTGAGTCAGAAAACCTATAAGCTGTAAGCTGAATAACTTTCACTGCTCACACAGGGCTGGGAGACATCCAAGTTGCAGGGAGCCAAAGTGGAGACATCACTGAAGCACCTACACATTCAACAGAGACTCCAGAAGGGCCATGCTTTTAGTAACAGGGCTAAACCAGTCCTATAGTAGGGGCTACACAAGACTCGCTCAAACAAACTTAAGAACAAGCCTCAAAAGTATCACACTATCTCAACTGCCTGCCAGACAAAATTCAAGATTCTTTCTTAAAAAGACAACAAAATCTTGATTCTCAATAATTTAACATGATAATGTCTGACATCCAATTAAAATTTATTATACATGCAAAGAAGCAGAAAAATGTGATCCATAACCCAGGAAAACAATCAAAAGGAAAAGTCACACAATGTCAGAGATAATGAACCTAGTACACAAAGACTCTAAAACAGCTACTATAAATATGTTCTCGGATTTAAAGGAAAACACAAGCAAAACGAAGAAAGAAATGGAACCTGTAAAGAAGAAGTAATAAGAACTTCTAGAAATGAAAAGTATGAAATGAAAATTCACCATATGTGCTTAATATCAGATAAGACACATACACTGACTTGAAGTTATGGCAAAAGAAACCATCCAAACTGAATCACAGAAAAAACAAAAAACATTAAAATTAGCAAACAGTTATGGGACAGTATCAAGACTTTAACTATACATGAAATTTAAATATTGAAATTGAGGAATCAGCAGGGGGCAAAGGAAGGGAAATTAAAGAACTAATGTTCAAACTTTTAAAAAATTTATTGAAAAACAAAAACCTACGGAAATCCAATATACTCAACAAACCCCAAGTAGGCACATCATAATCAAATTGCTGAAATCCAGTGATAAGAAGGCAGTCTTAAAAGCAACCAGAGAAAAACAACACATCACTTTAAGGAAAACATTCCAAAAGACAATAGAATGACATCTTTAAACTGATGGAAAAGAAACTATCAACCTCAAATTCTATGTCCAGTGAAATTATACTTTAAAAATGAAGGGAAAATAAAGGCTTTTATCAGACAACAAAAAAAGGGAGAGAATTATCACTAGCATACCTGTGTGCAAGAGACACTAAAGGAAGTTCTTCAAATTGAAATAAAAGGATATCTCATGGAAATGCAAATGTACATAATGGAATGAAGAGACACAGTTAATGTGTAGATAATATATGACTTGTATTTCCAAATTTTTGACTTATTAAAAAAATAATATATTGTGGGATTTACAACACATGAAAAAATATAATGAAACAATGATAGCAAAAGGGACAGTAGAGAGAAATGGACATAACTCTGTTAAAGACTCTTACATATGAAGTACTATAATATTATTTTAAGTTAGACTCTGATAAGTTAAAAATAGGTATTATAAATTCTATAATAGGTTCAAGATGGAAGAGTAGAAGGATGTGCTCTCACTCCCTCTTGCGAGAGCACTGGAATCACAACTAACTGCTGAACAATCATCGACAGGAAGACACTGGAACTCACCAAAAAAGATACCCCACACCCAAAGACAAAGAAGAAGCCACAGTGAGACGGTAGGAGGGGCGCAATCCAACAAAATCAAATCCCATAACTGCTGGGCAGGTGACTCACAAACTGGAGAACACTTATACCACAGAAGTCCACCCACTGGAGTGAAGGTGCTGAGCCACATGTCAGGCTTCCCAACCTGGGGGTCCGGCAGCGGGAGGGGGAATTCCTAGAGAATCAGACTTTGAAGGCTAGCAGGATTTGATTGCAGAACTTCGACAGGACTGGGGGAAACAGAGACTCCACTCTTGGAGGGCACACACAATGCAGTGTGTGCATCGGGACCCAGGGGAAGGAGCAGTGACCCCACAGGAGACTGAACCAGACCTACCTGCTAGTGTTGGAAGGTCTCCTGCAGAGGTAGGGGGTGGCTGTGTCTCACCATGAGGACACGGACACCGGCAGCAAGAGTTCTGGGAAGTACTCTTTGGTGTGAGCCCTCCCAGAGTCTGCCATTAGCTCCACCAAAGAGCCCGGGTAGGCTCCAGTGTTGGGTTGCCTCAGGCCAAACAACCAACAGGGAGGGAACTCAGCCTCACCCATCAGCAGACAAGGGATTAAAGTTTTACTGAGCCCTGCCCACCAGAGCAACACCCAGCTCTACCCACCACCAGTCCCTCCCATCAGGAAACTTGCACAAGCCTCTTAGATAGCCTCATCCACCAGAGGGCAGACAGCAGAAGCAAGAAGAACTACAATCCTGCAGCTTGTGGAACAAAAACCACATTCACAAAAAGACAGACAAGATGAAAACGCAGAGGGCTATGTACCAGATGAAGGAACAAGATAAAATCCCAGAAAATGAAGTGGAGATAGGCAACCTTCCAGAAAAAGAATTCAGAATAATGATACTGAAGATGATCCAGGACCTCGGAAAAGGAATGGAGGCAAAGATCGAGAAGATGCAAGAAATGTTTAACAAAGACCTAGAAGAATTAAAGAACAAACAAACAGAGATGAACAATACAGTAACTGAAATGAAAAATACACTAGAGGACAGGTTTTTTTAAGAGCGATTGGTGGGACTTCCCCGGCAGTCCAGTGGTTAAAACTCTGTGCTTCCACTGCAGGGGGCTCGGGTTCAACCCCTGCCTGAGGAACTAAGATCCCACATGCCGTTCAGGTGTAGCCAAAAAAAAAAGAGAGAGAGAGAGAGATTGGTGAAAAATGGCTTCAAATATGAAGAAAAATAAAGCAGGATTCCTACCTTACAACTTAGAGAGGAACTCCACATGAATTCAAGATACAAGTATAAAAAAACTAGGAAGCTAATGAAAGAAAATGTTGGGGAATAGTTGTGATATAGTGGTGAGGAAAGGCTAAAACCCCACATATCAAAAGGTTAGAAAACATAATGAATTTAAGTATAACAAAATGAAGAATTTCTGCTCAATGCAGGATAGATTATAAACTTGAAAAACATAATTGCAATATTTAAAGTTGACAAGAAAAAAACATACAAAAAAAGTACACTAGACGGAATCAATAGCAGAACAACTGAGGCAGAAGAATGGATAAGTGACCCGGAAGACAGAGTGGTGGAATTCAATGCTGCAGAACAAAATAATCAAAAAAGAATGAAATGAAATGAAGATAGCCTAAGAGACTTATGGGACAACATTAAACGCAACAACATTCACATTATAGGGGTCCCAGAAGGAGAAGAGAGAGAGAAAGGCCCCGAGAAAATATTTGAAGAGATTATAGTCAAAACTGCCCTAACATGGGAAAGGAAATAGTCACCAAAGTCCAGGAAGTGCAGAGAGTACCATACAGGATAAACATGAGGAGAAACAGGCCGAGACACATAGTAATCAAGTTGGCAAAAATTAATGACAAAGAAAAATTACTGAAAGCAGCAAGGGAAAAACGACAAATAACATTGAAGGGAATCCCCATAAGGCTAACAGCTGATTTCTCAGCAGAAACTCAACAAGCCAGAAGGGAATGGCATGACATATTTAAAGTGATGAAAGGGAAGAACCTAAAACCAAGATTACTCTACTTGACAAGGATCTCATTCAGATTCGATGGAGAAATCAAAAGCTTTACAGACAAGCAAAAGCTAAGAGAACTCAGCACAACCAAACCAGCTCTACAACAAATGCTAAAAGAACTCCTCTAAGTGGGAAACACAAGAAAAGAAAAGGACCTACAAAAACAAACCCAAAACAATTAAGAAAATGGTAACGGAACATACATATCGATAATTACCTTAAATGTGAATGGATTAAATGCTCCAACCAAAAGACACAGGCATGCTGAATGAATACAAAAACAAGACCCATATATATGCTGTCCAAAAGAGACCCACTTCAGACCTAGGGACACATACAACTGGAAGTGAGGGGATGGAAAAAGATATTCCATGAAAATGGAAATCAATAGAAAGCTGGAGTAGCAATACACATATCAGATAAAACTGACTTTAAAGTAAAGAATGTTACAAGAGACAAGGAAGGACACTACGTAATGATCAAGGGATCAATCCAAGATGAAGATATAACAATTATATATACATATACACCCAACATAGGAGCACCTCAATACATAAGGCAACTGCTAACATCTACAAAATAGGAAATCAACAGTAACACAATAATAGTGGGGGACTTTAACACCTGGCTTACACCAATGGACAGATCATCCAAACAGAAAATTAATAAGGAAACACAAGCTTTAAATGAAACAATAGACCAGATAGATTTAATTGGTATTTATAGGACATTCCATCCAAAAACAGCAGATTACACTTTCTTCTCAAGTGCACACAGAACATTCTCCAGGATAGATCACATCTTGGGTAACAAATCAAGCCTCAGTAAATTTAAGAAAATTGAAATTATATCAAGCATCTTTTCTGACCATGATGCTATGAGATTAGAAATCAATTACAGTGAAAAAAAACGTAAAAAACACAAACACATAGAGGCTAAACAATACATTACTAAATAACCAAGAGATCACTGAAGAAATCAAATGGGAAATCAAAAAATACCTAGAGACAGATGACAATGAAAACACCACAATCCAAAACCAAGGGGATGCAGCAAAAGCAGTTCTCAGAAGGAAGTTTATAGCAATACAATCCTACCTCAAGAAACAACAAACATCTCAAATAAACAATCTAACCTTATACCTAAAGGAACTAGAGAAAGAAGAACAAACAAAACCCAAAGGTAGCAGAAGGAAAGTAATCATAAAGATCAGAGCAGAAATAAATGAAATAGAAACAAAGAAAACAATAACAAAGATCAATGAGACTAAAAGCTGGTTCTCTGAGAAGATAAACAAAATTGATAAACCATTAGCCAGACTCATCAAGAAAAAGAGGGAGAGGACTCAAATCAATAAAATTAGAAATGAAAAAGGAGAAGTTATAACAGACACCGCAGAAATACAAAGCATCTAAGAGACTACTACAAGCAACTCTATACCAATAAAATGGACAACCTGGAAGAAATGGACAAATTCTTAGAAAGGTATAACCTTCCAAGACTGAACCAGGAAGAAATAGAAAATATGAACAGACAAATCACAGGCAATGAAATTGAAACTGTGATTAAAAGTCTTCCAACAAACAAAAGTCCAGGACCAGATGGCTTCACAGCTGAATTCTATGAAGGTAACGTAACATTCATCCTTCACAAACTCTTCCAAAAAATTGCAGAGGAAGGAACACTCCAAAACTCATTCTAAGAGGCCACCATCACCCTAATTCCAAAACCAGACAAAGATACTACAAAAAAAGAAAATTACAGACCAATATCACTGATGAATAGAGATGCAAAAATCCTCAACAAAATACTAGCAAACAGAATCTAACAACACATTAAAAGGATCATACACCATGATCAAGTGGGATTTATCCTAGGGATGCAAGGATTCTTCAATATACGTAAATCAATCAATGTGGTACACCATATTAACAAATTGAAGAATAAAAACCATATGATCATCTCAATAGATGCAGAGAAAGCTTTTGACAAAATTCAACACCCATTTATGATAAAAACTCTCCAAAAAGTGGGCATAGAGGGAACCTACCTTAATATAATAAAGACCATATATGACAAACCCACAGCAAACATCATTCTCAATGGTGAAAAACTGAAAGCATTTCCTCTAAGATCACGAACAAGACAAGGATGGTGTGATGAACTGGGAGATTGGGATTGACATATATACACTAATATGTATAAAATCGATAACTAATAAGAACCTACTGTATTAAAAAAATAAATAAAATATTCAACAATTCAAAAATAAATAAGTAAATACATTCTATAATAGCCATTAAAAATTCAGCAGACATAAATCTAAAAAGCAAAATACTATTAATTTAAATAATTTATAATTTATATACTTACATAACATAAATTTATATACGAAGAAATGTCCAAAGAGTCAGGCAGGATATTATATTATTTGCCTGAATTTTTTACTGTTTGTGAATTTTTTACTGTTTGTGAATTTTTTACAAAAACTGAATAATTTTTTTGTGTGATTTCTTTTCTCTTTCTAAATATATACTTATTTTTACCTGTAGTTTTGAATTTGGAGTTTTGTACTATTTTTTTCTTAAAAAGCGCTCTCAGGGACTTCCCTGGTGAGGCAGTGGTTAGGAATCCGCCTGCCAATGCAGGGGACACAGGTCCGAGCGCTGGTCCAAGAGGATCCCACATGTTGCGGAGCACCTAAGCCTGTGCACCACAACTGAGCCTGCGCTCTAGAGCCTGTGAGCCACAACTACTGACCCCGTGTGCCACAACTACTGAAGCCCGTGTGCCTAGAAGCCTGTGCTCTGCAACAGCAGAAGCCACCACAACGAAAAGCCCACGCACCACAACGAAGAGTAGCCCCTGCTCGCAGCAAGTAGAGAAAGCTCACGCGCAGCAGCGAAGACACAACGCAGCCAAAAATTGAATAAATAAAAATGTAAAACAGAGCTTTCAGAAGTATTTAAGCTTTAGGCCACACATGATCTTTAAGCAAGGTGCTGCCCGAGGGCCTGTAAGAACAGAGATGGCTCTCGATCAAGCTTTCAGAACAGGCTGCATGACTGTTTTTTTCGCCAATAGGCTTTCACCAGAAGAGGTTGTGAGCACATGTCAGTCAATATCCAAGTTTCCAAATTCAAGGTGATGGCAGGGTCCTTAGGAGAAAATACACTTGGTGTGACTTCACACTCGAGTGACTTTTCAGTTTCTCATTTGATAGCACATTAAAGACAGTGAAAAGTGAAGATGGGCAACACAGAGAAAATAAAACACCCATTCTTGGTGTCCATGATTAAATCAACATTTAGATTAAGAACAGTTTTTAGAAAATAGATTCTTCTGCCTATGACTTTAATTTAAAAAAATTCAAAAACAGTACACTTCTAATAGAAGTTGGAATATAGTCAGCAGAATTGTATGATTTTTTTTTTAGCGGCTTTAGTAAAAAGGGTATTGTATTTATTTCCTGTTTTGTCAATATCTCTAATGCTGTTTGTACCAAGTGTACTTGTTGTCATTGTCCCCAATTTCATCAACAACAAACTTGAAGGAAATTTCTTATGGATTGAATGAATTAATTAAAAGGACTGTAGAAGTTTAGGGAATTATAAACTGATGATTTGCTTGGCCAGTCAGTGCAGTATCTGGATTTTGACTCAAAGTCCCCACTCCACAAGGTCCCTTCATGCTGTTTCACTCTCTCTCCTGCTCTTCTGCTCTTCTTGTCTTTTCTCTTTATTTTCCTTTTTTTTGTCTTTATTTCCTTTATCTTAGGTACACACAATAAAGATAATGAGGCTCTCCTCATGGCCCACCATCATCACTAGCTATTCACTTTGTTTCATTTTATTTTATTACATATCTGCTTTGTCTCTGTCCCCATCCCATTCCCTTTCTCGTCTCTAGTCACCTACTTTACTGTATTTAAAATATACCCCTAATATACCATATTTATGTATATTAGATAAACAGGTACCCTTAAAATATTTTTGTGTTTTGTAAAATTTCATAAATAATATTAGATTTAAATCTTAGTATTTGTTAAATTTTTCTGGTTACACTTTTCTTGAGTTCTAACCCACACTGTTGTTAATCTAGTTAATTAATTGTGACGGTAGTATAATATTGCATCATGTGGTTTTACCACAGTTCGAGTCTGATTCCCCTAAAGACCATCATGTATCAAGGACCAAATTTTGCCCAATAAAAATGCAGCTGTAAGCTTCGTCAAACACATTCCCTCATGGGTCTGGGCCAGTTTCTCTGAGGTATATACACTGGAATGGGCCTGTGGGGTCTACAAGTACATCTGTATTTAATGTCACTAAGCACAGGCAGGACATTTCCCAAATGACTGTATGTGATGCTTCCCTTGAACAGGGCCTCCCTACTCTCATCATGACTTCCTCAATTTTGATGTTTGTCAAAGTAGTGTTATTCATAAATTTAAGTTGCATCTCTCTATTTACTGAAAAAAAGTGAACATCTTTTCATATACTTCTTAGCCATTTGGTTTCCCTTTCTCTGAATTACCTATTCATTGTCTTTGCCCAATTTTTGATTGGGTTTCCTTCCTTTTCCTTGTTAATTTGCAGACATTTCCTCTATGTTCTAGGTTTTAATCCCTTCTTATACTTTAGAAATTGAAAATATCTTCTCTCAATCTACCATCATATTTTAACTTCATTATGGTAAACTTTGTTAAACAAAAAAGAGGTGATTTATGATAAAAGTCAAACATGAAGTTTTACCTGATGGTTAATGCTTTGAGGAATCTGATTTTTTCAAAAATCCTTCCATAATCCAAAGTCATAAAGATGTTCTCATATGTTTTGTTTTATTAACTTTAAAATTTTATCTTTACAGCTAAGGTAACTATCAACAAAATGAGAAGGCTACCTACTGAACAGGAGAAGATATTTACAAATGATATATCCAATGGATTAATATCCAAAATATACAAAAACTCATGCAACTCAACACTAGAAAAAATAAACAAACAACCTGATTAAAAACTGGCCAGAGGATCTGAATATTTTTTTTAAAAAGACATACAGATGGCCAAAAGGCACACGAAAAGATGCTCAACATCACTAATCATCAGGGAAATACAAATCATAACCACAATGAGATATCACCGCACACTTGTCAGAATGGCTATTATCAAAAAGACAACAAATAACAGGTGTTGGCAAGGATGTGGAGAAAAGGGAACCCTCAGGCACTGTTGGTGGGAATGTAAATTGGAAAGCCACTATGGAAAGCAGTATGGAGGTTCCTCAAAAATATTAAAAATAGAACTACCATATGATCCAGCAATTCCACTCTTGGGTATTTATCCTAAGAAAATGAAAACACTAATTAGAAAAGATATATGCACCCCTATGTTCACTGCAGCATGATTTACAATAACCAAGACATGGAAGCAACCTAAGTGCCCATCAATAGGTGAATGGATAAAGAAGATGTGTGTATACACACACACATACGTGCATGCATGCGCACTATGGAATATTACTCAGCCATAAAAAAAGAATGAAATCTTGTTGTTTTAGACAACATGGTTGGACCTAGAGGGTATTATGCTAAGTGAAATAAGTCAGACAAAGACAAATACTGGATAATTTCACTTATATGTGGAATCTAAAAAACAATTGGACAAAGATAACAAAACAGAAACAGAGTTATAGATACACGGAATAAACAGGTGGTTGCCAGAGGTGAGGTAAGAAGAGGAAAGAAATAGGTGAAATTAAAAATAGGAAATTAAGAGGTACAAACTTCCAGGTGCAAAATAAATGAGTCACAGATATGAAATGTACAGTGTAGGGAACACAGTCAACAATTATGTAATGTCTTTGTATGGTGACATAATTAGACATATTGTGGTGATCATTTTGAAACCTACAGACATATGGAATCACTATGTTATGCATCAGGAACTAACATGGTGTTGTATGTCAGTTATATTTCAAAAACAAACTTGAAGAAAAAGAGATCAGATTTGTGGTTACCAGAGGCAGGGGGTAGGAGGAGGGGAATTGGATGAAGGCAGTCAAAAGGTACAGACTCCCAGTTATAAGATAAGTAAGTACTATGGAGGTAACATATAATATGATAAATACAATTAAAACTGCTCTATGCTATATATTAAAGTTGTCAAAAGAGTAAATCCTAAGTTCTCATCACAAGAAAAAATTTTTTCTATTTCTTTAATTTTGTATCTCTGTGAGATGACAGATGTTCACTAAACTTATTGTGATAATTATTTCATGATGTATGTGAGCCAAATCATTATGCTGTATACCTTAAACTTATACAGTGCTGTATGTCAATTATATCTCAATAAAACTGGAAGAAAAAATAAATACATTGAAAACAAAAAAGCTGGTGATTTCAATAATAAGGATTGGAAAAAAATTACCTTTACCAGTTTAAATATTTAACTCATCTGAGGTTCATATGGTATTAAGTAGTAATCCAATTTTATTTTTTCTCTCTATAGAAGGAGAGTTTCTCCAAGATCATCTATTAATAATCCACCCTATACCTACTGTCATATACCAAATACCCATAAATATGTGGATCTAACCCTGGGATATTTACACTCTTCCATTAGTCAATTCTCTTTTCCTGAACCAGTGCCATCTTGTTTTTATTTCTTTGCACTAGATCCCAAGGGTTAATAGTTCATAGTCCTCAATTTTGTTCTTAAAAAGAGTTTGTTTATTCATAGACTTATTTTTCCATATAAATTTTAGAAAGCCAGCTTCTCAAATTTCATAAGAGTCCTCTAGGAATTCTAATTGGAATTACATTGAATTTAAGATTAATTTGGGGAGAAACTAGGTCTTCACTATATCATATAATCTCTTCTTTGAATACATTATATCTATTGACTTATTTGTCTTCTTTAACTAACTTTACAAGCTTAAAAATTTTTTTTTACTGAAGATGTTGTGCATTCTGTTAGTTTTATTCCTCAGTATTTCATAGTTTCTGTTGCTCTAATGAAAGGCATTTTGTTTTCTTATATTTTCTACTTAGTTTTTGTTCTCTTTTGCAGAAGAAAGTTATTGACTTTTGTATGTGAAACTTGTATCCATCATTATTTACTTAGATATTTTCTCCCTTCCCTTTTTTTTTCTTTCTGAGATTAATATTAAAGAAGTGTTGGCATTTCTACATCTAGCCTTCATATCTCTTTTCTTTCATTCTTTCCATTTTTTAAAAACCCTTTTCTGATGCCTTAAAACAA
The DNA here is from genome assembly GCF_937001465.1 of Orcinus orca. Classification (NCBI taxonomy): domain Eukaryota; kingdom Metazoa; phylum Chordata; class Mammalia; order Artiodactyla; family Delphinidae; genus Orcinus; species Orcinus orca. The sequence goes on from NC_064565.1 coordinate 98,199,889, forward strand.
AGTCCCTCAACCAGATCTTCCAACTGACTAATTCCTACTTCGATTGCGTTTTCTCTTCACTTCATCTCATTCATCGAGTTATTTCAACAGCTTAAATGTTAACTGAGGACCACTGATTCACCCTCACTGATGCCACATGGTATAAAAGAATCACCTGGGTGAGCTCTGACCTAATCCCTGATGCACAAGATTGTGAGATATAATAAAATTTGTTCTTAAAAAAGCCACTAATTTTGGCCCGGTTCACTGCACAGCAACTGATAACCAGATCGTCATGAGATGGTGGTAAATGAGGATGCAGCTTTGAGAGACAGATGAATCAAATTCCAGTCTAGATTTTGAAAAGAAAACAAAAATAATCTAAAACTGGTTTAATCTAGACTTTAAAAGGAAAATAAAAGCTGCCCAGATTGGTCCCAGTGCAGACAGTCTTTTCCCTGCTCTTACCTCTTAGTGGTGTCATGGGAGTCCCGGCCTAGTAGAAATGTCGAGCTCTCAGGGGGCTTTCACATCACTAGATTCATCTGCGTGGACCACTGTGGGGGCGCTTCTATTCATAGTGCTGTGGCCTGTTTATTAACTGAAGTAGCTCACCTCATTACGAATACATCAAAATGTGCTTGTGTTTGCTCTTTGCATTCTCAGAGTGATTTTTAAAACAGCATTTTTACATGCTGAGAGCCTCTAATGAGGAAAACATCAATTCCAAAAAACATTAGGTTTCAAAAGGAACAGCTAACTAACCTTTCTGCTGGTAGCTTACAGCCCACGCATACGGGCTGAACAATAGATTGTCATTCATCTAAAGAAGACAACCTACCACAGATCTTGAAAAAACATGTGTTTGCCTTTAATTTGCCTCAAGTATGTAAAATTCTAAAGTCACTTGCCCAAGAGAGAATACTGAGTGGCTGTGTGAGGGGTGAAGTGTTGTTATATACAATAAACCCAGTGTACCATGTGGAAAGAGTAGAAAGGTCCTCGGGAAAGTTGTTTTTTTGTTCTTGTCTTTGCTTTTCCTACTTAGCCTCAGTTTTCTCACCCATAAAAGGAAGATGATAGTACTCATTCTCAGGGCCAATGTGAGAATTTAGTGAGAATTTATCTAAATTGCCTGAGAAGCACTCAATAAATGGTAGCTGTCACTTTTATTGTTATCATCATCATTATCATTAAAAAGGGAGGAATGAACCTCAGTAATTCAGAGCAGGGTTAAAACCTAGAGAGATCATGGAAAGAAAGTATTTTGTCAAGATGTCACTCCAAAACCAGTGAAGCTTTAGATTAGCTAGAAAACCAGCAGAAGCACCCCAGTTATGTCACTTGGGGGTGCTGGACCAGAACCCAAAAAGTCAGTTTAGACAGAGTACTCAAATGGAATCAAGGGAATGAAGACCTCATGTAGAAAGAAAATTTTTGACCCATATAGCCCATCCCACTCTCTATGCCATTTTTAAAGGGCAATATGCCGTGATCAATTCCCATCATAATGTTCAAGAGCAGGGAAGTCTGGTGGCGCAGTGGTTGAGAGTCCGCCTGCCGATGCAGGGGACACAGGGTTGTGCTCCGGTCCGGGAAGATCCCACATGCCACGGAGCGGCTGGGCCCGTGAGCCATGGCCACTGAGCCTGCGCGTCCAGAGCCTGTGCTCCGCAATGGGAGAGGCCACAGCAGTGAGAGGCCCACGTACGGCAAAAAAAAAAAAAAAAAAAAAGAGCAGGGAAGTCTTCTGGTGAAGGGCAATAAGTTTAAAATAGGAGAGAAAGATGTCATCAAGAATTCCTCTTGGAAAGGGCAGTCACTATTTGGAAAGAATGCTTTGATAGGGTAGCAGACACTGTTGGTGCACAGCCTACATCTTCTTGGGTCCCTCATTCTGTTTCTTTGTGCACCTTCACCCCAGCTTCCACGTGCACTTGCCCCTCAAGGCCCATGGTAGTACCTCTTCTTTGAGGGACTGCACTTAGGCTCCTGGAGTCCTTTGCCTGCACATACAGAGAGCCTCAAATACATGACAGTTTATTACCCTTAGGTTGGCCCTTGGCCAATGACCGATGGTGCCTGCGCATGGAAGCCCAGTCTTCTTGCCTTAAGTCACAAACTATGAGGTGTAATTTGTATCACACAGCATCATGTCAAGGGTAAGGTTTCGCCTGAGGTTACACCTTTGCTTGGCTTCTTCCTGTTCTATGTTCTGCTTCCCTCACTTCTCCAATTTCTCCTGGGAGCATCTGAAATAAATCACTTGCACTTGACTTCTCATCTGAGGTTTTGCTTCTGAGAACCCAACCTAAGGCAGTGAGCCACTTCAGTGTTGACTGCAACAAAAAAAGGATGCATAGGTAACAAAAGGCAATCTTCCCTCGGAAACTGGCAGAGCCTATTAATTGGAGAGCCCTTTGTTTCAGTGGATTTGAGAATTTAAATTTTGCTGAGACACAGCTGGTATTTGTGTGATATAACCACTCCCCCACATACACACATATTCAAGTCATCTCCTCTGTAAAATATCAAGTAATGTCTCTGTCACACACTAAGATATTCACACACACGTGTGGATTCTTTTGAAGAACTGACCACGTGCTGAGTTCCTCACTAGGAGAGGCAAAAAACAAATGCCGAAATTGCTCTTGTGAACCTACACAGGTCCAGAGATTTAGGGTGCATTTCACTCTGGTTACACACATAAAATACAAGAATTTAAGTTGTAACAAACAGACAGAATGGAAAAACAACAGCAATATATTAGTCTTATCCTAATCTATTTGTTCTCCTCTTTCCTTAACACTTTAGTTATATAAAATGCTTAACTCATCTGTGCCAAATTTCCCATTCTGTTATCAAAAGTCGAACATAATTATAACATTTGCTTCCCTCCTTCCTTCAGTGATCAAACACTACTCTTCACCCTCTCAACTCCTCAGCAGATCTTTTCCCACCTTTCCCTGTCTCCTTCCTCTGGGTGTCCTCCCACCTTCCTGTAATAGAAGAGTGATGTCATCCTGAAGGAACAGGCAGTCTCTATTTTCAAGGGCTCTGTCATCATTGCAGCCGTCTGACATCCTGTCATTGCCCATCTCTGTCAGTTAATACAGAAACACAAACCTTCAGTGACATTATGCAAATGTGTCACCTTCCCTGGAGAAATTCTGCCTGGATGTCATTGTCTAGGTATAACTGAAATAACACATTGTCTACTTAGACAGCTGTAACCTACTCTACTGTGTCAGAAAAACAAATAAAAATTATCTTGACCTCATTTGCTAAGGGAATCTACAATTTCTAGCATGGAGTAGCCTTCTAGACCAAAGCTCCCACAAGGAAAAAACGCTTTAGCAATCCATAATCCATGTCATCTGGGAGGAGCCCTCAATAGAAGTCGAATTTAAAACTCACTGAGTAAATTTTCTTCTCCTGGGATTCAACAGGCAACGTAGGCTTTTCAGGATCCATACCACACCCAAACGGAAGGGGAAATCACTCCGTTTTAATCGTGTTCTCCTCTCCTTCAGGTTCATCAGGCCAATGCAAGTAACCTACATGCACTAACCTTTCAAGACACTAAAGCATATAAACTCTTGTTATTTAAGCATCCTAATCGACTGGCTCACCGACAATTGCTTCTCATGACCATTTCAGCCACCGACATCCTTAGTCTTCCCTTTCACTCAACAAATAGTCCTTAACTATTAACTGTGTTCACACACTCAGTAAGTCCTGGGAAAAACACAGCACTCAATCACCAACAGCCGGTTGTCAATGAGCTTGGAACCCAGAAGGGGAACTAAGAAATATATACACACAAAATCAATGAGAGATTGTGCATTGTTTTGAAAACCCAGAAGTGCTTCAAGAAGGTAACATTTATAAGCAAATATAGAAAAGAAGGTTACAGCGATTTTCTAGTTGCAGCTGTAACAAATGACCACAAGCTTAGTGGCTTAAAACAAAACAAATATTGTCTCATAGGAAATACAGTTCTGGAAGTCAGCAATCTACCATAAGTATTAGAGAGCTAAACCCAAGGTTGTCGATAGGACTGGTTTCTTTTTGAGGCTCCAGAGGAGAATCCAGTCCTTGCCTCTTCCAGCTTTTAAAGGCTACCTTGTCATTTTTAAACTCGTAATAGCATCATTCCAATCTCTGCTTCTGTCTTCACATCACCTTCTCCCAATGTGATCTTCTGTGTCTCCCTTATAAGGACCCTGTGCGTATATGGGGCACACCTGGATAATACAGAATAATCTTCCCATCCCAAAATTCTTAACTAAACCACATCTACAAAGTTCCCTTTTCCATATGAGGTAACATATTCACAGGTTTCAGAGATCAGGATGTGGATATCTTTCGGGGCAGGGGAGACATTATTCAGCCTACCACGGAAGTGTTCCAGGCCACAGACGTTTTCCCGACGAAAGGCATGGAAGCAGGTGGGGATACCACCACTGGAGGAATGGTGAGGTAAGGGTTTATGCAATGGAGGTAGGAAATCTCCATTTAAGTGGTAGGACAAAATGCTACTAAGGAGGCTGAAAACTATTTAAAGACAACTAGAAGAAATCAAAAGTGTAGAACAGAAGAGTATTTTTAAAAATCAATATGACAGTATTGTACAGAATGATTTGGAATAGGAGTCTCAAATATAAATGGTCTAGGGGCCATTTACCTTAAGTGAATGAAATGCTCAGAGTGTAAAGAGAACCCAGCTGTGGGAGGAAAGGAGCCCACAGGATCCCTTCTAAAAAGGCCAGCACTGGGCAGCCCGAGCCAGTTGCGGCCCTGACGGATGCAGACCCAGTGGTGTCATAGCATCAGATCTTTCAAAAGAAGTGAGAAATCAGGATTTTATATAACATCTCTCAATTTGTAAATATTAATAACTATTCAGAAAATTTTTTTCAAAAACATTGTAATATTGAAACAAAGCATGTCTGTGAACTTGACACACCCACAGCTGGCAGTCTGCAGCCCCTGAATGAGAAGGCAAAAGGAGTCATTCAGTGCTCAGGGCCAATCTCTGGTCTGTACATGGAAGTGTGACTAGTATTAGGAAGAAGGTTATAACCTTAAACCCTAAATTGTCCTTTTGCTGATTTCCACATGTCAAAATATTATCCACCACCATTATCTAGTTGGGGAAACAGAACGTAGACATGAGAGGATAATTAACTCCAAAAGTTCAGATATGCTAAGTGTCAGTGAGTATTATATCAACTGTTGCTTCAGAGATCAAAAGGACACTGGTGGTTTGGCCTGACAGAAAGCCTCTTGGATAGAATATTTCCTCAAGTCTGATCTCAGTTATTTGGTTCCAGTCATTACATGTTCAATCAAATATCTTCATTCCTATAGCAGTTGTACTTGTGGCCTAATCAACAGCCAATCCCATCTCTGACTTCTTGCTAACGAAGTCTTGATTCTGTGCAAGAATCTGTATCCTCATCTTTAGTGGAAGCTGGGCCCCTCCCCAGATCTGTGGGAAAATCTTGTTTAGTATAAGTCTATCATGGCAATTCTATTCCTCTCCCAAGTGACCGGTTTCAGAATTGGTCCAACAATTCAGTTCTGACCACTGAGATGAGAAAGCAATTCTGTTGATGTAACTTGTAGGGGAGTCTTCTTTGCTCTTATAAAGGCACAGACACTCTTCTAGACATAGAAGATTGCTGTGTGATGTCTGGAGCTGCTGCAGCCATCTTGTGTCCATGCTGGGGCAAGCATGAAGCAAGATCCATCATGTTGAAAGTGGTATGGCCAAAAGATGAACCAGTATCATTTGTGATATTTGCTGCTAAAGTTAAACATGGGAACACCACAAAAGATGACATGTGGCTGGCTGGTTCAAGAACCATAAGGAAGGAAATCCACAAACACTTATAGCAATGGTTAAAATCAGGCCTTTTCAACACCAAAGCCAGATGGGTGGGAAGAACAACATGAAAAGTAAGAAAGAAGAAAACAGATGAACACAGTAAAGGGTCAAGGGAGCAATTAAGAGCAGAGCTGACTGTAGAGATTCCAGGTATAATAATACAGTGACAGCAGGAAGATACCAAGGAGGGCAGCAGGGGAAAGAGACAAGCTACACCCACTTCGGACCCTGTGGCCTTCACTAAGAGCATGGGTGTCCAGCCAGCCCAGCAATCTAGAGAGTGTTTAGTAAAAAAGAAATAATTTTTAAAGAAAAATTTCAATAACTGCATAAAGAATCTTAAATGGTACCACTCTGAAACCCTACTACACAGTAACAAAACTTGGGGGCAGTGAATGGGCAGTTTAATTTCTACTCATTTAGTAGCAAACTCAATTTTATCAACTCAAACTGAAATAACTGAGATTATAGGGGCTAATATGTGCAATATGATAAGTTAAATGATAAGGAAGTAAGAGGAAAACAATTGGGTGTATAAGTAAATGCACAAAGCAAAAGAAGCAAAAGAATGAAGACAGAAGCAGAAAAAGCTATAGTCATCCTAAAAGAGGAAACATGAGATTGTTATGCAATTTAAATAATGTTATTAGAAAAGAATTATCAATAAAATATAACTCTATGGAAGTATGACCTAAAGATCAGAAAACAAAAGCTAAACTTATGAAAATTATGAAAACTATGAAAATTAAGGCAATTATGGTCAAGTAAAGCTAATAATTTAGCTGTTAGAAACAATTTGAGCATCTTGACATTTTTTGAATGAATCTCAGTAAAAAAGTAGAGAGTAATTCTCTATCCCTGATTTTTGATAAATACACAAATTAATTTTTAGTAATAAATGTATTATTTCTGAGTCATATGTATTTCCTGAAGGTGCTGATATTGTTGGAAAACCCAATATAGCTTTAAGAAGCTACATGTATTTTAAGAGGGAGAGTCAGCAAACTATACCTGTTAAACAATTTTCCAAATTCAAAGATATTTATTAATATTTATAAACATTATTAATATTTAATACTATTTCACAGATTGGAATGCAATCCATTTCTTTTTTACATCTTTATTGGATTATAATTCCTTTACAATGGTGTGTTACTTTCTGCTTTATAACAAAGTGAATCAGCTATACATATACATATATCTCCCATCTCTTCCCTCTTGTGTCTCCCTCCCTCCCACCCTCCCTATCCCACCCCTCTAGGTGGTCACAAAGCACGGAGCTGATCTCCCTGTGCCATACAGCTGCTTCCCACTAACTATCTATTTTACATTTGGTAGTGTATATATGTCCATGCCACTCTCTTTCTTCATCCCAGCTTACCCTTCCTCCTCCCTGTGTCCTCAATCCACTCTGTACGTCTGTGTCTTTATCCCTGTCCTGTCCCTAGGTTGTTCAGAACCATTTTCTTTTTTTTAAGATTCCATATATATGTGTTAGCATATGGTATCTGTTTTTCTTTCTGACTTACTTCACTCTGTATGACAGTCTCTAGGTCCATCCACCTCACTACAAATAACTCAGTTTCATTTCTTTTTATGGCTGAGTAATATTCCATTGTATATATGTGCCACACCTTCTTTTTTTTTTTTTTTTTTTTGCGGTACACAGGCCTCTCACTCTTGTAGCCTCTCCCGTTGCGGAGCACAGGCTCTGGACATGCAGGCTCAGGGGCCACGGCTCATGGGCCCAGCCTCTCCGTGGCATGTTGGATCTTCCCGGGCCAGGGCACAAACCCATGTCCCCTGCATTGGCAGGCAGACTCTCAACCACTGCGCCACCAGGGAAGCCCATGCCACACCTTCTTTATCCATTCATCTGTTGATGGACACTTAGGTTGCTTCCATGTCCTGGCTATTGTAAATAGAGCTGCAATGAACATTGTGGTACATGACTCTTTTTGAATTACGGTTTTCTCAGGGTATATGCCCAGTAGTGGGATTGCTGGGTCATGTGGTAGTTCTATTTGTAGTTTTTTGAGGAACCTCCATACTGTTCTCCATAGTGGCTGTATCAATTTACATTCCCACCAACAGTGCAAGAGGGTTCCCTTTTCTCCACACCCTATCCAGCATTTGTTTGTAGGTTTTTTGATGATGGCCATTCTGACCAGTGTGAAGTGACACCTCACTGCAGTTTTGATTTGCATTTCTCTAATGATTAGTGATGTTGAGCATTCTTTCATGTGCTTCTTGGCCATCTGTATATCTTCTTTGGAGAAATGTCTGTTTAGGTCTTTTGCCCATTTTTGGATTGGGTTGTTTGTTTTTTTGATATTGAGCTCCTAAATACCAATGCTTCAAGTGTCTCATAAAATATAGACTTATACATGTATAAGTTTTTTGCTAATGTAAAAGTTATATTCGTGTCCCCAGATATGTTTTTTAAAGTATAGCTAATTTACAATGTTGTGTTAGTTTCGAGTATACAGCAAAGTGATTCAGTTATACCTATATATGTATAACCTATATATAAATATAGGATATACATGTATGTGTTTTATCCTAATTGCCTACATTAGTGGTTCTCAACACTTTTTTTTTCAGCTTTAACATATGTAATGGACAATGTTCACAAATTCCATTCCCTTGGTTACACAGATTTTGCTGACACAAAGAAAGAAATAGCTGGGACCTCTGGATGTAATGCAGAGTTATAATTCACATTTTTATTCATACTTTCTTTATCCTTACGGTCTTCCTTACTGGTAAAACTAAATAATAATAATTGCAATTTATTAGGATTTAAATGATTCATAATCTCTCACATATTATCAGTACATAAGTAGCAGTTGCATTTCAAGGACAAGGCTGTGAAATATGAACATTTACCACTTAGCTAATGAATTACAACTCAACCCCTTTCCTCCCATATCAGAAAGCATGTAAGAGAGAGAGTCTTGGGTATATCTTAATTTTTAACAAAAGGTAACTAACTCATTTATAAACTTTGGTACTCTTGTTAGTAACAAACGACCTATACCTGGGTTCACAACCCATTTTTATCACAGGTGCGTAAGTGTGGCTTGACATCATTTTGGGGAACTGTTAGCCTGTTAAATGCAAACTAAAGTGTTTGTAAAGAAAAAATTCAATTTCATATGTTGTGTCTGCAGAGGGAAAAAAAAAGACATAGTAACTCTGGATCATTATAGAACATGAATTTGGAGAGCAGGGTCAGTGTATATTAATAATTTTTATTATTTTCTATCTCCCAAGGTCACAGCCTTCATTCTACCTATGGACCAGAGTTTAATGAAAATATGAAATGTTATTATAAAAGAAACAGCATAAGAAAATTCATCATCATGCAGATCCTATGCATATTTTCAAAATCTCATTATGACCTTAATATGCAATTTCTAATGTTCCTTGTGCCTGGTGTGACATGATGGTGAGGGGGGAGCAGGGAAGAAGTGGCTTAAAGTATTTAGGAGTCTGAGTTGATAGTAAAGCTCAGTATGAGTCAACAGTGGCAGGAGGCAATCAAAACTCTCACACATTCTTTATTAGAAACATAGTATTCAGAATGAGTTCCCTGCCTCACAGACTATGCCTAGATTAATATGTGCTATTTGGACCTCACCTTCTTGAATGGGATGTGGAAAAAGAAGAGAAAATTAAAAGAAGAGTGACTGGGATGGGTTTGAAATCCTGTATAAAAGAACTGCCTTGGGCTTCCCTGGTGGCGCAGTGGTTGAGAGTCTGCCTGCCGATGCAGGGGACACGGGTTCGTGCCCTGGTCTGGGAAGATACCACATGCCGCGGAGCGGCTGAGCCCGTGAGCCATGACCGCTGAGCCTGCGCGTCCGGACCCTGTGCTCCGCAACGGGAGAGGCCACAACAGTGAGAGGCCCGCATACCACAAAACAACAACAACAACAAAAAAGAACTGCTTTGAGGACATGCTAGGTAAGATAAGCCAGTCACAAAAATGTTATGATTCCACTTCTGTGAGGGTCTTAGAGGAGTCAAATTCATTGCGACAGGGACTCAGGGGAAGGTGGCATGTGGAGTTGCCATTTTATTTTATTTTATTTTTTGCCCACACTGCACGGCTTGTGGGATCTGAATTCCCCGACCAGGGACTGAACCCGCGCCACGCAGTGAAAGCCTGGAATCCTAACCACTAGGCCACAGGGAACTCTGGAGCTGTCATTTTCAATGGGTATAGAGTTTCAGTTTTGTATGATGAAAAAGAGCTCTGGAGATTGGTTGCACAACAATGTGAATGTACTTCATACTATGGAACAGTTGACTTAAAAGTAGTTAAGGTGGTAAATTTTATGTTATGTGCATTTTACCACAATTAAAAGCTTAAAAGGAAATCTGCTGAAAGAACAAAGATTGTTTAATCAGGAAAAGAGAAAGACTCGGGGTCAAAAGATAGAAGAGGTCAAATCTATTAATGAAGAGTCAGTACATGGGAAAAAAACCCCAAAAAACACAACTTATTCTTGTGACCTTAAGAAAAAGCCAGCACCAACTGGTACTAGCTACTGGGCTACAAATTTTAGCTCAACATACATAAGAACAATTCAACAGTCAGAATGTAGGACAGAAAGATAGAATAAATGATTGATACCTATGATTCATGATATTAGCGACCCTGAATAATTCACACCCCAGGAACCAGTTAGGAGCAGTGATGTAGTATAAAGGGCACTGGGGAAGGAGTCAGATGATCTACGTGTATGTAAGTCCATCTTTGTTACTAAATAGCTGCTACTATCTTAACATACTTTAATGTACCTTAATGTCCTTATCTGTAAATTAAGGTCTTGGAAAGAACTTCCAAGTCAAATGGCAACTGAGGTGGGCATTTAACTCCACACCACACCGATTTCTACTCAAATAATCAAAAGAGGAAAAAATTGTGTAGCTATGTCAGAAACGAGGAGATGTGGGGCAGATATAGTGCACATAGGTCAGACGAAAAGCAGACACCAAGATGCTATCTGCAACTCTTACGAGTGCGAGAGCATCTAAAGAGTAGAAAGGACCTTGGAGCATCACGTTACCAACCTGATTATCAATATAATTTAGAGGAGTCAGAAATCAATTCATGGCTGAGCCTGGGGAGAGATGAAAAACATCCCTTTGAATCACTTTGACACTGCAGAGCATCAGCTGATCACTGTTCTAGACTGTGGTTTGACTTTGTCTCCTCTCTTTATTGAACCTCATTCAAAAGATAGTAAAGGATAAAAGTCCTCTAAGACTAGATGGAGGCCTTCAGCAGATGGGCTGTTTCAACATATTTCTAGAAGATAAAAAGCAGACGGAAGAGTGCTGACAAATGAGATAAAATTGTGGAAGCTGTAGTCTAGAGTTCAAACAAAGTAGGATTCAGGGCAGTAGAGAGATAATCAAGTCTCCAACTTAAGACCAAGAACAGGTAAGACAAAGGACAGGAGGGGAGAGGGAGCAGACAATAGGGTAGTTGATTGCCTGTCTGTGCGCACCACAGAGCAGTTGATTCACTGCCCACTCTACCCCCCCATCCCACACTTGCATGTAGAGAATAGGTAACTGGTATTTACCTTCAAGGGAAAAAAGTAAAAGCTGATTAAATTCCTAGACAATTTTTTTGAGATGGGGGGATAACTAAGGTAGCTAGTGAATGTGTTTGTGCTCTCCTGATTCTGACACTTGGCAATAATAGATTGCTCCCTCAGCACTCCTTTTTTTTTTTGCGGTATGCGGGCCTCTCACTGTTGTGGCCTCTCCCGTCGTGGAGCACAGGCTCCAGACACGCAGGCTCAGTGGCCATGGCTCACGGGCCCAGCCGCCCCGCGGCACGCAGGACCCTCCCAGACCGGGGCACAAACCCACGTCCCCTGCATCGGCAGACGGACCCTCAACCACTGCGCCACCAGGGAAGCCCAGCACTCCCTTTGAAGACAAAAAAGGGAAGAAGTTCTTCTTCTTCTCTTAGTTCTTCTCCATGTGGAGGAGAACTAAGACACAAGGAGGTTGTGCAACCAATAACGACTGCCTATCATGTGAGTGACCCATACTGAATGGTCCAACCCAGTCAAAGTTACAGATGTCTGCAGTCCCAGCTGATACCAGGTAGAACAGAACCATCCAGGTGAATCCAATCAAGCCAGAGGCTCATGAAATATAACTTTTAAGCCACTAAGTCTTGTTATACAGTAATATATAACTGACACACACATCCTCCCATGTTAGATTGATGACAAAATATACAATTTGTTTTCATCTGACTTAGACTTAAAATATTTGTTGTCTTTTTAAAATAATGATTCTTAAACTTGTTAAATCATCAGGAAAGGACAATTTCTCCTCATGAATCAAAAACTATGTCTTATCTTTAAGTCCATACTGTCTTGACCAGTAGTACACCTGGTCATTTTGTAAATATTTATTTAAGATATGATGCTTTTCAAGAGATATACATTTATAATGTCAAAACTAAATGGGAGGGGTGGGATAGGGAGGGTGGGAGGGAGGGAGATGCAAGAGGGATGAGATATGGGGATATATGTATATGTATAACTGATTCACTTTGTTATAAAGCAGAAACTAACACACCATTGTAAAGCAGTTATACTCCAATAAAGATGTTAAAAAGAAGACTAAATAGGGTGTAAAGAATGAAAAGTTTTTGATAAGCAGCATAAAAATCTCAATAAAAGACATTCTTTTGGAAATTATTTTGAGCATTTAAGGGAGAATGACATTAACAGATGGAATGCTTTCCTTCAAAAAAATAACCAAAAAAAAAAAATAGGAAGAAAAGAAAAAAACGTTTAGTAATCTCTCTGTTGGTCATATTGAATTGACCTTCGATTTTTGATTACTTTTGAGAACATATTTCCTGTACTGTCACGTAGAGTTTTGCAAGTTTTTAAGTTCAAAGCCAAATTTCAAATTCACATATTTTTACTACACCATAAAGAACAAAAATACATGCATTTTTTTAGATACCTCTCATGTGATTACTTTGCGATTTCAATAGTCTATGCCACTAAAGTTCCCCTTTTTAATTCTTGAAGGTGATATTGAATATATGCGTGACTGAGAATCCAATGTAAACATTAATCTTGGTTGCAATTTGATTATTTGATCCCAGTGAGTGTATGTAATTATGAAGAATAGTTCAAGAAGATATACTTTCTATTCTGTAAAGTTAAAAAAAAAATGAGATGGGCTTCCCCGGTGGCGCAGTGGTTGAGGGTCCGCCTGCCAATGCAGGGGACACGGGTTCGTGCCCCGGTCCGGGAGGATCCCACATGTCGCGGAGCGGCTAGGCCCGTGAGCCATGGCCGCTGAGCCTGCGCGTCCGGAGCCTGTGCTCCGCAACGGGAGAGGCCTCAACAGTGAGAGGCCCACGTACCGTTAAAAAAAAAAAAAAAAAAATGAGAATTAGGAATAAAACATTTTTATTTGAGAATATCTCCTCACTTAAGAATGTAATTAACCTTTTCCAAGAAATAACTTACTACCTTAAATATGAAGGAAGGATAATAAATAATCTGAACTGAATTATTATCATAACTGCATGATAATTGTATCTGGGTAACAACTAATGTATCTGTGATTTTGATAGAGTGTAAACCATTTATTTGAAAATATCATTGATTTTATTTACTTTAATTACATAACATCTATAAAATATTTCAAATTTAGATAGGTGGCTAATATTCTGACAATAATATTATAATTATTGCAATCCTGTATCTTGAAACTAGAGAGCATCTGGAGGTGTTATCCATCTCTAAAATATCTTACCTGTTTGATGTCAAAAACTTCCGATTTCTCCTGACAGCCAATAACTTTGCCTGCCTGGATCAAGTACATCTATCAGCAAATTTCTTCCCTTGATAGAATAAACCCTGAATTTAGAAAGGCTAGTGTGGTGTTAAAAGGCTCTTAAATTATAATTTCTTATATCTATAAAGGACCTAACAATTTACACGCACATTATTACTTGATGTGCAAAGCAACCCCATGGGATAGCCAAAGATGATTATTCTTGTGGTACAGGTCAAAAAAAAAGGAGACTGTGAAAAGCCTTGTCCGAGCTGACAGTTAGTAAATGGCGCAGTGGGGACTCAATCCAGGACATGCCTGGTTTAATGCACTTGCTACTGTATCATGCTGTTTCCAACCACACAATATACTTTAACTTGAGGGACTGATAGCAGAACCTACAACTGTTGACTTAAAAAGGAAAGTGTACATTTATTTTATGTTGTATTAGAAATTACAGAATATTGTAAAGGACAGGGACATAACGTGTGGTTATTGTCAAGAAGAGCCCTTGCAAAAACAGCGCCTCAGCAGAACATGTATTTCCTCCGCATGTGTCTTCTGACTCACGTCTGCTTAGCTTACTCAGAAAAAATAAATTTTTTACTACCACCCCTTCTGAGGAAGCAATCTTGCTACAGAAGAGCAAAATGCATGTTATTCTGTACTCATAAATCAAAAATATAGCTGGCTAAATTCTGATTTCAGAGTCACCATTGTTGGCAATGATATATAAGCCAAAAGAAACTTTATAAAAAAAAAATGGTTTCAGTGCTATGTTCTTAATATATAAAATAAATACAAATATTTGGCAAAATGTTATAGTTGAACCCTGTTTCAGAAATACTTGAATTTGTCCTGATAGAGGCAGAAATTCTTGACATCTTAATTTCTGGATGTGAGAGTGCGCTCTGATGTAAGAGTGGCAGTTGCAGATCTTATTATCAGGAGATGGTGATTTAATTTCATAAATCCTTGACTTTTGTGTGGCAGAAATATGGAGCAAAGCTCCAAGAAATTGAGAAACACTGTACTGGCCCAATCATGCCTAGCAGTGATGTGAAATTAGGTAAAGCAGAATCCTTCAAGCCAGAGAGAGTATATCGACATAAATAACAGGAGATTCTGTGTGATTGCATCAGCTCTTATCTTTACAATGGCAAACACAGAGCAGCTGAAGCCAGCAAACTCCATCAATGCCACAATGAAATGGGCTTGACTCATAACTGCAGGACACAAATATGCCTATCCTCCTCCAAGGGCGATGACGACTCTTAAACACTAAAGGCTCAGTTCTGGATTTTCTGGTAAGATCCCAAGACAGCCCAGCACTTAATTATTTCTCCAATTTTTTAAATGTTTCTTTTTCACTAGATCGGACAAATTTTGCCTCTTTTCTGCATTCTTTTGTTACTAGTACATTTTGCCTAATAAGCAAGAATCTTCTCTGAAATAGCCTATCTTATGAAAGGGTAAAAATGAATTTTATCGGACCAGAGGCGACAGAAATGTATACGGGTCACTGTCCTCTCTCAAATGCAGGCATATTAAAATCACATTACCTTCATATTTTAAAGCACATAGGGGAAAAAAATCAGTTATCTTTTTCAGCCAGGATGTTTCCCAGCTTTACTATATAAGAAATTCACCATTAACAGTGAACCTGGGCATTATACTTCATGGGTTATATTTCTATCTGTTCCATTCATCTTGCATTGGCACTCTTGAAGATTCCTTTATTTAACCCATTACATATATGGCTAAAGAAATGTATATACCTGTTGTTTATCATCTTAGCTATTAAATATTGCCAACTGAATTATTTGAGTGAAACTCAGTATCACTAAAATTATTACCATTTTATAGTTACAATTCCCTTGTTTTAAATCAACCTCAGAAATGTGCTTGGCATAACTGTATCTGCATTTACCCTCAGATGAACTTAAGCCTCGTCAAATGAAAAGACACCAAAATGTCATCTAAATGTAATCTGATCATGTATCCACGGTTAAATTAACCTTTGATTATATAATTGTTTGAGCAATGGAGCCTCAGCATTGAAAGTCTTTATTTTTCATTACAGATCAATAAGGCTAATGAAATCAACCATTTGCAGGGCAAATGTCAATCCACTGGACCATGTTGGTAAGGAGATCTCCAATGCGAAAATGTCACTCTAGAAAAAAATACAGTGTGCAGTGGGCTGATGACAAATGGGCCTCTTCTGATGGCTGCAAAGCCCCAAGCCAACCATGTGGCTTCAATCACCACAGGCCACCTCTTGTCCTTTAGAGCAAAGATGATGCTATCAGTTCATTATCTACTGAGTGGATGTTTTGTGGTTTGGGTTTGCTTTCCCCATGGGAGAGAAGATAGGTTGAAAAAAATCTACATTCATTACTGTCTGGACTATACTCATTTATGAGAAGTTTGGCCAAGGACAGACGATAAGGGGACAGGTAATTAATCTCTGTGGAGTTCAAGCCCAATACAGAGGCTTTGTGATAACTCTGCCTAACCAATTAAGGTAACTTCTTAAGATGTGAATGTGACCTTTATACATATATAAAATGGCATCTGCACACCATTCTTTTGCAAGGGTCAAGCTCATTTTTTTCTGTCTTAATATTTTAATGTTTGTAGCAGGAACATCCTTTCATTCCCTCTCTAACTTATCTCCCCCGGCTTCTACGAGCTGTTGCTGCTTCTTACGTTTGCTGCTGGCTATAGCTTCTACTGCTCCAATTCTTCCCTAGTTTTGTGGTAGTTTGTTCTTTCTGCTATGGCTTCTGGTACATAACACACACATGTAATCGCCATGTATAAATACACATGCACACTCACATACCTATGTTGGCTAGCTCCTGCTTCATTGCTAACAGTTCCATTTTCTTTTGTTGTTGTTAAGGGTCAACACTTTGCAGATGGGGTGATCATGTGACTTTCTGATCAATGAGACAGAAGAAGCAGATTTTAGGTGTGGTTGACAGAGCTGGTAGCTCTCCGGCTCTCTCCTTCCAGTCTAAAATGCAGATGAGATGGCCAAAGCTATAGTGAACACCTTTAACAATGCTGTAAGGTGGAGAATGGGACCCACTGTACCCGCCTTGGACCACTTGCCTCTAGATTTTTTTGTTACATAAGATAAAAATAATTCCCTACCTCATTTAGACCGCTGCCTTTCAGATCCATGTGACTGATGTATTCCTAAGACAGATTCCATGTATAATTATTACTCTATTCATGCCAAGGACTTTATATGTATTAATTTAATCTTCATGACCCTTCAAGACATTTTTGTCCCCATTTTACAGATGATGAAACTGAGTGTCAGACACGAATCATTTAAGTTAACTTTATAATTTAAAGTTAGTCCATTATTAACCACTACACTACGTCCTCTTTCACACTGCTTTTCTGAGTTCATCCTCTTTAGAGCTGTTGCTTCAGCGAGCTTAGGGTCTGATTCTTTGCACTAAAAACTCTTCTGGAGCTACATGTGGCTTCCAAGATGTTGTGGAGGGCTGAGGTAGTAAATAGTTCACGCCCTTGAGTGAGATTATCTGGATTCAAGTCTCAGCAGGACTAAAGCTATCTGTAAGGCTTTGGCCAAAGTACTTAAACTTTCAAATCCTGTTTTCTTATCTTTAAAATGGGACAAAAATTGTACCAAGGAAATGAAAGCCATTAAGAATTATTTAACACTTGTAAACCAATGAAAATGATGTCTAATCATGGTAGGCATGCAACAAGAAAGCATTCCCTGCTTTGATTACTATATAGTCCTGACTTTTAAGGAGCTTATACAAATTAGGTCATGGTTTCTTTAGTAAGAGCCAAAAGACCATTGACTTTCACCAGTAACTGGAAATAAAAGTTTTGGTAATTTTCTGATAGCTACACTGAGTCAATGTTGAAGTAAAACCCAAATTCTGGAGAGAAAAAAAGAGAGAAAGAAAAAAAGCTAATAATTCATAAGGCAAAAAAACCCAAAAAGTAGTGTTTTATTTACTGAAGTGGGTGAACCTCTGATGGCTTTATAAAAGTAGACAATTCCAAGAATCCTGTGGAACCTTGTTTCCTCTTGGATGACAAAGCTAGAAAATCACTGGGGAGCATGGAAACAGACTTTTTGAGACTGAATGCCATTGAACAGTCAATGAGAGGTAAAAATACAGAGAAGGCAGGAGAATGGTGATATGGGGGGAATGGAAGTCTAGCTGAAGCCAAAAAAAAAAAAAGTAAACCAAAGACAATGCAATCAGTCTTCTGTCCAAGATGTAGATGTAGGGCAGAGGTAGAGGCAGAGACCTTTCTATTAAGGAAGAATGTATTAAAAATATCTGGTGGTAGAACTGGCAATAAGAAAACACTCAAATATAAAGTGGAGAAAAATGGGGGGAAAAAAAACCCCTTAGGTCCAATTCTGTAGCCTTTTAGTTTATACGTGATGTAACATTTTAAACAAGACAACTGAAGCAACATGCTATATTTAGTGATCCTTAGATCACCTACAAATGGAAATGATTTATAATGGAACAAAATTTTGGAAAAGGTTCAAAACAAGAGAAGAAAATGGCTCAGATTCTAATTCACAATTTCCTGAAACCCAGCACAAGTTGACAGTATTACTAGGGATGATCCCATCAAGGACATGTTGAACTCTGAATTTTTTTTTTGTTGTTCTATGGATTCCTTTCCTTCAAAAATTATTATATAATATTAAGATATTCTCCAGAGATAACCACCTGAATATGATATTTCTATGGATTATTTACCACTCATAGCAGGGTAAGAGGTTTATTGCCCTAAACTCCCACAATGTACAGATATATTGAGAATTGAATGACTATGTTTTCTTACAGATGAAAAGCCACAAAACCACAAGCTTACCTTTGAATGAAGAGGTGTAGCTTACCTGCCAATTCTTAAGAAATTATAGTGTAATTTGTGTATTTATTAAAGCAATTATTATGTATGCTTCATTTTGTTTATTCTTTCTTCCTCTTTCCTCAACCATAGTTCTAGGAGATTGATAGACTTTCTACTTGGTATTCCACCCTCCAAAATGTCCAATCGGTCATCATCAATTGGCCTTATCTTTTTGTGTCATCATTACCTGATAGCTTTCTCTTCTTATGCCCTTTTAAAATCCCCATCACCTCCCCTACATCTAGATGACTTTCATTTCATCTCAGCAGATCTCCTGTGAATACTGCCTTTACTTTTAGGCTCTAAGATTTATAAATCTCAATAGTACTACCTAAAGAAAAACATGCCTGGTCAGAAAACATTAGGTGGGAAGGCTTGCTGCTAAAAAGATTAACCATGAATATCATGATAGTTTGTATACAGAATACTACAGATGGAATCAGTAGGCTTTTCTGGGCAAAGAATGATTCAGCCATTTAAAATCACCATTCAAGGGCCCAAATCTCATTTGGAACTGTTTAACTAAGTTCAGTTAGCAAGTTGCTCCAAGCCCCACATGACTAGCCTGCCTTATTTTGTCAAACATTACTCTAAGAGGGCCAGAGAACACCATTTAAAACAAATTATGCCCAGTTATTTCCAAATGACAAAGTAGTCCAAAGCACCGTTTTATTAACTATATATAAAAGGTAAAAATTTCTGGTTTTCAGAAGAATGAGTACAGATGTTAAAGGCATTGTTCCATTGCTTGCCCCTTTCTTGGCCTGGAAACCACACTGCAAAACCCAATATACGGTGGATGAAAACAGTATACAGTAGATGAAAATGACTTCGTAGATGGGAGGAAGGTCAGACCCCAGTGCCTGCAGAGGGAACACAGACGAGGAGAAAGAAGTTGACTCACCCCTTAAAATCCCACTCTGAGGGAAAACCATTACCACCTAAGAATTATTTACCAAGCCAAATGTCAGTGGTGATAGGAGAATAAAAACATTTTTCAGACAAAATACTTAGAGACTGTATTGCTTCTCATGAAGCTACTGGAGGATATCTCCATCAAAATATCGGTGTAAAGCAGAAAACAGGGATTCCAATAGAGAAGAGAAGCAGAGGGGTTTCCAGGACCTGGGAGAGAAGAGAAGTCGCAGGATGAAAGCTATGCAGCAGATATTACCAGTGAGCAGTCCACACTGGAGAGGGGAAACCAGAGGGCTTAGGAGGGAAGTGTCCAGAAAAACACTGAAACCAGTCTATTACCCGAACAGGTTCATCTTGGAGAAAAATTATATTGTGAGACCTTTCTCAAAGATGTCAGGAAGGGGCTTCCCTAGTGGCGCAGTTGTTGAGAATCTGCCTGCTGATGCAGGGGACACGGGTTCGAGCCCTGGTCTGGGAAGATCCCACATGCCGCGGAGCAACTACGCCTGTGAGCCACAAGTACTGAGCCTGCGTGTCTGGAACCTGTGCTCTGCAACAAGAGAAGCCGCGATAGTGAGAGGCCCGCACACCGCGATGAAGAGTGGCCCCCGCTTGCCACAACTAGAGGAAGCCCTCTCACAGAAACTAAGACCCAACACAGCCAAAATTAAATTAATTAAAAAATAAAAAGTCAGGAAGTATTGGAAGATGTAGACATACGTTCAAACATTTGAACGTAAATTTTAAAAACTTACAAAAATTCAGGAAAAACAAAAAGGTTTGCAGAAAGGAAATGCAATCACTGCAAATAACTTGAAAGAACAGGGAATATTTCCACAGTCATCACGGTGAAAACCCTGAAGAGAGATTTAAGTCACTTATTAGGAAGATTTGGAGAGGAAAGGAGACAGAATCTCAGACTGCCAAGATGACCATGTACCATAAGAGGAAATCAGTAGGTGTCTAGAATGGATGAATCAAGAGAATGCAGGGCACACATACATACTAATGGAGAAGGCAAATACCAAAGTAAACTGCTGAAAGGGTGTAAAATGATTGTTTCTGGGGAGAGACTAAGAGAGAGATTCAGGAGACTGATGCTTTTTCATCTAAATCTTTTAGTATTATTTGACTTTTTAGACTACACAAATTACTTTGCTACAAAATGGAAATTATTTTAAATGGAACAATCCATATAAAAAGCCTTTCTTACATTAAAAAAAATCCCTTCTTAATGACTACATCTGAATTCATAGAAAACCAGCATGAATATTAAAAACATGCATTTTTTTGGAAAAAAGGTAGAAGACATAATCTGTATAGCTTTAACTACCGTTTAAATTATCTTTAGATTAAATGTGATAACTTAGCAAATTAAACACTGATAGCCAAAAAAACCCACCTCATTTCCTATTCATGGCTTCAGCAAGATACATTTCCTATTTCTGACTTGACTTTCTAATTAAAAAAAAAACCTAATAACATATTGACAAAATGTCATTCTTAGAAATATCACTCAAGGGAAATCAAAAAATGTTCTATGGTGAATATTAATTCATCTGGTCCTAAGAATGAGTCCTAGAAACCTTTTCAAAACATACCTGTCTATCCAGAGCAAACGCTGGTTGGTCCTTCTGCCAAGTCAGTCACGTATGGCTGTGTGTGAGGAAGTCTTCTTGATGCCCCGACACAGAAATGCCCACTAGGGTACAGGTCTCCACCAAGGCGTTCTTCCTGCACAGGTGACAGGTGCCAGCCTTGCCAGAAACAATACCACCTGTGCAGTCATCTCTCTACTTGCTGGCTCTCCTGCTGGAGTGTAAGCCCCTTGAGGGCTATGGCCATGTCTTATTCACCTTCGTTGTTCCAAGTGAGCAACAAAGCCTGATATCCAACAGTTTCCAGATAAATATTTGATGAATCAATGTACAAAGTAGTGAGGGAATCAGTATCAGACTCTTGTTCCACCTCCTTTGAAAAGGAGATCTATATTTTTCAAATGGAAAAGGATAAAATGCTATGTGTAATTACTAGTGAATCTTTGCATAGCACTTGAAGAGGATACTTACTGAAAAAGTCAATTGCCTGCCCTTTGTGCTTCTGTCATATCTGCAAAAAAAAAAAGGTCAATGAAAAATAGCTTCACACTTCATTTGCTTTTCACAATGTATTAATTCCTTTTTAAAATAAACATGATATTTATGAATCATTACTTCCACAGCCCAGAAAAATAATATGAATTTACCACGAGGTATCAGAACTCACAGAAAAAAGAAATGATTATTATAGTGAGAATGATGATTTTAAGGCACATGCATCAACCACATTCTATAGCAAAAACCGCATACCTTAGCTTTAGAAATGCATGTCTTGAGGAATCATATATTACATACACAATATAGAGTTACATCTAGTCAAATACAGGCACATTTTGCATTGCAATAGGTGCATGAATCAGAATACAATCTCTAAACGGTGTGACCACATCACAAATAAATTTCCAACAATAAATAGTACCAAAGATGTAACTTGCACTGTGGGAAGTGCAGACATTAAAATCACCTAGAGAGCTTTTTCAAACCATATTCCTCCTTCCCAATTTCTCCCTGTCTTTGAGCTTTTATCCCCCTTCAACCCTCAACTAGGAGGGCATGGCCTCCCAGCTGAGAATCACTTCTATACTGAGCCACAATTAGTGACTGGAATAGGTCCTATACTTCCCATATGCTGTGGGGAAAGCAATGCACATATAAGGATTCCTTAAGTTTTTTAAGCATGGCTCAGTTTAGTGATGGTAAATACATCCAAACTGATAAACCAACTTGACCAGTTGGTTGTGGCTGCCTGAAGTAAGAGTTGAGGGAGATTTTAAGACCCTTTTTGGTCTCACAAACAGAAGTAATGATTAGTAACCTCTGCTGAGGTAGAGGCTGGTGGGGGTCACAGCACGCAGCGGATGGATGCCATCTACTCTTCTAGATGCTCTATATCAGCTTAATAAGTTCTTTTAAGTAAAAGTCAGATTATAGGCTCTATAACAGCGAGTGCTTTGGATTTCTTAAAGAAGCAACGTACCCTGGAAGGTGACATGGCAGAAATAGAAAAATGCATGCTTTTAATCTGGGCCCAGCCAATAACGAGGTATGTGATCTCCAGGCCCGTTTCCTCATCTTAACACAAGAGCTCCTCACTGGCAAGATGACCCGTAAGATCTCTACCAAACAGCCTAAAATTCCTTTTCCGCTTCTTTTTCTAATTAGCTTCTAACCCATAAGAGTTGGAGTGTTCTGAACCTTACATGTAAAGCCTCATCAACTCATGAAAATCATAGCAATCAACGAAGGCTCATTTTCTAATTTTTATATTTTAAGCATAACTATAGGTCTTAATTTAAATATGTAGGGTGTGCACTGCATTTTATAGAGATGGTAACGGTAGATACTGACTTGGCTTGACATTTTAAAGAAAATCTCTCCCTTCCCCCAGGACCAAAACGTATTATAAAGATGTTTATACAGCTTTATCTGTAATGGAAATAACCCCAATATTCAACAGCACAGATTTGATAAATTATACTACATGTTGTTGATAGGCTACTATACAACTACAGGAAATTACATTTAGGAATATTTAATTACATGGAAAAATATGGGAAGTATTTTCAGGGTTTAAATCCTTAGTTATAAAAGCTATATGTGTGTGTGCTTGCATAGAAGAAAAGATAAGAATGTTAATAGTTGTTATTCTGAGTTGTGGATTAACTCAACATTTCCAAGGCCCAAGTAAGTGAATAAAGTGGAAGCAGGGTAAGACAGTAAGGAGTGATGGGGACTGTGGAAAACTGAAGCATACATGACCTTTCAATTAGCATTCAATCTATTTTTTTACATTACGAAAGCCAAAAACCAATTTGTCAGTTTATGGTCCCTGAATTTGGCTATTATTTTCTTCCTTGTGTTTTTGTATGTTGCAAATTTTCTACAGTAACTATGTAATACTTCTGTAAGAAGAGTTATTAAAAAACTTGAAGGTAGCCACACTGGTAAAATTTAGAAAAAGACCTATGTACTTCACTGATGGAAGAATATTTTGGCAATATTATTTTAGCCAGCAGGCAATGGGGAGTGGTTTTGAAAATTTTGTAGTATTAATAATGAAAATATGAGTCTCACAAGTTATAAACCAAAGGCAGCCAAAAATCAACCTCTTTTTTTTTTTTTAAGAGATGTGTAAAGTAAGTTTATCCCAAAGTCATACAGCAGAAGGGTTGAGGTGCCCAAAAGGGATTGTGACACAATGCTGACAGAAGTTTGGCCAGTGCTTTCTAAGGGGCATATGTTAAGTATGGAAGGCAAGTAGTCTTGGTACCCAAAGTACATGCATTCAGGGGATGAAAGCCAAACAAAATCTTACCTGAATGGGTAGGAGAGGCTACATAGCTGGGGAAACTTCACTCATAGCTGGGGAGAGAAGTCAGACATGAGAAATTAGCCAGACAAGCCAGGTCCTGGATGTTGTTAAGGCTAATGTCAGTAAAGTGAAGATAGGACAGCCAGCAGTTGAGCTGGGGATGGGGACAATAGCCAGGATGATTCAGGACCAAGATGAGCTGTGCTACCCAAAGCCACTTTTCAAGAGCTGCTTTTAGAGATGTCTCTGATCCATCTTGCTCACACAGGAATGAAAGGTGATCCTGTGAGTGCCTACAAGGTGCTCAGTGCTTCCATCCACCTTGACATCCAACTGAGACAGACAGTATTATCCCAACTTTATAACTGTACACACAGGTTAACTAAACTAGTAAAAAGATGGTAAACAAACCCAAGTCCAATTGACTTCAAAGCTTGTGCAGGAGGAATGCCCTTCCTGGGTCTTCAATCCAATCTTCAAGCCTGATGTTAGGCTCACTGACCTTCTCAGAGTGGCTCGTGCAGGCAAACCGGAGCACTGGGACCAAAGGAATCCTTGTAAGTGCTGGGGTGTTAATCACAAACCCTTTAAGCCAGGTCAGAGTCAGAACAGTTTAGTGTTTTCCTCACTTCTCCCATATCACCATTCTAATAGACACTTCCAGGTATAGACAGGTGCACTCAGAGACTTAGAAAGCTACACCAATAACCAACAATCCCTAATTCATAAGAGAGTATGCAGCTAAGCAGCCAAACATAATACATATCGGCTGACTGGGGAAAAAAATTAGAGCTGCTTAGTTTTCATTTATTGGTTGCTTTGATGTGCATATTCTTGAAAAGGGCTGACTTATAAAGATATACATTAAGTTCACAATTTGTAGTTCACTCCGTCTTCAAATAAAATAGTGGCTCATCGTTATCAAATAAAAACATTATTTCCTGCCACATTTAGAGAATAGACATTTGTGACTACGATGAGGTCCACAAACCTTTAGAACATCATTGACTCTTTTTTCTACCCCAACTCATGGAGGCAGTAAGAGCTAACGTGTAATGTGGTCCCCCTCTCTGCATCTTATTTCCACAGGAAACATAAAACCTTCCGAAACACAATCTTCATCTATGCAGAGGTCACTTAATTGCTGAATTCACAAAGAAGGCTCAAAAGAAAACAAGAAAGATGAAATAAATTATAAGTCTTACCTATGAAAATATAAGTATCTAACTCAGGTGAATCATTAAAACTCTCACACATTGTTTATTTATCCTTATTTCATCCATAATTCTAATATGCTTCCTATCTTGTTTCCATTTCCCAGAAAGTCAAAAGAAAAAAAAATAACAAATTAGATAGGGTAATGTATTTATGGAAATAGGTAAGTAGCTATAAAGTAGCAGCTGTCAAGGGGAAAACTGCAAAATACAGGTAGAACTAGAACTAGAAAACAGCCATGTGTAACACTGTAGAAAAGCTCCCAACCCTCTGACTTCAGTAGAACCCTAAGACTCTGACAGAGGTGATTCAAGATGGCTGCATAGGAAGAGGCTGAACTTACCTCCTCCGACAAACATGACAAATACAAAACTACATTTGGATCAATTCCGTCTGAATAGAACCTGAGAACTAACTGAATACTTGCTCTACAAGAAAAGATAAAAGGAGATCGAGATGGGTAGGAGTGGCAGAGAAACACTCTTGCCAAAAATCCCACCCACACCTGGTGGCACACAATAAGGAGGGATTTCACCAGGCAGGTGCTTCTCCTGGAGGAGTGTGGGGTTGGTGCCCCACATCAGGCACCCCATCCCCTAGGATCTATACCAAAGAGACCAGCCTCAAAAATGTCTGGCTTAGGGCTTCCCTGGTGGTGCAGTGGTTGAGAGTCCGCCTACCGATGCAGGGGACACGCGTTCGTGCCCCGGTCCAGGAAGATCCCACATGCCACAGAGCAGCTGGCCCGTGAGCCATGGCCGCTGAGCCTGCACGTCCAGAGCCTGTGCTCCGCAACAGGAGATGCCACAACAGTGAGAGGCCCGCGTACGGCAAAAATAAATAAATAAATAAAAAATAAACAAATTAGGCAGTATAGACAACCACAAAGACCCAAGAGACAACCAAGAGCTAGTGCAGGGTTGAATAAGAAGAATCAGCGCCTATACGAGGCCACTCCTTCAAGACTGAGAGAATAGTTTTGCCTAATACATAGAAAAAATACGGAGAGCCAAGAAGAGTGAGGAAACAGAGAAATATGTTCCAACTGGAAGAACAAGACAAGACCTCAGAAAAAGACCTTAATGATACAGAAATAAGTAATCTACCTGATAAAAAATTAAAAGTAATGGTCAGAAATATGCTCAGTGAATTCAAGAGAATGAACACAGTGAGAACTTCAACAGAGTTAGAAAATATGAGGGAACCACTCAGACTTGAAGAATACCATAACTGAAATTAAAACTACACAGATCAGCAAAAGAAAAAGAACAGCGAAAAGAAAAAACGAATTAAAAAAAAAATGAGAATAGCTTAAGGGGCTCTAGAACAACATCGAGTGTGCTAACGTTCACATTATAGGGGTTCCAGAAGGAGAAAAGAGAATGGGGCAGAAAATTCATTTGAAGAAATGATGGCTGAAAACTTCCCTAGCGTGGGGAAGAAAAGAGACATCCAGGTCCAGGAAGGACAGAGTCCCAAAGAGGATGAACCCAAAGAGGTCCACACCAAGACACATTATAATTAAAATGTCAAAAATTAAAGAGAGAATTTTAAAAGCAGGAAGAAAAAAACATCTAATTACATATAAGAGAACCCCCACAAGACTATCAGCAGACTTTTCAGCAGAAATTTTGCAGGCCAGAAAGGAGTGGCATGCAATATTCAAAACACTGAAAGGAAAAAACTTACAACCAAGAACACTCTGACAAGGGTGTCATTCCAAATACAAAGAGAGATAAAGAGTTTTGCAGATAAGCAAAAATTAAAGGAAGTCATCACTACTAAACTGGCCTTATAAGAAATGTTAAAGGGAATTCTTTAAGCAGAAAAGACCATAAATAGAAATAAGAAAATATTAATATATAAAAAACATAAATCTCACTGGTAAAGGCAAATATATAGTAAAGGCAGTGAATTAACCATTTACAAAGCTAGTATGAAGATAAAAAGACAAAAGTAGTAAATCAACTATAACTACAATAAGTAATAAATAAGCACCAAAAAGATGTAAAATATGATGTAAAAAACATAAACCTTGGGGGGGATGTGGTGTTTTTATTTTTATAAATTTATTTATTTTTGGCTGCATTGGGTCTTCGTTGGTGTGCACGGGCTTTCTCTACTTGCGGTGAGTGGGGGACTACTCTTCGTTGAGGTGCGCAGGCTTCTCATCGCAGTGGCTTCTCTTGTTGTGGAGCATGGGCTCTAGGCACACAGGCTCA
This sequence comes from Orcinus orca, assembly GCF_937001465.1. Taxonomy (NCBI): domain Eukaryota; kingdom Metazoa; phylum Chordata; class Mammalia; order Artiodactyla; family Delphinidae; genus Orcinus; species Orcinus orca. The sequence continues at coordinate 98,227,294 of NC_064565.1, forward strand.
GTAGTTGTGTCTCGCGGGCTCTAGAGCACAGGCTCAGTAATTGTGGCACACGGGCTTAGCTGTCCCACAGCATGTGGGATCTTCCTGGACCAGGGATTGAACCCATGTCCCCTGCAGTGGCAGGTGGATTCTTAACCACTATGCCACCAGGGAAGTCCCTAGTGTTTTAAACTGTGCTCAAACTTAAGCAACTATCCACTTAAAATAGATTGCTTTATATATAGACTGTTATATATGGACCTCATGGTAACTATAAACCAAAATTTCTAATAGATATATCAAAAAATAAAGAGAAAGGAATCCAAACATAACATTAAAGAAAGTCATAAAACCACAAGGAAAAAGAATAGGAAAAGAAAATAGGAACAGAGAATTACAAAAAACCCAGAAAACAATTGACCAAATGGCAGTAAGTTCCTAATTATTAACAATTACTTTAAATGTAAATTAACTAAATGCTCCAATCAAAAGACACAGGGTGAGTGAATGGATTTAAAAAAAAAAAAAAGACCTATCTATATGCTGCCTACAAGATACTCACTTCAGATCTAAGGACACAAACAGGATGAGAATGAAGGGATGGAAAAAGGTATTCCATGCAGATGAAAACAAAAAGAAAGCTTGCGTAGCAATACTTATATCAGATGAAACAGACTTTAACCAAAACTGTAACAAAAGACAAAGAAGGACAATACATTATGATAAAGGGGTCAACCCAACAAGAGGATATGACATTTGAAAATATTTACGCATTCAACAGAGGAGCACCTAGATACATAAAGCAAAAATTAGCAAACATAAAGGGAGGAATTGACAGTAATACAATAATAGTAGGGGACTTTAATACCACACTTACATCAATGACTAGATCACCCAGACAGAAAGTTAATAAGGAAATGTTGACCTTAAATGACACATTAGACCAGATGAACTTAAGAGATATAGACAAAACATCCCATCTAAAAACTGAAGAACACACATTCTTTTCAAGTGCATATGAAACATTCTCCAGGACAGATCACATGTTACGCCACAAAGCAAGTCTCAATAAATTTAATAAGACTGAAATCATCATCAAACATCTTTTCCAACTACAACAGTATGAAACTAGAAATCAGTTACAAAAAGAAAACTGGAAAAAACACAAACATGTGGAGACTAAACAACATGCTACTAAACAATCAGCCAATGAAGAAATCAAAGAGGAAATCAAAATATATCTTGAACAAATAAAAATGGAAACACAACTTTCCCAAATCTGTGGGATGTAGCAAAAGTAGCTCTAAGAGGGAAGTTCAGAGAGACAAGACTATGTGAATAAGAAAATTTACACCTGAAACTAACACAATATTATACATCAACAATACCTTAATAAATTTTAAAAAAATTTAAAAAAAGAAATAAGAAAATTTACAAATAATCTAACTTTACACCTAAAGAAACTAGAAAAAGAAGAACAAACAAAGCTTAAAGTTAGTAGAAGGAAGGAACCAATAAAGATCAGAACAAAAATAACTGAAACAGAGACTAGAAAAATAAAACACAATAGAAAAGATCAATGAAAGTAAGAGCTGGTTCTTTGAAAAGATAAACAAAATTGATAAATCGTTAACCAGACTCATAAGGGTGTGTGTGTGGGGGGGGGGTGGAGTGGAGAGAGAAAGAGAAGCCAAATAAAGTCAGAAATGAAAGAGAAGTTACAACTGATACCATAGAAATGCCAAGGATAAGAAATTACTATGAACAATCATATGCTGAAAAATCAGACAACCTAGAACAAATGGCTAAATTTCTAGAAACACACAATCTTCCAAAACTGAATCATGAAGAAAGATAAAATCTGAATAGATTAATTACTAGTAGTGAAATTGAAACAGGAATTTAAAAACTCCCAGGGGAATTCTACCAAAATTTTTTAAAGTTAATACTTATCCTTCTCAAACTGTTCCCAAAAGTTGAAAAGGAAGGAACACTTCCAAACTCATTTTACGAAGCCAGCATTACCCTGACACCAAAACCAGACACCAAAACAAAACAAAAAAAGGCAAACCAAAGTCATCAACAATACACTGAAGGATCATACATCATGATGAAGCATAATGAAATAGGATTTACTCCAGGAATGCAAGGAGGGTTCAATACCTGCAAATCCATCAGTGTGATATACCACATTAACATTAACAAAAACAAAGGATGAAAATCATATGATCAATTCAACAGATGCAGAAAAAAACATCTGACAACATTCAACATCCATTCTTGATAAAAACTCAATAATGTGGGTGTAGGAAATGTACCTCAACATAATAAAAACTATATATGACAAATACACAGCTAACATCATACTCACTGGGGAAAAGTTAAAAGCTTTTCCTCTAAGATCAGGAACAAGACAAAGATGCCCACTCTCACTACTTTCATTCAATGTAGTATTGAAAGCCATAGCCACAGCAATCTGACAAAAAAAGAAATAAAAGGAATCCAAATTGGAAAAGAAGTAAAAATGTCACTGCTTGCAGATGACATGACACTATATACAGAAAATCCAACACGCCATGAAAAAACTACTGGAATACATAAATTTAGTAAAATTGCAGGATACAAACTTTATAGAAATCAGTTGCATTTCTATATACCAAAAACAAGCTATCAGAAAGTTAAGAAAACAGTCTCATTTACAATTGCATAAAAAGAGAATAAAACACCTAGGAATAAATTTAACCAATGAGGTGGAAGACCTGTACTCTGAAAGAATTTGAAGACAACACAAATAAATGGAAAAATACACCTCACTCATAGATTGGAAGAATTACCACTGTTAAAATGTCTACACTACCCCAGGCAATCTACAGATACTATGCAATCCCTATCAAAATACCAATGGCATTTTTCACTGACCTAGAGCAAAGAATCCTAAACTTTGTATGGAATCACAAATAGCCAAAACAATCTTGAGAAAGAACAAAGCTGGAGGCAAACCATAAAACTCCTAGAAGAAAACATAGGCAGCAAGCTCTCTGACATTGGTCAAAAGCATTTTAGTTTGATGAACCTGTCTCTTCAGGCAAGGAAGGACACAAAAGCAAAACTAAACAAATGGGACTACATCAAACTAAAATGCTTTTGCATAGCAAAAGAAACCATCAACAAAATAAAAAGGTAACCTACTGAATTCATAAATCATATATTCCATAAGGAGCTAATATCAAAACTATATAAAGAACTTTTATAACTTAATATCCAAAAATAAAACAAACAAAAAACACCAAAAAACAAAAAAAAACCCAGAACAACCCTATTTAAAAATGGACAGAGGACCTGAAGAGACATTTTTCCAAAGACATACAGATGGCCGACAAGCACATGAAAAGATGCTCGACATCACTAATCATCAGGGAAATGCAAATCAAAAGTGTTTATCACCTTACACCTGTCAGAATGGCAATGATCAAAAAGACAAAAAATAACAAGTGTTGGAGGGAATGTGAAGAAAAAGAAACCCTTGTACACTGTTGGTGGGAACGTAATTCATGCAGCCACTATGGAAAACAATACGGAGTTTCCTCAAAAAGTTAAAAATAGAACTACCATATGATCCAGCAATTCTACTTCTGGGTATTTACCTGAAGAAAACAAAAACTCTAACTTGAAAAGATATATGCACCCCGATGTTCACTGCGGCATTATTTACAGTAGCCAAGATACAGAAACAACCTAAGAGCCCATCAAGAGAAAGTGGAAAAAGACGTGACTTATATGTACAATGTTTATATACAATATCAACAAATTCAGCCATAAAAAATAGTGAAATCTTGCCATTTGCGACAACATGGAGGGACCTAAAGGATATTATGCTAAGTGAAATAAGACAGAAATACAATTTCTCTATGATTTCACTTATATGTGGAATCTAAAAAACAAAACAGAAGCAGTCTCACAGAAACAGAAAACAAACTGGTGGTTGCCAGAGGGGAAAGGGGTTGGCGGGTTGGGTTCAGGCAGAATCAGTGAAAGGGATTAAGAGGTACAGACTTCCAGTTATAAAATAAAGTCATGGGGATGTAATGCGAAGCATAGGAAATATAGTCAATAATATTGTAATAACTTTGTGTGGTGATAAATGGTAACTAGTTAACAAGGTGACCATTTTGAAATGTATATAAAATATTGAATCACTATGACACAATGAGACTGATACAGTACTACATCTATTACACTTCAGTTTAAAAAAATATGAACCACAAGGGAATCACTGTGTAATAAATGACAGTCTTAATGATGATTCCAAACTACCAAGGTTACACTGTATTCAAAAAAGTTTATTTAAGTAATAAAGTACCTAATATACTTTAGAAATGCAGTGCTCAAAAAGACAAGCTTTTGTCAGCTGCAAGATTTCCTCACAAGTCTTGCAGAGGATCGTTCTTCAACAGTGCAGAGTAAGTCACCTCAATAGAAGAAACAGAGATGTGGAAGCACAAAGAACTTTAGAGATTTATGGCAAATAAAAAGGAAGCTTGAGGGGCTTCCCTGGTGGCGCAGTGGTTGAGAATCCGCCTGCCAATGCAGGGGACACGGGTTCGAGCCCTGGTCTGGGAGGATCCCACATGCCACGGAGCAACTAAGCCCATGAGCCACAACTACTGAGCCTGTGCGTCTGGAGCCCGTGCTCCGCAATGGGAGAGGCCGTGACAGTGAGAGGCCCGCGCACTGCGATGAAGAGCGGCCCCCGCTCTCTGCAACTGGAGAAAGCCCTCGCACAGAAACGAAAACCCAACACAGCCAAAAATAAATAAATAAATTAAAAAAAAAAAAAAAAGGAAGCTTGAATCTATGACTGAAAAATGAAAATAATTACAAGTATATCTATACAGAAAATACAAGTTTCAAGAGCTTAACATCAACTAACTGCTGCCAAAATAAATATTTAAAGAAACCAAAAACAAAACTGCTTAATAGTGGGACACAAAATACAACAAAGAGGGAGGAGGACAAACCAAGAAAGTGAACGCAGGAAAGCGAGTAGCAACTCCCCAAAGTGTTTTTACAAACGGGGATTCAGATCCCCGTTTGAGGAACAAACCCAAACCTGTCTAGGAATATGACCAATGAGGCAATAGAAAGTGACTAGAAGTCAGTTATAAATCAAAAATGACAACCAAAATCCCAGAGTCTTAAATTATTTAATCCAGACATTATCTAACCCCTCAGATTTGCTTGGTGCTAGGTTGTTTATCATTCTCCATTTGAATGAAATGTGGAACAAACAAAATACTGGTTGGAGAGAGTGTTTCAGAGCTAATTCACCCTTGAAGGTCAGGGTCAGCTGTATTATTGTGTTCACATAATTTATTTCTTTATATAGAAAAATAACATGTCAAAGAAGGGATTAAAGTAAATTTTATTTTGAAATAATCAGCTGAATCTCAAACTTCAAATAAATGGATCTTAAAATGTTCATGAACTTCAGAATCTCAGTATTCTAATCTAATGGTTACCAAACTATTCCCTTTGGCCCAAAAGGGACCAAACTGGCAAGTCTCAACAGTAACACCCTTTCCATGTCTTTAATATTATAAGTACATTAAATTTCTAGAAAGACTTATTAAAGAATTCTACTTCTTAGAAAATATTTTAAAATGATCTAATCTACCTTATTGATTCACAAATAAGAAATACTCAGACCAGAGTAACCTTCCCAGGTCTCCCCATTCTCAGGTGACATCCTGTCTACTATTCTGCAGCCTTGATGGTCCTGGTCCTGGTATTATGAATAAGTCCTTTTCACTACTACCATTAAACTTACTGTCATAGCCTTTTGTATCACCTGGACAAAAATCTGTTCTAAATCAAGTAATCACCAACTTCTGCCTCCCCAGCAATCCAAAAGTGAAAAACAATTTATGAAGAAAGAAGTTAAGACCTACAGAAAAATTATTTTAGCAATACATAAGGTCTACCAGAAAGACTGCTCCCTAATTTATTTACATTTGACTAACAATGTCTCTAAAATGTGTTAGAGAAAATGTTCTACACATTTATATATATATATTAACACAGTTATAAGTTGATTAACAATAAGCAAATATATACAATAAAAATATATATCATGAGCCCAATGTTGACTTTCACCACAAGAGAACAGTAATGTTGAGATTCAAATCATGATTTCCTGATTAAGAGACAAGATTTTTTTAAAAAGGGAACAAAAATGTAGGAACAGGTAAATTATAAGTAGCAAAATAAATACAACTGTAGACAGGAGAAGAATATAACACCTATGGTGGCAAATTTAGACCAGGTAATCTATTTTCATTATAACAAAGCCAGAATAAATTATTTGACGATATTATTTGCTTACTAAACGAAGGCAAGTATTTTTGCTGGTGGCAGGTGTGGATTTTTTTCATCAAAGAACATTAAAAGGGTGAGACATAATGACACCACTTGTATGTTTAACCAACAGTTCTGATCCCCTCTCATTAATCTTTGACAGCTGATAATGTGAATAGAAAGACATGATGAATCAACACATATGCCAGTTTTAAAAAGAAAAACCCCTTAAAGCAATCTCCGCATCTAAATGGTAAACACAGAATGAATTCATAATCTGGCAATTTGGTTTTTTTTAATTCAAGGCCAAAAAATGTATGAATGAGTCTACCTATTTGTAAAAATGTGAATGATCAAAACAGTGCAGTCACTGGGCTCTCACACTGTGTAAGTTCAATTTGAAATGTACATCTGGTATAGGATTCAGTTGTCAAGAGGGATCAACTCAAAGGACATCACACAATCTATAAACCAGCTGGAAGAAGCCATCCAGACTTTGCCCTGCCTAACTCTCTCTGGGCGATGATTAGACAAATCCTCATAGATGATATACTGTGTGCAGAAGTGCTGATCAGAGTCAGGTTTGGCATGGTACGCGACTGTATTGATGGTCTGAGTCACATCACTGTCTGGCTTGGGCTTTCTACTGAGGATCTGTCCCCCAGATGCCGTGACAAGCTTAATAAGGCTGTCCTTTGGATGGTGTTTGAAGGTTCCCCCAAAATAGAAATAGCATCCATCAAACAGCTTTGGCAACTGAAAAAACAAAAAAAAAAAGCTCATTAAAAGCAGACCAAAATATTTAAAAACACTGTATATGAATAGGGAAATAAAAAGAAAAGTCGCAAGCAGTTAAGAAGCTACTTAATGAGGTGCTAGGACAAGCTGTATTTCAAATAAACCATTTAGGTAAAAAAAAAATACTCATGCAAATAAAGGTTTCCTATACAATTTTTTCCTTAAGACTCTGGTGCTTTTCACTCTTCTCACATTTTAGGTGTGCTCTGTGTGTGTGTCTCTGTGTGTGTGTATGGTATACATCCACATAAAACCTGTTCATCAAGCGTCTTATATCAGAATATTTATTCATTTATTTCGTGGGACTTAAAGCCCCAAGAATTCCTTCCTAGGGTAACTGAAACATGCTTCACGGATACCAAGCTAAACTTAATTGTAAGAGTAACAGCTTTTCTATGGAGTTTTCCAATTCTGCCCATCCATATTTAGGTTCCTATATACTACCAATCTAAGGTCCCCAGGGCAGTGACGTGGGAGTGTGGCCTCCAGGATTCTAGAGATGTTTTCCTTAGAACACAATACATTATATGGCCATGGCTAGGGATCCAATTAGATATGAAACACACTTCTGTGAGCTTTACAGAAAAAGTTTCACAAGTCCCTTCTACAAAAACTTTTCTTTGGCATTTTTAATATACCTATATGTCAACAGGGTAATGGAATTTTATCCATTAAAACTACAATATATGGTAATAAAGACATGGTTAACTAAATCCAAGCAGTAGCTCTAAGTCTTCTCTCAAGCTACTTCCTATATCTGAGACTCACCTCAGATTCTGAAAGGTTTATGGGAATGTTCAAGATGCCCAAAATCTAGTAACAGTATGAAATTATTACATTCTGGTTTTTACTGCTCATTGTAATCATCTCTCAGAATCAAGTGCTTGAAATAAGCACAATTAAAGTTTTAATCAGTCACCTGGACTTGTTGAAAGGGCAGGAGAAGTTTTTCCTGATGGTAATAATAGTATTAAGTTATAATAAGAACAATAAAATTAGTATCAAAAGGAAAATACCAGCTGTTCTCTGTTGAGCCTGCTTCTATGTGGTCCTTCAGGAATTTCATACTTTTCTTCCTGTTCATATTCTTTTCTTTGTAGACATGCTTTCACCCCTGGGAAAAAAAATGAGGATAAAAGCAAAATAAATATCAAGTGAGCATTATTTCTTTCACATTGAAATTATGCCATTTACCTAAGTGATTTTTCTTCTTCATGGTTAAATATTGTTCTGAAACAGAAAAAGAAACTTTACTTATGCCAAAACAAAATGTAATAAAACTGGTTTTCCAGGGCTTCCACGGTGACACAGTGGTTGAGAGTCCGCCTGCCGATGCAGGGGACATGGGTTCGTGCCCCGGTCCGGGAAGATGCCACATGCCGCGGAGCGGCTGGGCCCGTGAGCCATGGCCGCTAAGCCTGCGCGTCCAGAGCCTGTGCTCCACAACGGGAGAGGCCACAGCAGTGAGAGGACCACGTACCGCAAAAAAAAACAAAACAAAACTGGTTTTCCATATAAAGAAAATGTAAGAAATCTTTTCTTCAGAGGACTGAGCAATGAAGTAGTACTGAATACAAATTTTAGTTTTCTTTCTGAAAAACCTAAATCAGTACATTATTTCATGTACAAGAATAAAAATCTAAATTTTAATTTATAACCATTATCAAAATTAAAGTAATAAAAAGTCACTCATTTAGTTCAGCCCACAATGATCTGACCCTGAGGTCTTATCATCTGCCCCACTCATTCTGGTGGTCCTATGCCTAACCTCCTGTTAGACTATAAGTGGTCTGACATTAAGGAAAGTACTTGAGTCCAGAACACCTCGCTTATTAAGCTGGTCAAATAACAGGGGCTCTACAGCTCTTGTTAAAATAAACAGTAAAGCAGAGTCTGGGACATGTTTGGAATTGACAGGTAGTCAATGAAGTCACCAGTCTAGAGATGACTTGGTGAATATTTCAAATGTTTTAGAGCTGCTTCAACTGAGATATTCCAAGACATTGCATAATATATAAAAGTTAGAATATTTTAATGACTGAATACATCTATCTCACCAAAAGCAGAGCTTTGTCAAGGGACTGAATTTTTTCTTAACTTGGGACTATGAATGCATATTCCAGTTGAACACTCAACCCTGACATATCTATAATTCCCTATCACATGATTCTTAATTTTTTGCTAGTTTTGCCTGGGGACTAGAACATCCCCAGTGTTTTCAATACAAGGATCATTTTTTTTTTTTTTTTTTTTTCGGTACGAGGGCCTCTCACTGTTGTGCCCTTTCCCGTTGCGGAGCACAGGCTCCAGATGCGCAGGCTCAGCGGCCATGGCTCATGGGCCCAGCCGCTCCGTGGCATGTGGGATCTTCCCGGACCGGGGCACGAACCCGTGTCCCCTGCATCAGCAGGCGGACTCTCAACCACTGCGCCACCAGGGAAGTCCAAGGATCATATTGAGCTAAGTTTGCTATGCTGAATTCTACTCTTCTCACTAACTTATCATAAATATGATGTTTTTTATTAAAAATTGGTTTTTTGCATGTAGTAAAAATCATATTTTAAAAATAGAATTTTTAATAACTACCCACAGGGTATAAAAAACTATCTTTCCAATGAAGCTAATACTAAAATATTAACATTACTGTATACTAAAAATGAGTCTCAAAATAAAATTTTTGACTAGGTCAAAATCATAGGAGAAACACTGACAGTGTGCTTACATGACATCATATATTGGTTCTACATTAAACACCAATGCAAAAAAAATTACCAATCTAGTCAAATCACTGACTTACCTCGAACTCATTATTTCACATATAAATTATTACTTTTACTTTTTATCACTTAAGCATGTTACCCCCTTCCTAAACCTCCTTTCCTGATGATATTTGAAGAGCATTTATACCAGTTCATCTTTAGATGAACTCTATATGCCAGCATATAAAGCCAAGGACTGAACACTGAATACTCCTATAATATCAAGTAACTGTAACAAGTAAAGAGCTAATGTGTAACTACAGAAATAAATAAATGGGCTGTGCCTATGCTGGCTGCTTATGCATTTTATGGGTTTATTTGACTGGTTATTTAAACGATCAAAAAAGCATACTAAAATGGTTTCAATTGATCCAGGCAATATGCCAGCATTAGTCAATCAACAGAATGTAGTCTTAACAGATACTAGAATGAGATAAGCATGGCATCAAGAGAAATGAGATGGCAGACACCAAGAGGGCAGCATGGCACTACCAGAGGAAGATGCCAGTACTCTTTCAGTGTAAATATGCCTCAAGTCACAAAACTTTCAGCCTTATAGCAATTGTTCAGTAAATTTCTGTAAAGGCAGGCAGAAAAATCCAATGCTCTAATTACAATTACTGAGCTAAATGAAGAATGTGTTCCTCTGATATCCTTTTATTCCAAGTAACAATTTGCCAACTCTCTCTACCACTTAATATCAGCTAAAGAAGGAAAATATAGCTTCCCTGTGAAAACTAAGGAACAGTTTCTAGGTCTATAACAATCTGTTAGGATTGCTGTTGTAGAACAGAAAACATGGAGAATTTTTTGAAATTCGGGTGTGACATCTAGTCCAAAGACTGTAACTCGAACACCTACAAGGGCCGCTCAAATTATATAATCATGTGGGGAACCTTGTGTTAAGTGGTAGGGAGTTATGGAGACTGTAACAAATAGGAAAATGTACATGATACCTAAAGACACAAAAATTAAATGATTATGCTGAACTAAACCACATAAATTTTATCTGTTTTGGACTTAGATTGCCAATTTGACTTGATGCTTGTCTAATCAACCTCTTCATTTCATAGATAAGGAAACTTAAATCCTAAGAGATTTAAGCAGCTTTCCCAGTGATACATGTGAGATAAGAACTCAGATATCCTCCAACTTCTAGATCAGTGTTTCTTTATCTTTATTTTATTAAAAAAATAAAGCATCTTAGGAAATGCCAGGTACTCTCTACTCAGATTTAATATACTGTATCTCAAAATAAATGACACAACCACTTAACAGATGACCAAATAGGAGGATCCTTATTTTTAAGAGATTAGCCAAAAGGTACACCAAAGCGTCAAAACCTGCTGACTACCTGGGAGTGGGGGGTTGGAGGGGGGAGAACAATGCATTTGGCTTTGTCTTCAGTGAATCAATGAGTTTGTTTAATCTGACTGATGCCAAAGCTGTCACTCTCTCATTTGTACCCTATGAGTTTCAGAATGTTCATACTTCTCAGTAGACATTTACGATAATTACATTTAATATCAACTCCCTAGTAGATTTCTTTTGAGATAAACCAATTGAACTGATTTACCAAAACAAGAATGAAATGCTTTAAACCTTCAGCAACCTAAATGCTGATATATTAACATCATCAATGACATGGAAGAATCTACAAGCCATAATACTACCTAATTAACAAACCTAAATAATAGATAATATTTTAAGGTTTTAATTACTCAACGTATGTTAGTTAAGCAAACTGCAGCAAGAAGTGTTAAATCTATTTTCCATGTTAAAAAAACTATCAGAACTTTCACAACATTCCTAGTCATAAACTCATCTAAAGTATAATATATACTGTAATCCTTAATCTCTATAAAGATTTTAAAACAGGTCTTTTTCCAGCAATTTAAAGATACTTCCTTACTGTATAGCACACAGAACTATATCCAATATCCTATGATAAACTATAATGGCAAATATAAAAAAGAATGTATATGTATAACTGAATCGCTTTGCTGTACAGCACTAATTAATACATTGTAAATCAACTATACTTCAATAAAAAATACATCCTAAAACTCAACCAAATTATATTTTGTATTTGTACTTAATAAAGTCCATATTATTCCATTACCTGCCAATAAAATAGTTCAGCAGAAATTGATTCTTGTGAAGAAATACGCATATGCAAGATCACTAGTTAACTTTCTCAGCTGAATAGGAGGATCTGAATCCAAATTGAAATGACTATACATGAATAATTTATATTGTTTATGTAAACACAGATTTCTGAATATGCCAGAATGATATATACTTTAAAATGTGTCAAGCCACTATCCTTGTAAAATGTATGCTTTATATCATCTTTCTTACTTTTCACACGTTCTATTATATTTTAAGATTTTGACCAAAGCTATCATTTTTCAGAAGTACAGGAATCAACTACCTATCTTATTAAAACTAAGATTCTTTTCAGCACAGATGTATTCCGGATCATGTGTATACCATTTCAGGTAAGCTTTCTTTTTGCCCTGATTTTATTACTTTTTTATATAGAGGTAAGCAGCCCAATTCCCAAAGTACTGCTTAACTCAGAGTCATTAACTCGAAGTCATTAAAGTAGCTCTGGCTACCTAAGCAAAGTCTAGAATCTGTATACTAATGCAGCTTATGAATTCTGGGATATGATTTTTTTTTTAAAGGAAGCTTGTACCATCCAGAAATGTATTCCTTTATTCTGAATCTCGAGGAGCCACTCTTGCCTCCTACCTCATAAAAGCACATATATCCATGGATGTATATTTTCATTTCAGCTGCATGAACCACTGATGATGTTCATTAATCTATATTAAGTTTAGTCACTTTTCCTAGTTTTAGAAAGAAAAAAAGGATTGCACAAGTGGGAGGGAGTAGAAAAAAGGGTTTCTGAATCTACAGCTACATACAAATGATTATAGAATACAATGAAGACAGAATGAAGCGTTCAAATGGAGATCTGTTAAATGTCCAAAGAGGAAAGTATCCCTCCACGAAGACCACAGAATGTGCTTACTCTCTTCAAAAGCTAGAGCAATAAATAAATTCCTAATTTAAAGAACTGTTATTCTTCTGAAGCCACTGGCTATTTGTAACTGAAACAGCACTGAAAATCAGAATTAAATATTACTCTTAGCCAACCCTAAATGTTATCCTAAAAAACAAGAAAATACAGAATCAAATATTTTATGTCAAAATCAAAAATCCTAATAAATATGTCATTAGATCCAAACTGGGCACTTACGTAACTCAAGAAAACTGCATTATTAGTAAAATAAACACTGAAGAATTTCCTTTCTGATTGTATTGAAAATGAACACCCAAGTTGTAAAAACAAAAAATTATTTTTAGATGCTTTTCTAGTAGGCTTTTTAGTCAAATAGGCTATGATATCACTAAATTTCAGACAAAAGGAAATGGTTTTTAAGAGAAAACTTTTTACAACAATGACAAAAATGGAAAAACAACTTTCACTCTCACTGAAATTTTTAAAAAATAGTATGGCAAGTAAAAGAAGAGCTAAGCCCAATACTATGAAATTCCACAGTGAAGAGTGGAAGGACAATAAAATGAAGGCTGAAAATGTAAAATAAAAGGTAAATGCTCCTCTCGTGCCATCATAAACATTTAGATTTAGGAAATCAACTGTCACAGATCATTAGATTTTGTGTTTTCATATAAATACCATTGAACAACTGTTTATTTTTGGCTACTTTTTAAGCCAATATTCTAATTATAAGCATATTTATACATAAAAATACATTTCCTCATAGGATAGTTTGCTAAATTTATTTATTTTACTTAATGCATATTGAGAAGCAGGTCAAATTCTATCACAAAAATATATTACTGTATCATAAAATTTGCTTGGGCAAAATCTGGGTATCAATTCTAAAACCTTGTATTATGAATAATAATATCAAAACAATCCTCAATAATTTAAAAACTCATACTTGGTGTCCTTTGTTAGTCATATATTTAAAACTGAAATATTTATGTAAGACTTCCGTTTTTATTGGACAATAACCATATTAAAATTTATCTGCTAGGTCTGCACAACAGGTATCAACAATCTGGTGTACCAGACTGGAGCAATATACATACACAGGTTCTAATTTCCCTGATTAAGAATGAAACCCTCTGGTGGCGCGGTGGTTGAGAGTCCGCCTGCCCATGCAGGGGACGCGGGTTCGTGCCCCAGTCTGGGAAGATCCCACATGCCGCGGAGTGGCTGGGCCCGTGAGCCATGGCCGCTGAGCTTGCGCGTCCACAACGGGAGAGGCCACAACAGTGAGAGGCCTGCGTACCACAAAAAAAAAAGAATGAAACCCTCACCTACCCAATTAATTTTTAGAAAAGATCAAAAAGAAGATCTAATTGTTATTAGAACTTGAGAATTTGAACTTCTTCATAAAAAACTTGAATTTAAGAGACATACATTGATTTTGAAACTGTTATAAACTAACAGACCTCTACCTACCAATCTACAACTGTTTTGATTGTTTCTTTCCCTGTACATATTCACACATTTATATATTGACAGTGAAGATATAATTGTTTTATGCTCTTTAAAAAATTTAAACAAATTTGTTTTTTCATATTCAGTCCTACTAATTATCATATAAAAATAAAAATTTTTTCAGAAAACACCTTTAAGCATTCCAGAATGTTCTCAATTTTCTCATATTCCGGTTATTGCCCCCTACTTCTTGTTATAAGAAATAACAATGCAAATAGTTTTTTTTCTTTCTTTTGTATTACTTGCTTGGAGTATATTCTCAGAAGTAGGACTATTATATCAACAGATGTTAATTTTTTTTTTATTCTTAGACAATCTTTGTAAAATATTTCTCTAAGCATGAAGTTGCCTAATCAATCTTAGCTGACAGAAATGCTTTGGTATGTTTATTTTTTGATAATTAGCGAAATATGACTAGTAAAAACTACCTGTATTTTTAAAATTCCACAGCTCACTCAACATCAATTCGAAGAAATAAATTTTAATAGAAAAGTATAAGTTTATTAATCTGATTATGAAGCTATTTATAAAATGATGATATAATGATTGCCTCTTAGGATCAATCTTCCTCATCTAAAACAAAAATAAAGAAACACCGTATCTGGCCCTTCCTCTCTTCACAGACACAAGTCCAGTGCAAAATGTCTGGCACATTCCCACAGCAATTCCCTTAGGTGCTAAGGCCTTTCAGAACTTCTATAGCAGCAATTTTATTTAAACCTAGATGAGAGTGGGGAAGAGGAAGAGATGATGAAAGAAAAGAGGACAACCATTTGCTCTCCCCATCACAATGAGATGAGAAATGAAGAGGCAGAATTAAATTTTTTTTAAAAAAAGGTTAGGCTAGATGAGATTTTGAAAGCAGTGTACTGAAAGAACAGGTCAGTAAAATACATTTTCACTTTCTGAAGGCTAGTTTACATCCTTAGGATGCAATTCCACTTTTTTCATTCTCTAAGAGATGAATAAAATGGCATATTTATATATCTTCTAATCTTCATTCTAGTCACCTCTTTCATTACCAAAATTCACCCTGTCCGGGGATGGTTATTAGTTGCCTGTAAGGAATTAGCACCAAAACTAGGACTAAAGCAGAATCTCAGGCACAAATTTAACCTTGAAGAAGGAACTTTCCTAGCTGTATCTCCCGTTTCTGTAAAATAAAGATAAATACCATTTGATAAAATATCTGTAAAATAAATATGATGAGACAGAATGGCTAGTACAATAGTATAATTATGCCCTATTCTTAGAATGTTCATTCAAAGTTCATTAACTATGACACTGTAAGATGCTCTCTCTATATATACAATATAAAGAAAGAAAAGATATGGACCAATTAAGACAAAATAAGTTTCAACAGAAGCCTTCCAATAGTTAAATTTGGATCCAATGGATTCAGATTGTTTTGTATAATTCTTTTTGTTAATTTGTTTAAATTTGCTTAAGTTTTTAAATAAGACAGATCTCTGCAGAGAAAGTTTAGATGAAATTTCCTCTTTAATCTACTTGGTTTGTGGAAAATGGCATAAAACGTTGATACTAAACTTTCTATATAGTTCAGCCAGTAAAGTTTCTGTCTACCAGGCAAGCTGGTGGATAACCTCAAACACAAGATCTAGTTTTAATAAGTCATAAATCTTTATGATTAATTTTGAAAGCTTTGGTCCACCACATCTTTCCTTAATATAGATGGTTTTCAACTAGTTTTGAATAGCTGTGAACATTTTTTAAAAAATCACACTAAGTTGCCTGACATTAAGAACAACACAGAGACTTCCGGGAAGATGGCGGAAAAGTAAGACGCGGAGATCACCTTCCTCCCCACAGATACACCAGAAATACATCTACACGTGGAACAACTCCTACAGAACACCTACTGAATGCTGGCAGAAGACCTCAGGCCTCTCAAAAGGCAAGAAACCCCCCACGTACCTGGGTAGGGCAAAAGAAAAAAGAAAAAACAGAGACAAAAGAATAGGGATGGGACCTGCACCAGTGGGACGGAGCTGTGAAGGAGGAAAGGTTTCCACACACTAGGAAGCCCCTTCGCGGGCGGAGACTGCGGGTGGCGGAGGGGGAAGCTTCGGAGCCGCGGGGGAGGGCACAGCAACAGGGGTGCAGGGGGCAAAGCGGAAAGATTCCCGCACAGAGGATCGGTGCCGACCGGCACTCACCAGCCCAAGAGGCTTGTCTGCTCTCTCGCCGGGCCGAGCGGGCCTGGGAGCTGAGGCTCGGGCTTCAGTTGGAGTGCAGGGAGAGGACTGGGGTTGGCGGCGTGAACACAGCCTGCAGGGGATTACTGCGCCACGGCTGGCTGGGAGGGAGTCCGGGGAAAAGTCTGGACCTGCCGAATAGGCAAGAGACTTTTTCTTCCCTCTTTGTTTCCTGGTGCGCGAGGAGAGGAGATTCAGAGCATTGCTTAAAGGAGCTCCAGAAACGGGCGCGAGCCATGGCTAAAAGTGCGGACCCCAGAGACAGGCATGAGACGGTAAGGCTGCTGCTGCCGCCAACAAGAAGCCTGTGTGTGAGCACAGGTCACTCTCCACACCCCCCTTCCGGGGAGCCTGTGCAGCCCGCCACTGCCAGGGTCCCGAGATCCAGGGACAACTTCCCCGAGAGAACGCATGGCACGCCTCAGGCTACTGCAACGTCATGCTGGCCTCTGCCGCCGCAGGCCCGCCCTGCACTCCAGGCCCCCCTACCCCCCGCCTGAGTGAGCCAGAGTCCCCGAATCAGCGGCTCCTTTAACCCCGTCCTGTCTGAGCAAAGAACAAACACCCTCCAGCGACCTACACGCTGAGGCGGGGCCAAATCCAAAGCTGAGCCCCTGGGAGCTGTGAGAACAAAGAAGAGAAAGGGAAGTCTCTCCCAGCAGCCTCAGAAGCAGCGGATTAAAGCTCCACAATCAACTTGATGTACCCTGCATCTGTGGAATACATGAATAGACAACGAGTCATCCCAAATTAAGGAGGTGGCCTTTGAGAGCAAGATTTATGATTTTTTTCCCATTTTCCTCTTTTTGTGAGGGTGTAAGTGTATGCTTCTCTGTGAGATTTTGTCTGTATAGCTTTGCTTCCACCATTTGTCCCAGGATTCTATCCGTCCGTTTTTGTTTTTTTCTCTTAATAATTATTTTTTTATTTAAATAACTTTATTATATTTTATCTTATTTTATTTTACTTTATCTTTTCTTTCTTTTTTCCTTCCTTCCCTCCTTCTTTCCCTCCTTCCTTCCCTCCCTCCCTCCCTTCTTTCTTTCTTCCTTCCTTGCTTCCTTCCTTGCTTCCTTCCTTCCTTCCTTCCTTCCTTGCTTCCTTCCTTCCTTCCTTGCTTCCGTCCTTGCTTCCTTTCTACTTCTACTAATACTTTCTTTCTAATTTCTCTTCTCAGACATGTGGATGAAAGGCTCTTGGTGCTGCAGCCAGGAGTCAGTGCTTTGCCTCTGAAGTGGGAGAGCCAACTTCAGGACACTGGTCCACAAGAGACCTCCCAGCTCCACATAGTATCAAACGGCGAAAATCTCCCAGAGATCTCCACCTCAACACCAGCACTCAGCTTCACTCAACAACCAGCAAGCTACAGTGCTGGACATCCTATGCCAAACAACTAGCAAGACACGAACACAACCCCACCCATTAGCAGAGAGGCTGCCCAAAATCATAATAAGTCCATAGACACCCCAAAACACACCACCAGACGTGGACCTGCCCACCAGAAAGACAAGACCCAGCCTCATCCACCAGAACACAGGCACTAGTCCCCTCCACCAGGAAAGCTACACAACCCACTGAACCAACTTTAGTCACTGGGGGCAGACACCAAAAACAAGGGGAACTACGAACCTGCAGCCTGAAAAAAGGAGACCCCAAACACAGTAAGATAAGCAAAATGAAAAGACAGAAAAACACACAGCAGATGAAGGAGCAAGATAAAAACCCACCAGACCTAACAAATGAAGAAGAAACAGGCAGTCTACCTGAAAAAGAATTCACAATAATGACAGTAAAGATGATCCAAAATCTTGGAAATAGAATAGACAAAATGCAAGAAACATTTAACAAGGACCTAGAAGAACTAAAGATAAACAACGATGAACAACACAATAAAAGAAATTAAAAATACTCTAGCAGAATAACTGAGGCAGAAGAACGGATAAGTGACCTGGAAGATAAAATAGTGGAAATAACTACTGCAGGGCAGAATAAAGAAAAAAGAATGAAAAGAACTGAGGACAGTCTCAGAGACCTCTAGGACAACATTAAACGCACCAACATTCAAATTATAGGGGTTCCAGAAGAAGAAGAGAAAAAGAAAGGGACTGAGAAGATATTTGAAGAGATTATAGTTGAAAACTTCCCTAATATGGGAAAGGAAATAGTTAAACAAGTCCAGGAAGCACAGAGAGTCCCATACAGGATAAATCCAAGGAGAAATACGCCAAGACACATATTAATCAAACTGTCAAAAATTAAATACAAAGAAAACATATTAGAAGCAGCAAGGGAAAAACAACAAATAACACACAGCGGAATCCCCGTAAGGTTAACAGCTGATCTTTCAGCAGAAACTCTGCAAGCCAGAAGGGAGTGGCAGGACATATTGAAAGTGTTGAAGGAGAAAAACCTGCAACCAAGATTACTCTACCCAGCAAGGATCTCATTCAGATTTGATGGAGAAATTAAAACGTTTACAGACAGGCAAAAGCTGAGAGAGTTCAGCACCACCAAACCAGCTCTACAACAACTGCTAAAGGAACTTCTCTAGGCAAGAAACACAAGAGAAGGAAAAGACCTACAATAACGAACCCAAAACAATTAAGAAAATGGGAATAGGAACATACATATCTATAATTACCTTAAATGTAAATGGACTAAATGCTCCCACCAAAAGACACAGATTGGCTGAATGGATACAAAAACAAGACCCATATATTTGCTGTCTCCAAGAGACCCACTTCAGACCTAGAGACACATACAGACTGAAAGTAAGGGGTTGGAAAAAGATATATCATGCAAATGGAAACCAAAAGAAAGCTGGAGTAGCAATTCTCATATCAGACAAAACAGACTTTAAAATAAACATTATTAGAAGAGACAAAGAAGGACACTACATAATGATCAAGGGATTGATCAAAGAAGAAGATATAACAATTGTAAATATTTATGCACCCAACACAGGAGCACCTCAATACATAAGACAAATACTAACAGCCATAAAAGGGGAAATCGACAGTAACACATTCATAGTAGGGGACTTTAACACCCCACTTTCACCAATGGACAGATCATCCAAAATGAAAATAAATAAGGAAGCACAAGCTTTAAATGATACGTTAAACAAGATGGACTTAATTGATATTTATAGGACATTCCATCCAAAAACAACAGAATACACATTTTTCTCTACTGCTCATGGAACATTCTCCAGGATAGATCATATCTTGGGTCACAAATCAAGCCTTGGTAAATTTAAGAAAATTGAAATCGTATCAAGTATCTTTTCCGACCACAACGCTATGACACTAGATATCAATTACAGGAAAAGATATGTAAAAAATACAAACACATGGAGGCTAAACAATACACTACTTAATAACGAAGTGATCACTGAAGAAATCAAAGAGGAAATAAAAATATACCTAGAAACAAATGACAATGGAGACACGACGACCCAAAATCTATGGGATGCAGCAATAATAGTACTAAGAGGGAAGGTTATAGCAATACAATCCTATCTTAAGAAACAGGAATCATCTCGAATAAACAACCTAACCCTGCAACTAAAGTAATTAGAGAAAGAGAACAAAAAAGCCCCAAGGTTAGCAGAACGAAAGAAATCATAAAAATCAGATCAGAAATAAATGAAAAAGAAATGAAGGAAATTATAGCAAAGATCAATAAAACTAAAAGCTGGTTCTTTGAAAGGATAAACAAAATTGATAAGCCATTAGCCAGACTCATCAAGAAAAAAAGGGAGAAGACTCAAATCAATAGAATTAGAAATGAAAAAGGAGAAGTAACAACTGACACTGCAGAAATACAAAAGATCATGAGAGATTACTACACGCAACTCTATGCCAATAAAATGGACAACCTGGAAGAAATGGACAAATTCTTAGAAATGCACAACCTGCCAAGACTGAATCAGGAAGAAATAGAAAATATGAACAGACCAATCACAAGCACTGAAATTGAAACTGTGATTAAAAATCTTCCAACAGACAAAAGCCCAGGACCAGATGGCTTCACAGGCGAATTCTATCAAACATTTAGAGAAGAGCTAACACCTATCCTTCTCAAACTCTTCCAAAATATAGCAGAGGGAGGAACACTCCCAAACTCATTCCACGAGGCCACCATCACCCTGATACCAAAACCAGACAAGGATGTCACAAAGAAAGAAAACTACAGGCCAATATCACTAATGAACATAGATGCAAAAATCCTCAACAAAATACTAGCAAACAGAATCCAACAGCACATTAAACAGATCATACACCATGATCAAGTGGGGTTTATTCCAGGAATGCAAGGATTCTTCAATATACGCAAATCAATCAACGTGATACACCATATTAACACAGTGAAGGAGAAAAACCATATGATCATCTCAATAGATGCAGAGAAAACTTTCGACAAAATTCCACACCCATTTATGATAAAAATCCTGCAGAAAGTAGGCACAGAGAAAACTTTCCTCAACATAATAAAGGCCATATATGACAAACCCATAGCCAACATTGTCCTCAATGGTGAAAAACTGAAAGCATTTCCACTAAGATCAGGAACAAAACAAGGTTGCCCACTCTCACCACTCTTATTCAACAGAGTTTTGGAAGTTTTATCCACAGCAATCAGAGAAGAAAAGGAAATAAAAGGAATCCAAATCAGAAAAGAAGTAAAGCTGTCACTATTTGCAGATGACATGATACTATACATAGACAATCCTAAAGATGCTACGAGAAAACCACTAGAGCTAATCAATGAATTTGGTAAAGTAGCAGGATACAAAATTAATGCACAGAAATCTCTGGCATTCCTATACACTAATGATGAAAAATCTGAAAGTGAAATCAAGAAAACACTCCCATTTACCATTGCAACAAAAAGAATAAAACATCTAGGAATAAACCTACCTAAGGAGACAAAAGACCTGTATGCAGAAAATTATAAGACACTGATGAAAGAAATTAAAGATGATACAAACAGATGGAGAGATATACCATGTTCTTGGATTGGAAGAATCAACATTGTGAAAATGACTCTACTACCCAAAGCAATCTACAGATTCAATGCAATCCCTATCAAACTACCACTGGCATTTTTCACAGAAGTAGAACAAAAAATTTCACAATTTGTATGGAAACACAAAAGACCCTGAATAGCCAAAGCAATCTTGAGCATGAAAAATGGAGCTGGAGGAATCAGGCTCCCTGACTTCAGACTATACCACAAAGCTACAGTAATCAAGACAGTATGGTACTGGCACAAAAACAGAAAGATAGATCAATGGAACCGGATAGAAAGCCCAGAGATAAACCCACGCACATATGGTCACCTTATCTTTGATAAAGGAGGCAGGAATATACAGTGGGGAAAGGACAGCCTCTTCAACAAGTGGTGCTGGGAAAACTGGACAGGCACATGTAAAAGTATGAGATTAGATCACTCCCTAACACCATACACAAAAATAAGCTCAAAATGGATTAAAGACCTAAATGTAAGACCGGACACTATAAAACTCTTAGAGGAATATATAGGCAGGACACTCTATGACATAAATCACAGCAAGATCCTTTTTGACCCACCTCCTAGAGAAACGGAAATAAAAACAAAAATAAACAAATGGGACCTAATGAAACTTCAAAGCTTTTGCACAGCAAAGGAAACCATAAACAAGATGAAAAGACAACCCTCAGAATGGGAGAAAATATTTGCAAATGAAGCAACTGACAATGGATCAATCTCCAAAATTTATAAGCAGCTCATGCAGCTTAATAACAAAAAAACAAACAACCCAATCCAAAAATGGGCAGAAGACCTAAATAGACATTTCTCCAAAGAAGATATACAGACTGCCAACAAACACATGAAAGAATGCTCAACATCACTAATCATGAGAGAAATGCAAATCAAAACTACAATGAGATATCATCTCACACCAGTCAGAATGGCCATCAACAAAAAATCTAGAAACAATGAATGCTGGAGAGGGTGTGGAGAAAATGGAACCCTCTTGCACTGTTGGTGGGAATGTAAATTGATACAGCCACTATGGAGAACAGTATGGAGGTTCCTTAAAAAACTACAAATAGAGCTACCATATCACCCAGCAATCCCACTACTGGGCATATACCCTGAGAAAACCATAATTCAAAAAGAGTCATGTATGAAAATGTTCATTGCAGCTCTATTTACAGTAGCCCGGAGATGGAAACAAGTGTCCATCATTGGATGAATGGATAAAGAAGATGTGGCACATATATACAATGGAATATTACTCAGCCATAAAAAGAAACGAAATTGAGCTATTTGTAATGAGGTGGATAGACCTAGAGTCTGTCATACCGAGTGAAGTAAGTCAGAAAGAGAGAGACAAATACCGTATGCTAACACATATATATGGAATTTAAGAAAAAAAAAATGTCATGAAGAACCTAGGGGTAAAACAGGAATAAAGACACAGACCTACTAGAGAATGGACTTGAGGATATGGGGAGGGGGAAGGGTAAGCTGTGACAAAGCGAAAGAGAGGCATGGATATATATACACTACCAAAGGTAAGGTAGATAGCTAGTGGGAAGCAGCCGCATAGCACAGGGAGATCAGATTGGTGCTTTGTGACCGCCTGGAGGGGTGGGATAGGGAGGGTGGGAGGGAGGGAGACGCAAGAGGGAAGAGATATGGGAACATATGTATATATATATAACTGATTCATTTTGTTGTAAAGCAGAAACTAACACCATTGTAAAGCAATTATACTCCAATAAAGATGTTTAAAAAATAAAGGAAGAAAGAAAGAACAACACAGAAACCATAGAAAAATGTATTAGGATAGAAAGTATTTGAGGGTTCTTGCTTTCTTTTTATAAACGCAGCGGCTATTTAAAGTAATTGTCTCAAACTCTAAACCTATTTCTCAAACCTATTTGAACTTTGTATTAGACAATATGGGGATATGAACTTCAGTAAGAGATTCCATCCATCTTTTATCCTAAAAGAACGATTGATATTAGAGTATATTATTCACTACTGTGAAAATCACCAAGCAGCACGCTATTAGGTCAGCTTGAATCCATCAGTGATTCTATAAAAATGACATGACCAAGCCACTAAAGTGACAAAACTTCCATTTCTTAAAGAAGGCAGATATTTGGAAATGAATCATGTAGTCTGTAAACATAGATGCAAGTTTGGCAAATTCACAAGAACTAGACTTACTGGGTAAGTGGTAAATGTCTTAATATTCAAAATTTCACATGGCTTCTTTATTACTGAGACCTTATTATTATGAAAATCCATTCCTTCCTATAACCACAGGCAAGGTTTCTGGCACAAGTTCAGTACAAAAACGTCTATAATCATGGATCCATTTTAAGTCATTTTTTAAAATACTGAGGCCCAATAAGACTTGCCCCTTGATTAGAAAGGGAAATGAAAGTTCAAAAATAAGAGACATAAAGAGAAACTTTTTTTTCTATGTAAATGGCCAATCAGTCCAATTGTTTATCATACTTGTTTAACTGGTTGACTGGCAGAGTCTAGTAACAGATATTGTTGAGAACAGATAGAGTAGCATTACTAGTCACAGCCGACTCAGACCAAATCAGTGGAGACTACCATCACAAGAAAAGTGGTAGCTGTATTTTATAAAGACGTGAATATCAGTTGCTAAAAGAAAACTTTTTTACAAACCAAGTTAATTTCAAACAACAGATTAAATTAATAATATAAAGATTTTGATTAAATCAAGCATCTCTGCCATAAAACCTTCAAAACACAAAGCTATAAAACAAAAGATTTTTCAAAACTAATCCATCATTTGCTTCTTAAAAGGAAAGGTTCATTAAAAATACTCACTATTCTTTTTTAAATTTTTAATTTGAAATAATTATAGATTCACAGGTGGTTGCAAAGAAACATACAGGGAGGTTCCATGCACCCTGTCTCCAATGTTAACATCTTACACAACAATAGCACAATTATCAAAAGCAAGAATTTGACACCGATACAATCCAAAAAACTTATTCAGATTTCATCAATTATACATGCTCTCTTTTGTGTGTACGTGTGCACACATGCGCACGTACACCTGACATTTAATCACATGTGTAGACTGTGTAACATAACTACCACTAGGATCAAGATACTCAACTGCATCATAACAAGATTCCCTGTGTACCCCCTTTATAGCCACTATTCTTTTATAAACAATTAGCAAAAAAGATCAATTCATTGTCCTATATTAGCCATCATATCACAAGTAGATACTTTAGTGACTGAGGAGTAGAAAATAACCTTGCATGAGCTTTCTTTTTATTTTGTTAAGTCCTAGGTGAATCCAAGGTTAAGAAAAACAAACAAGTGAGAGCTGGGAAGGTGAGAGGCAGCTCCAAAGGTAGTGGTGTTTGACTACGTAACTAGAAAGGGGTAATGGGGACACATTTTCATCAGAGGTTTAGAGACTACCCAGTGTATTCGCCCCAAACAAGGTAGTACAGCGCAGTCTAAATTGCCAAACAGCTTCCTAAAATATACCATATTAGCTAAGAGAGCAAAAGAGAGAGCTATACAGGTAAGTTTTTAGGAATCAAAAAGGGAAAGCAACAAACTACTTTCATTTCATAGTTGTATATTTAAAACATGCATTTATTAAGTTAAATATGTCACGTAATAGTAATACAGATTGTTTAAGCTTACAGGTCTATTACACAATCCATTTACTCTTAATTAAAATAGTTGGTACTGTAGAATAAAAGATTTTGAAACATACTTGTGGATATTTACTAAGAACATCTAAATGATACCATTAATATGAGACGCTTTTCAAAATGCAGTGACTAACCAGAGGTAAAAAAAAAAATTAGCATAAGGTCCTTAAATAATTATTGGCAGTAGTGTATTATAAAAATGAAATTAGTCAATTTCATTTTATTTCATTACTTAATTCCTTTTGTAATTCTCCCAAATCCAATACTTACATTCAAATTTTAGGATCCAGCAACCACTGAGAATCCCAAGCATACATTTCAGGGTGCTTTGAACTGTATCACCAGGAACAATGACATGAGTTACTGGAAAACGAAAAAAGCAGTGAGAGAAACAGAAATATAAACCGAAATAGTTTTTTAACCAGTCTGCTTTTTATAACCAGTTAGTCTACATTTTATAAACTTATACCTGAGTTTTCTTGAAAGGCAACAATTTTTATACTTAGGTATAAGACTTCTTTTATTTAGTTTCATTCTCTATTCTGGCTACCAACATGAAAAACCAGATCATAAACCATATATCTTAAAGCCACAGTAGTCAACAAAAATTTTTCTTTTCTATTTCAAATTATAACTAAGGAAGTAAAGCATTACGCTGCATTACAATTTATTTGTCATTAGCAAACTCATAAAGTTGCTCTGATGTATTGTTCTGTCTTAAAATAGGTGCAAAGCTTTAAACTTTATATTTCCTAACTAAATTGAGACTTGTAAGTAAGTAGTTTATAACTGTAAAACCATTTTAGAATTATTACCAGATTCAAAGTATATAGTTAGATCCCAATGGTTAAAACATATAAATTATCAAAGGGAGCTCTACAATGGAATTACCCATTTAAAAATTTCTTCAACCAAAAATAAATAAATAAATAATCCTCACCTGTACTGTCAAACTCAGCACATTTTTTAGCCTTAAGAATTGCTGCAAGCTCACTGAGCATTTGCTGTTGTTCTGAAGAAAGTCCACTGCCTATAAGTACAAGAGGCCCATCCCTGCGCTGACCAGTGTTTACCTGTCAATGGAAGAGGAGATGCCAGTGTTAAAAACATTTAAAGATTAGAGAAAAATTAAACTGACTTTCAATTGATACAAGCTTGGATTTCATTCCTTAGTTTATCTAGTAATTTCCCAAAATTTCCATTGAACTTTAATGCTCAATGCATTTGAATAACTGTTTTTCTATTTCTTTACCCCCTTCTTCCAATAAAACACTACTTGGGCTAGCTGTCTATACCCAGAATGTCTTGTTTCCTTGATTCTTTTTTTTAATAAATTTATTTTACTTTTTATTTATTTGTTTTTGGCTGCATTGGGTCTTCGTTGATGCGCGGGGGCTTTCTCTAGTTGCAGCGAGCGGGGGGCTACTCTTTACTGCAGTACGCATGCTTGTCATTGCGGTGGCTTCTCTTGTTGCGGAGCACGGGCTCTAGGCGCGCGGGTTTCAGTAGTTGCGGTGCGCGGGCTCAGTAGTTGCGGCTCATGGGCTCTAGAATGCAGGCTCAGTAGCTGTGGCGCACGAGCTCAGTTGCTCCGCACGGCATGTGGGATCTTCCCGGACCAGGGATCGAACCTGTGTCCTCTGCACTGGCAGGCGGATTCTTAACCACTGTGCCACTAGGAAGTCCCTCCTTGATGCTAAATTGGGTCTCTCTAAGGTTTTACAACTTCATTCTGTCACCAGTAAGCACTCCCCCCTTTTTTTAAAGTAACCCAAAATACCCACTTAAAATGATCAATTCTCTATCTCCCCCCCACTAACTTATTCCAATAGAGTTAAACTCAACTTGGTCTTTTGAATTTAAACTGAGATTACATAAAAAAATAAAGAAAATTAAGACTTCTAGAACAGCACTGATCTCAAAGACAGAAAACAAAATTTTAACACTAAAACAGTTACCTCTCGAAACCAAGAAAGTGAAAACAGACAAAGGAATACCAAAGTTATATCAGACTCACCAACAATAGTAAGTCAATGCAGCTTATGAAAAGGGAAGTGATCTAACAAAGACTAATATTTTCATTTTAATAGAAAGACTTAGAACTTACAGAACACAAAAAAGACAAGAATAAAAAGGAGGCACCAATGGATACCGTTAAAAATTAGACATGAAAGATTCAAAGAAGCAACGGGACAGTGTTTTCAATAGCAGCCAACAGAAATTTAATAAATGAAATTGGAGTGAGAGTTAGCCAAAAGCTACCTGATAAAAGCAAAGCAATGACCCAGCAGATAAGAAAGAAAACGTAAATCAGCACTACTGTATTACAAGATAAAAAGCCAAACATAATACTTTAATTTTCAAACACCATACAAAGGGTCCTCCTAAATGTATGAGTGTATATGTATTCTGGACATCTGGGCTCTCAAAAGTTCCACAGAACATGAGTGAAACACTGCAGGTATAATTACCAGTATAGTTCAGCAAGTAGATTGGAGAAAACTGATATTTAAATATTCATTTCACATATCTGAGTAGTGATAACAATTTATCTAGTCTGATGCTGTACAATATTACACATAAATTGTTGGCTACAACTGTAAACAGACTGATCTCAATAATTTATTCACTCAAAATACATTAAGTAAGTTTCTACTATGTATTTAAGTGTGTATTGTAGACATTTTTAAAAAGATTTCTATAAAAAGTTTTTTTAATGGCAATATTCAACACTTAAAAGTTTGGCTTACTGAATTACTTCTTTCTCTAAGGTTCAAGTTGCAAAGGTTTTCCTGGATATGCTGTGCACACACCACACACATACTGACATCACATTTCTGTCCACTTATCTTTCCTATTCACTAAATTATAAGATGAGGTAACCATGCCTAACCTAAACACTGTAAACACTCCGTAAGATGAAAATAGTTCAGTCTACTTTATCAATCATTCAATTGCTATACAATGATAATATTAAAAAACAGCATTTCAAATATTCTTGTCAGTTATACAAATAAGTGCCATAAAATAGCTCTGAACGGAACACATTACTTTTCAATTTATATAACTCCACTTCAGCTAAAGTAGTTCTCTGCACGAA
Source organism: Orcinus orca (assembly GCF_937001465.1). NCBI lineage: Eukaryota > Metazoa > Chordata > Mammalia > Artiodactyla > Delphinidae > Orcinus > Orcinus orca. Next base: position 98,255,760 of record NC_064565.1, read on the forward strand.
ATAACAAATGAAAGGATATCAATTCTAAATATAGCATATGATACTATTTCCACCAACCTCAGGAAAGCACCAAAGTGGGTCAAGCATTTTCCTATCCAGTTTCTAAATTAGAATAAAAAATAGAAACTGGCACTAATTTTTCATAGTTAAGGAAAGCTCTTTAAAAAATGAATAAAATTGGGCTTCCCTGGTGGCGCAGTGGTTGAGAGTCCGCCTGCCAATACAGGGGACACGGGTTCGTGCTCCTGTCCGGGAAGATCCCACATGCCGCAGAGCGGCTGGGCCCGTGAGCCATGGCCGCTGAGCCTGTGCGTCCGGAGCCTGTGCTCCGCAGCGGGAGAGGCCACAACAGTGAGAGGCCCATGTACCGCATATAAAAAAAAAAAAGAATAAAATAAAGCAAACAGCTATCAAAGCCACATGTCTGATATGGGGTGGGAGGTGGGAGTGGGGAAGGCATCTGATTTGAGAGTAAGCAGAGGTCTCAGAACCAGGAGGTTCAAAAGATGTTCAGAAAACATCCAAAAGTTTCAATACTCTACTTTTAGAGAGATTAGATATTATGTACACTGGCATTAAATACACTTTTATTTAAGGAATAATTAGATATGAAACTTTTTCTTAGAAAAATTAGTTATTCTGAATTTATCCAAATTAATGAGTTTATCAATAATAGCACCTGAAAAACTATACAAGGAGTCTAAGGGAGTGAGGAAGCATATGCCATGTGTACATCTGGCTCCCTACATTTGTTCCTGGTAGAGAAAACAGCTCATGCTAAGGACCTGAAATGGGACCATGTTTCGGGGGGATTCAAGAAACAGCAAGGCAGCCTATGCGGCTGAAAAAGATGAGTGAAAGGGAGTCTGATAGTGGCTGGGGAAGCAGATCCCAGAGCTTGATTTTAATGAGTACACGTAAAGAAACAACCCTTTCAGGGGCTTCCCGGGTGGCGCAGTGGTTGAGAGTCTGCCTGCTGATGCAGGGGACACGGGTTCATGCCCCGGTCTGGGAGGATCCCACATGCCGCGGAGCGGCTGGGCCCGTGAGCCATGGCCGCTGAGCCTGCGCGTCCGGAGCCAGTGCTCCGCAACGGGAGAGGCCACAGCAGTGAGAGGCCCGCGTACCGCAAAAAAAAAAAAAAAAAAAAAGAAACAACCCTTTCAACTTAAGGACATTTTACCATTCATTGTCGTTTCCTTAGCCAACGATCTACCATTAAGATAGTAAATAACGATATTCACAGGCTATGTCCATGTGACATAAAGAAAGTATAGGTTTCTTACATTTAATAAAAACAGGATCGTAATTGGATAGCTGAATTAAAAGGAAGATTGCCACTCTCAGATTCCGATAATACCATAAAGATATCTTTATTTTTGACATATCTAAAATAATCCTTTCCCAGGTTTTACATAAAAGAAACATTGGCAAATGACAACTTATTTATGTTCTGCCAGCAGAGTTCAAGTCCAAATGAATAAAGTGCCAATTTATAGTTAAGTATGATGGGACTGAATGAATACTGACCTAAGATTTAAGAAATTTAAGTTCTAATTGATCCATTAAAAAAGTTTTTTTTTTCCTATGGCTGGTTAACCCTGGGCAAATCACACTACATCTCAGTTTTCTCATTTATAAAATGAGGAAATTAAACTGCTAATTTCTAGGTCTTCCAATTCTATAGATGGGGCACACTTAAAAGGCTTAAGTCTAGAGCAGGACATTAAGAGTTTTCAAAGTATAAGGGTAACCAGCCTGTGACAGCACCTATGACCACCTCAAATTATAAACACTTTCGGTGACCTCCTTATCTTAAACAGTGGGGTCAATCACTACTCCACTGCCCTCACTAGACAAGAAGTCTTCTCTGAACAGTTCTAGATCTCAGCTCATCCTTCTCTCTCATTTTCCCCCATCTGGGCAGTTGCTAAGATACAGTGCGTCCACCATCCCTGTCTCTCTAAAAGCCCTCATCTCCTCTCCACACACCTCCTCCTTCCCCCACCACTTGTAGTTCCAGTCCTCACCATTTCACACCTGGATCCCACTTCAATAGCCTCCTAACCAGTCTTCAGTCCCGGCCTGCCCCCAACTACCCCCTGCAGAGTCCCATTCCACTTAGAGACACGCTGAAGGCGCCCCACTAACTGGGGAATAAAGTCTAAACTCCTCCACAGGGAACTCAAGGTCTTTCACAATCTCTTTACCTCCAACTGCTCTTTAACACACCTCATGCTCCTCTAACACTGAACTCTAGTTTCTCAAATTTCTAAGGTCCTTCGTGTCTCTGTTTCTCTGACCAGCTGTCCCCTAGATTTGGCCTGCCATCCCTGCTTCGCACACCTGATTGCAGCGACCAATCAAAAGCCATTCCTCACTCCCTCCACACTAAGAGAATCCTAATTCTGTTCAGAGACTCACTCTTCAAGGACTGACCCTATCTTCAACCATGATGTATGCCAAAAACAATTGTGTGACCAGTCCTGACCAGTAAGACATAAAGGGCAAGTCCACTGGAAGGCTTCTGGGAAAGGTTTTGGTCCTAACGCTGGACACTGTCACATCTGGAATTGTGGCAATTATCCTGCAGCCACTAGGAGGGAGATTAGTGAGGACAAAGCCACCGAGCGGAGGATGGCGAAGTAGAACAACAGAAATAATTTGGGTCTTTGGTGCAGCCAAGTAATTGCTAAACTAACCAAATTAAGAGCTATCCTATATTGGGATTATCGTTATATAAGATAATACGCTGTCTTTAAGCATTTGCGTGAACGTTTTCGTTATGTGCAGCCACTAGCACTCTTATTAGATACCCTGCTAAAAGCTGTACCTTTAAAGGCTTACTTAAACACCTTGTCACCTTCTCTTCTGATCCCTCCTAAAGTCAGCTTCTTCCTTCATGATTCTACTGTACATTTTCTATGGCATGTATTACAAATTCACTGCATTGTGTAATAATTTTTTTTACATCCATATTCCCCACCAAACTAGAGGTTCCTAAGGAACAGGCATTCTTTCCACAAGGCAGTAAATGGCACCACCATCTTCTCCACTATTAATTCTACTCCTTCTCCACACTTTGTATGTAATCCATCTAAAAGTTCTGGTGGCTTTAACTCAAAAATACATACTAATCTCATTACTTCTCATAATCTCCACTGCTGTTACCTTAATCCAGGACAGTATCTTTCTCCTGTCACAAAGAAACAGTCCTAAGTGATCTCCCTGCTTCCACTCTTGCTGCCACACCATGTTTCTTGATTAGAAAGCAGCTAGAGTGAACTTTCTAAAGCATAAATCAAATCATACCATTCCTTGCTTTAAATCCTACCAATGGTTTCCCATTACTCTTAGACATGCCCTATTCACTAGCAATAATGACCCTCTCTCTAATCTTCAAATACACCAGGGTCATCCACTGAAGGGCCTACATACTTGCTGTTCCCTCTGTTTGGACACTTGTCCTCCAGATATTCACCTGGATGCCCGCTCATCGTCATTCAGGTTTCAGACCAAGTATCGGTTCTTTAAAGGCCCTCCTCGATGACCCAGCTAAAACCGTGCCTTTTTTGGAGCCCCCATTCTCCACTCTGTTACACTCTATAAGATCTGCTTCAAAGCACTCATTTATAAGTTTCCGAAATTATTTTATTAGTTTACATATTTACAGTCTTTTTCTTTCCTAGCTCTCACTAGAATAAGCTTCTTGAGAATAAGAGTTCTATCAGTCATATTTATTGCTGTATGAGTGCTGCCTAAAATATAGAGGGGGCAGGTTAATAAATATTTGTTGATTTATTCTGATTATGTCTTTGAACTTGAATTCACAATAGCTACTACACAGAAAGTGCTCAATAATTGGTGAATGAAAGCAGTTCGCTAACTGGAAATTTTGTCATTATGTTCGTTTTATAACTGATTTCAATAAAATACATAAATTTCCCAAAGCTAAAACCATACTCACTACTGAACAATGGCTAGTTGATGATGATTCATTCTTCTCTGGTAGCAGCAACAGCGATTTCATATTTTCACTGTCTGTATAATCCACAGGCCGCAGACCAAATATGTTACTGGTAAAATAAGTGCAGATGGGTTTAAGTAAATAAAATGTGTGATTTGATTCTTAACTAAATGAATATACTAGTGGAACAACTTTTTCAACTTCCTTAATAATATACAATTTTTACTAAAATAAATGACTCAAGAATTCACATAAGGCATAAGGATCAAGTACCACAAGCTGCTGAATAGAAAAAAGATATAAAATTTCAATTTGACACCAGACCATTATAGGGAGTATTTCTAACTGAATTTATTGTTACTTACACACGAAGTTTTTCACAACTCTGTATTCTTGTGTATTCATATTCATATTTTAAAATATAGCTTCATAATCATTAATCACTATGGGGTGAGATGCTTTCATGCAAGTAAAAATCATTTACTGTAGCTATTATAGGCTCCATAGTCTATATAAACAAATACAGAAATTAGATAAATTCACAAGATAGGAATTTAGATCCACTAGAAGGAAAACTATGCCACATGACAAACAATTTAATAAAGTAGTAAACAGGGCACTTTTAAAATTAATTTTACTATGTATGTACACTATAATCTACAATAATCACAGCCATCACAGAGCAAACTGACGTGCTGCAGAGAACATGCTGACGCAGAATTCCCAGCATGCACTAATTCACGAGTCACAGAATATTATACTGGAAGAGACCTCAGAAACATGGTACAATGGTTATTTCATAGATTAGAAAAGAGAGAAAGGTTCCAATGACTTGACACGGTCACATTTTCCTTCCATTCATTCCAACAATATTCCATATTGCCCATGACTAGTCTCCAATCATAAATAGTTAAAACTACAGCACCATGTCTATTATTCCACTTCTTTACATATGGTTTCAAAATGATTTTAATTTATTATACCATGGCAGAAAAATTTTCTAAAATGAACATTTCTTTTAAAATTTTCTGTTTTTTTAAGATTACATGGTATCTATATAATGGTCATTAATGTTCATGTAAAAAAATGCAGTGTGGGGGCTTCCCTGGTGGCGCAGTGGTTGAGAGTCCGCCTGCCGATGCAGGGGACACGGGTCCGTGCCCCGGTCCGGGAAGATCCCACATGCCGTGGAGCGGCTGGGCCCGTGAGCCATGGCCGCTGAACCTGCGTGTCCGGAGCCTGTGCTCCCGTAAGAACCAATGAGATATAAGGTCTGCACAGAGCTCAGTGGGGCAAAAGCAGAGGAAAGAAAATAGGAAGAACTTAAAAGTCTGGTGAAGCTGCTTAGATGTGAAAGGAGAAAGAATAAAAGGAGGTACAGAAGTAGAATGAGTCTCCCAGCAGAGAGTAGCGAAGGCCTTGTGCGAAGGCGTTGAAGTGAGCTAGTGTGGCAAATGAGAAACACCAAAAAATTTAAAAACAAAGAGAAGAGCAAGAAAGACAGAAGAGAAGAAGGAGGAGAAAGACAGAGAGAGAAGAGAGAGAATGCACAGAAGAATGGGGTGTTCTGGAAATGTAAGCTGTGACCAGAAACAAAAAGGATGGTACTGAAGAGGTAGACTGTCTCCTTAGGGCACAAGAAACCCTGAACAGCTCCCTAGACGGTTGTAAGCAGAAGGGATATCATCAATAGAGCAGGGTAGCTAAGAGCTAGAGTTACACAATCAGACGGCCTGAATTTAGGTTCCAGCTCTGCCACTCAACAGTTGTATGACTTTAGAGATATTTAACCTCCTATGCCTCTGTTTCCTCATCTGTAAAATGAGAATACAACCTACTTCGTCGGATTAATATATGTAAGGACCAAGTGAATTAATGTATATGTAAGGACCAAATGAATTAATGTATCAAAAGCACTTAAAACAGTGCCTGGCAGATAGTAAGTGCTCAATAATTGCTTGCTATTAATATTAACAGATTGGCATTTTGGGGGAGACAGATACAAAATGAAGATATAGGAACATAAGTTACATCTCCAGTGTTGACCTCTTCTCTCTATTTTCTCCAATTTTATGACATACTTCATGTATGCTTTGTAATGACAATTTAGATATACACTAAAGGGAAGGACAGAAACCTGGTTTCTTAGCAACATTAAAATAGGAGTAGATTTATGTTTTCCTATATGGTACAACATAAAAAGTATGAATGTACAATGTAAAGATAAAAAGTATAAACTAGATGACTCTGAAAAGTCCTTTCCTCACTAGGATTCTTTTTAATCACTAAGGCTAATAAAAAGGAAGTTTAACACTTCAGCTTTTTTTCAGGAGTTTAACATTTTGGCTTTACCCCAAAGGTAGAGTTCAGAATATAGTATAGCACTTCAATGTCCTCTTCCCCTCAAGAATGATAGAATAGACACCCACCTACAACTGTGCCCAAGATGAGTTTTACCACCAGTAGAAGGGGAGAAGGAGAGATGGGCAAATTTAAACTTGCACTTGCACATATAGATCATTCAATCCCAAACACACATGCAAAAAGGCTTTTTTACTAATGCGAAACCTATCATGCATGACAGAATACCAAGATGGTCCATGATGCAATCCTTTATGAACAACTATGAAATTGCAAACATAGATTTTAAGTTTTCAAGTCACTTGAATTGCGGTGAAGCAAGAAAAAGCAGAGAAATTCAAAAGAGCAACATGTTTTTTTAAAAGCTATAAAACATAAATTATCTGTTACAGATTAATTTTTTAAACATTAACTAGGGCAGTGGAATAATTAATAAGTCCAATGGTCTATATACTATTTTCTAATTAAGAATTCTACATCCTTGCAAGGAAAACTCTGTTAATAGCAGACCAAGTAACAAACCCTAAACTCTGTATTTCTGTTAAAAAAAAAAAAAAAAAAAGCATATGATATTCTCCAAACACTCAAAATAGTTCTGATGAGACTGGAATAGCTTTGGTTTTAAGTTCACACTGGGATGCACAGAAGGCAGTGCAGATGGATAGCCAACGAGGTTTTGAACAGTTATCAATATAAATATTCTTGAGCAACAAAGAAGTATAGAAGATATGAACCTTATTCTCACATCTGAAGTTAATATAGAACAAATTTTCCTTCTTAGGTAATGGACTCTCATTTTAGTCCTTAAGAAGTAAATTTCTCATGCAAAACACAAGTAAATTCAGAGTTAAATGAATTAGCACTGTATTCAAATGTAAGAGGCATTTAAAAAACGCCAAAGTTTGCACAGCAAAAGCTCAAAGCACATAAGAAAGTACTCTAAGCAAAATGTGACTTTAAGAAAACAGTAAAGTATTAGAATATTAAAATTAAATCAAGATAAAGTCAGAAGTACACATATGGCCTCAGATAAAACTATAAAATAGGTAAACTTTGTGTTATAGTCCACAGGGACGATTTCAGAATAAATTTAATGGGATAACAAAAAGTCCGTTTCTCTTTAGTTCCTGCACTCTATTATTAATACATTAGTATTTCAGAGTGATAACTAGTAACCAAATTGAGAGAGATCTCCAAATATTATACAGTATGAAAGTTATCAAAATAAATAATGTTATATCAGGTTGGAGACAAGGGACAGGGGATGGAAAACAGGAGGCAGGGTGGGAATTATTTCTGTAAGATACTCCATTCACATCCCCCAGACCAGAGAAGGTGGAAAGCATCCTGATTATTTTTAAGAAGCTGTAAGTATGATTTTCATATCAAAATCTGAGGGCAAAAAATGAAATCTAAAAAACAAACCATTCTAACTTACACCTATAGATGCAAAAGTCTTAAATAAAACCCTAGCAAACTAATGTAAAGTATTTGTTTAAAGAATAACACAATACACTAAGTCAAGTTTATCCCAGGCATGTAACATGGTGTAATATTTTAAAATATGTTAATGACATCAACAGGCAAAAAGTCTAAGATCATCTCAAAATCACTTAATAAAATAAAATACAGTCTTGTTTAAAAATGGTAAAATAACTGGGAGGAAGATTTTTTTTTTTTAATTGAAGTATAGTTGATTTACAATGTTGTGCTATTTTCTGGTATATAGCAAAGTGATTCAGTTATACATACATATATACACATATATATATATATTTTTTCATACTCTTTTCCACCATGGTTTATTATAGGATATTGAATACAGTTCCCTGTGCTATACAGTAGGACTTTGTTGCTTATCTATTTTATTTATAGTGGTTTGTATCTGTTAATCCCAAACTCCTAATTTATCCCTCCCCCATCCCCTTTCCCCTTTGGTAACTATAAGTTTGTTTTCTATGTCTGTGGGTCTGTTTCAGTTTTGTAAATAAGTTCATTTGCATCATATTTTAGCTTCCATATAAAAGTGATATTATATGGTATTTGTCTTTCTCTGTCTGACTTACTTCACTTAGTATGATAATCTCTAGGTCCATCCATGTTGCTGCAAATGGCATTATTTCATTCTTTTTCATGGCTGAGTAATATACCATTGTATTTATACATATACCACCTCTTCTTTATCAATTCCTGTCAATGGACGTTTAGGTTGATTCCATGTCTTAGCTATTGTAAGCAGTGCTGCAATGAACATCAGGGTGCATGCAGCCTTTCAAATTATGGTTTTCTCCAGGTGTATGCCCAGGAGTGGGATTCCTGGATCATATGGCAGCTCTATTTTTAGTTTTTTAAGGAGTCTCCATACTGTTTTCCATAGCAGCTGCACCAATTTACATTCCCATCAACAGTGTAGGAGGGTTCCCTTTTCTCTACACCCTCTCCAGCATTTATTACTTGTAGACTTTCTGATGGTGGCCATTCTGACCAGTGTGAGGTGGCAGGTACCTCACTGTGGTTTTGATCTGCATTTCTCTAATAATTAGTGATATGGGTACCTTTTCAAGTGCCTGTTGGCCATCTGTATGAGAAGATCTTTATTTTTAATATTGATTTTAATAGTGACTTATAAACCTACAATCACTATTTTTTAAAAATGAGAATAAAACAAGCATGCCAACTATCAATATTATTTTATAATATTGTTCTGGAAACTGTGACAAAGGCAGTAAGAAATAAAAGTTAATAAATGACCATTAAATCCTTCAAGTTAGGTGTTGGCTAGGTATAAGAGAAACACACTAAAATCAACAGCTTTCCTCTATATCAGGAATAACAAGTTTTATTTATTAACAGAATATCCACTTCACCAGGGCAACAAAAGGCTCAAATACCTAGGAAAATCTCAATAAATAGTTAGTTCCATGTGTATACACACATATATAAAACAGATTAAAAACTTGACTAAGATGTATAACAGAAGACTTAAACAAACAGAGAAACATACCATGGTCCTGAGTGAGAAATCAACTTTATTAATCCACTATTATCTATACACTTACCCAATTTTAATCAAAATCATAATAGGATATTCTTGAAACTTAACATAGTAAACCAAACTTCATGTGAAGGAATAAACTGATAAAAACAGCCAATTCCCCCTCCACCCCCCACTGCTACTGTCACGACTTTAATTCAGACTCTCATCACTTGTCCCCTAGATTATTGGACACACCTCTTCACTGAACTTCCTGCCCAGTGTGAAGGTGAAAGTTTTGAACTTAAAATTTGAACTCTACGGCTTCCCTGGTGGCACAGTGGTTGGGAGTCCGCCTGCCGATGCAGGGGACGCGGGTTCGTGCCCCGGTCCAGGAAGATCCCACATGCCGCGGAGCGGCTGGGCCCGTGAGCAATGGCCGCTGAGCCTGCGCGTCCAGAGCCTGTGCTCCGCAACGGGAGAGGCCACAGCAGTGAGAGGCCCGCGTACCGCAAAAAAAAAAAAAAAAAAAAATTCAACTCTTTAGCACACAAGGCCTTTCACTGCTTCTGCCCACCTTCTCTGGCCTCTCATCTCATCCTCCTCCCTCCCTTCATTCCAGTCTTGTATCAGCTCCTAGAAGTGAACCAACAAGCAGTCTGGCCGTAGTACCTTAGCACCCATCATCCTCTTTCTGAAAAGCCCATCCTCCTATTCTTTTTCTTCAAATTCAGCTGAAGTGCTACTTCCTCTAGAAAGCCTTTCATGCCATCCTCTAGTCATATTTCTAGCCCCTACCCTGGATTTTCATAGAATCTTGGGGCATTGAGCTATGAAGGCCTGTATCATACTGTTCTGTAACCACTAATATAATTGTGTTCCCTCCTACTAGAATACAAGTAGCAGGTAAAACAACTGGGGAGGTTTAAGAAGTAAAGGGAGTGATGGAGAAGAGAATGAGAAAACCTAACAGCATTTCATTGGAAACCGAGGAAAAGAAGGCATCTAAGTAGAAAGAAGACTTCAACTTTGAGATAATAAAGATTGCCAAAATGTCTGTTCTAGAGCTAAAGAATGCCATTTAGAAATTTAGAATAAGCAAAAGAACCCTACTTATCTACAACTTCAATTAGTCAAAGTACCAAGCCCTAAAGAAGGAAAGATAAAAGAATAGTTTTTGCCCTTTCTTCTACTACTTTCTTCTACTCTAAGAGTAGGGAGAAGGTCTCTACTCTTCTCCCAGGGATGGAAAGAGTCTAGTCCTGGTTATTGAGAAAAAAGATACATTAAGAGTAACAAAGAGGGCTTCGCTGGTGGTGCAGTGGTTGAGAGTCCACCTGCCGATGCTGGGGACACAGGTTCGTGCCCTGGTCCGGGAGGATCCCACATGCCGCGGACCGGCTAGGCCCGTGGGCCATGGCCGCTGAGCCTGCGCGTCCAGAGCCTGCGCGTCCGGAGCCTGTGCTCTGCGACGGGAGAGGCCCGCATACTGCAAAAAAAAAAAAGAGTAACAGAGAAAAAAAAGAAAAGCGTGTTTGCCAACTCAGAGTCTGGAGTCTGAGATATTAATGGCTTAAAAGGAACAAGAACTTCAGGCAAAAAAAAAAAAAAGAGTAGTAAGAACCCTATATAGTCCCCATGCCCTGCTCCCCATGCTCTGCTTAAGGGATGGAGGAAGGCACAGGAACAAACTTCACCTATTCTCACCTGCCAAGTACTTAACTCTAGAAAGACAATAGACAGAACACTGGCAGAAAGAAAAATAGACCTTAAAAATGCCAAGGCTGGAGGAATTACTTTGGGAAATTATTTTGTGATCCCACAAAAGGTAACATGGGTGCCTAATGGGCAAGAGACTAACAATTCTGCTCAGGGAGCACATATCATTTACTCTGGCATCTACCAGGAACCCATTCTACCGGCCTAGACAAGGTGCAGCTTACGGAAACTTAGTTTTAGACATTCTCTTCACAATTATAGTCAAGTTGGGAGCAGAAGGAAGCAATTCCTATTTTCAGCTCATCAGCCCCTTTTATCAAGAGAGGAAAAAATATACCGTCTTTTTATGCATTCGAACACTTACTAATTCACTCTACAAATAAATGTGGGTACAGACTACGTTAGGCACTCGGCAGGGCCTGGGAGAGCAGGCACGATCCCTGGTACCTAGAGCATACTACCTAATGAGAAGATAGTAAAAGGCAGGTGTACTACCACCTCTGGTCTATGACTGGGAGGAAGCGTCACATACAGACAAAGGATTCGGGAAAGCCAGCCAGAAAGAAATGATACCTAAGATGAAACCCAAAGAATGAGAAACTGACCACCAAAAACGAATACTCCAGACAAAGGGAAAGCATATTTAAAGGTTAGGAAGCAAAACAGCTTGGCACATTTTAAGGAAATAAAAATTTAGAAATGCTAGTGCAAAAAAAAGGCTGAAGGAGAAGGGGGACAAGAGGAACTGTGGAGAGACGGGTCTGGAAGGATGAGGAGAGCCAGACCATCTGGGGCCCTACAAACCATGTTCTAAAGTCTGACTTTTATTTTAAAAACATTAAGAGGTGCCAGTGAAGGGTTTTAAGCAAGTAAGTCATTTGACCAGAATTGCATATTTTTAAAGTTCTTGGGCTGCTTTATGAAAAGTAATCCGAAAAGGAAACCAGTTAGTAAATGGCAAAGCCAATCGCGTCAACAACAACTACCACAAAATAAAACAGAAAGCAGAAAACACAGAAAATACTTAAGTATAATGACCAGTAGTCCACAAAATAAGGATGTTTAGAAACAGCTCCCAACCTGTTATACCCTAGATTAAATCGACTCTTGCATTTGCCCTATAGTTGCCTTACTATCCTCTATCCAACATCATTCCCAACTTCTGTCACCAAATAAACCTTCCTTCCCTACTATCCTAATTATATCAACCAGCTCTCTGGAATGCAGTAGCCACTTGGCATATGTGACTATTTAAATTAATTAAAATACATTTTAAAATTTATTTCCTCAGTAGCAATAGCCACATTTCAAGTGTTGAATAGTAACAGATGTCTAGTAGCTACTGAGTGCCCAGCACAGATACGGAGCATTTTCATGAGTGCAAGAAAGATCTACTGGACAGTGCTGGGCTATCGATGTACCTAAAACTGCCACTTCACTATGTAAGCCTATTGAGAACAACACAGCTGTCTGAGAAGGACCCGCTCACTGTCTCAGGCCCTCACCTTGTGTATTAACGGGCTTCACGATGTAGTGAAGAATCATGGTGCACACACCATAAGACAGGCCCTGTGTTTTGGCTCATTAATCCTCACTATGCTCTAAGGAAACAGAAAAGCAGCCGGCATCACCCATGTTTTATAGGTGAGGACACCAAGGCACAGAAACTAACCTGCCTGAGGCTATAAAGTCAATAATGGAGTCACAAATAAAAGCTGGAATCCCTAATGTCCTGACTAGTCCTCCATTCATTAGAGTAGTCATGGCTGATTTAAGAACCCATGAATAGAAACTATTCTGTTTCACCTGACCCAAGCAACCACTTGCTCTATCAAATGGATTGCTATGCCCACAGGAGGGTCATATCTGTTAGATATGTATATATATGTATATACACACACACACACATACATGAATACATACTGTGTATGTGTGTGTATGTAAAAAAACAGAAAAATTGAAAAATATAAGATATGTATTCCCTGAGCTTGTCCTATCTTATTACATGTGATGGGAAATAAAGGATATCAAAAACACCTACAGGGGCTTCCCTGGTGGCGCAGTGGTTGAGAGTCTGCCTGCCAATGCAGGGGACATGGGTTCATGCCCCGGTCCGGGAAGATCCCACATGCCGCAAAGCGGCTGGGCCCATGAGCCATGGCCGCTGGGTCTGCACGTCCGGAGCCTGTGTTCCGCAACGGGAGAGGCCACACAGTGAGAGGCCCATGTACCGAAAAAAAAAACACTTATCAAAACTAACAGCACCAAGGTATGGTATATTCCTGTGTTATTAACTTGTTTTTCAATTACATTATATGATTACCTATAAAAAAAATTACAACCTAGAAGCTCTGCATTTTGTAATCCTTATTTGCCTCTGTAACCAGCGTTAAGTCCTGACTTTTGTGTGCTCCTTCCAAACCTGTAGAAGTAATGCTGGCACAGAGAGGCAATTCTTGCATTTTCATTTCAACTACCTCATTAACTGAAAAGAGTAAAATAATATATAGGGAGACATGAACCAAGTTAGAGATTAAAGATATAAAATCCACATACAGCATTTGCTTGTGACACTCTTGAAAACAGCAATTTTAAAATGCAGCCGCCAGCATTCACTAATGTGTCTCTCTGCCCTAACACTGCAAAACAATTTACCCAGAGCTCATTTGAATGATGTAAAAAAATCTAAGAAATAATTTGACTGCACATGCCTAACATCTGAATTCTTACATATTTTAACTGTGGTTACACTAAATATGCGAGGAAAAAAAAAGGAGAAAAGGAATAGAATATTTAAAACAATTCTAAAGTATTGGGAAGCATACAAAGTAGTTATATGCTTCTAATTCTTGCCTTATTAATAAGTATGAATCACTTTATATAATATAAAAACGAAGTGAATTTTGCCAGAAAGTCAAAGCTTCCAAAGTTAACTTGACAACTGTTTCTGAATTAAAAGAGCAAATCTCCCTCAAATATGTAAGTATCATAAAGGAAAAGGGCATGAATGCTGATTTTAAATCCAGAATATAATGGCCACATCTAAATTTAGTTGTGAAAGAAAACAGAGCCATCAACTTGGGTAGTAAAGTCTCTGTTTCATCACAGACCTTGATTCAAGAATAAGTCAGAGAAAAAAACAGTTTTTAAGTTGAACTACTTACACCGCGCTCCTGGAGGCTCCATAGGAGAGTAACAGCTTGACTATATCCACGTGCCCATTCTTGGCTGCGTCGTGAAGAGGTGAGTCATTCTGATACCCAGTGGTGTTCACCAACGCCTTGTGCTGGAGCAGCAATTCCACCACCTTCAGGTGCCCATGATTGCAGGCTTCGTGCTAATTAAAGAAAAAGAAGAGTGATGAGGAAGAGCAATGAACAGCATCATAACAAAACCACACTTCAGAAAAATAAATGTGAACCTCAATCAGTAAATTGGTTCTTACCTAAATACTCATACTAAACCATAAGTTGTTGACAGAGTAAAAGCCACTATTAAAAGTCTTTATGGTAAGATGCATGGCGATCAAGATTTATGCAATTCATGGAAAAAGATTTTTTTCATTTGAGCCTTGGGTCAAGCTCTCTTAATTTGGAAGAAAATATAGCTTTGGGCCAATTATGGCTCCTAAATTGTTCTACAGTAAGAAATCTAAAACAAGAAAAAAAAAAAACACAGAAAATATTTAACAACCAGATCATGCATAAAATCTGAAATCCTCCAAGGCTGAAGAGAACTCACCAAATCAGGCGCTTAGCCATAAGCTAAGCGGTGCACCTGCATGTATACATAACCACCCAACAAAGTGAATATCCTAGAATGAGTATTTATAAGAAAAGCCTCTCCAACTGCTGAAGCTACAGATACTGTATGGCTGGTGCCAATGATAACAGAAAAAACACAGAGTAGGCACTCAAAAAGAGCTTACTGAATGAATGTTCAAAGATGCTTTACACGCACATCTTTCCTTATGTTTAACGATCTGCTAAAAATGCCACTATGCTGTAGTATTCTAATAAACCTCTGGCATGCCATACTTTTTAAGTACATACATTGAAATCTTAATAGGCGATACACCACATTAAATGTCTGTAGGTCTATTTCTAGGAGAAAGGGATCCAAATAAGGCATTAGGTCCTCTAAATCACTCACCAACTTCTACTACAGTTTGCCTGAGTGGCTTAAAAGAAAAATTAACCATTCTTTGAAAAGGTTTGCCAGGCTGTGGAGTCCAAACAACAAAGTGACTCTGATCCAGAATAAACACTCCTAGCTTAAAAAATTGGCAAGAAGTCATTATATACAACTTTAAAACCCTATGTGCACCTATTCTAATGAGACTCTCAATTTCTGTGAATTTACAGTTCACAGAATAAGGGCATCCACCTCATCTCTTAACACTTCTATGGCTGCATTCAAGCCACATGTTACTGTCCTAATATAATTAGCCGATATAGCACTTGTTCCCATGTATTTGTACCATTCTTTTCCCAGACTATCCTTCACATTTTTTTTTTTAGTAATAATAAGCAAAGACTTTAAAAAATGTTTAACATGAGCAAAGATTTCTACTGCCTCTGTGTGTCATACCCTAGATAGGGTATAAGTGAGACTAAGACAGATCCTCGATAAGAATCACTGCCTTGTGATACATTGCTACACCCAGTTCCTCCGACCTCTCTTTGTTCCAAGAAATGTGGTTCCAATGACATGCAATGCTGCAGAATGGAGCCGGATGTCAGCTGTAGCAGTTACCTCTCCATAAATGAGCTAAATTCAGCAATATGGTGTAACTGGATTCTTAAATCTAAACGTAGTCAGTCAAAAGGTAGCCAATTTTTTGCCCGTCACAACAGAAAAGCTAGATAAAACATAATCATTTACTCTTATTTGTTGAAAATATAAGTTCTTCAGATTAAAAAGAGATTGTATATGTGGTAGAGGATGATATATAGGTGACTATATAACTATAAACTATAATAACTATAAAACATAAACAGAATGATAATAAAAAAACAAACAACTAGAAACTACCAATGGTGTCCATCCAGCATGGTCTTTAACATTCGGGTCACTTCCGTTTTGTAAGAGGTATTCAACAGAAGGTATGTCGCCCTAGAAGAAAAATGAAAAGGTAGAAAGAAATTAAAAATCATCAAGGACAGAAAAAAAATATTAAGATTTAAGATTTTACCTTCTTCAAGATAAAATTTAAATCTTTTCTTTTCTGTGCCTATTGCTCGTGAGTCAATAAATGGTAAGCTATGTATGCATGGATTGTTCCGAGGTACCAACTCATCAAAGCCATGTGGTCCATCACTGAATACAGAGTACAAAATCTCTGCTATTAACAACCTGTATCAAAATTCATTTCAAAATACCAAGGACACTAGCCAAAGATCACCTGATCAAAATGAAGTTTTTAAAGTCACCATTTCGTTTGTGAAAAACATCCTTTCTGAGCACACATGAAAATGGTTTCTGATTTCTGTTTAAAACAAAATTAAAGCCAAGAGGGCTGCTCAGTGAAACCAATGTTAGAAAGCCAAAAACTGCTGTCTTATTGGCAGTTAATCCACTTATCCTCGAAATATTTAGTTTATATTTACCTTATTTGCTCAAAGATATTTTTTAGGCAAAAGCAAAGCTTATTTTCTCCAAAATAACTGACAGCTTACTCTGAAAAAGGCTGAATAAATAAAAGTCACATATGACAAAAGTTATACACGCCAATGTTGTGTGTTGAGAAGAGCTTCTTTAGGGAGAAGGACATCTCCTCTCTCCTACCACTCCCAGCCCCAGCACTCTTCTGAAATGAGTTTTTCTCTATTGGTTTGAAAATGTAGAAGTCACTAAGTCCCCTAAATACAGTAACATTTGCTTTTATTGGATTGTTTCGGACTACCTCTCAAATACAGCAAATCTTAAGATGGTAGCTTACTCAGTTTTCTAAAAAAAACAAACCTGCATACAACATATATTTTTAAGATCCTAAATTAGCAAAATGACCTTAAATATTAAATGGGCCTAAAAAAACAAGTATTCTGTATGTTTCAAATCAATTGCCCCACTTCCAATAAAAAAAAATATGTCCCATAGTTCCTTAGGGGTACAAATTCTACACCTCTAGCACAAGTTAACATACACTTAGCACCTTTTGCACTATATTCAAGTCAGTTCCAAATGAGCTCAGGAAAATCTGTCAAGATACAAATTTGGTTTTTTTTAAACGAACCCATGAATATTGGGGCAGATGAACTGCCAGAACCACACGCATTCCTGACCTTCAAAATGAAAGTATCCACAAAAAAATATATGTAAACCTTCTCAAAAATGTCCTCTGTCTAATTCTACATGGCAATCACAAAAACATATTAACCTAAAGAAGCCTGTAAAATAATATAAACACAACTGTGGAATGGAAGAGTCCCATAGACAATTAGTGACAATTTAGAAGCTAAAAGCAGAATCTCTTTTCAGGTTGCTAGCCAGTGGTACTTTTCTTTCATGTCACCTCTTCATATTATCAAAGGTGTCTTCTGTTAACATTTTACCCCTATACTTCCCTGAAATGTATAGCTGATTTGCAAATTGCTTGCTTATACCCGATCTGCTTTTTCCTCCCTAGTATTTAAAAGCTCGTCATATTTTCTCCTTCTACTTTATGTAAATTTAATGTCATGCACATAAATAAAATTATGATAATTAGATAGGGTCCACAGTAACTGCGTAAGCTTGAACCAATACAAAGTTTCCAGGAAACAAATTAACTTCCGCTTCTGATTTCTTTAAATTACTTTCTTCTCAAACAGAATATTTTCTGAGTAATAAGCATGCACTTTTAGGCTTCTCACAACTTAAAAGAATAATTGAGATTCTCTTAAAACCACAGGGGGGGAAACCATCTAAGAAAAAAGTATTTACCAAAGCTTATAAAAAATCTTAAACAGACTTGGTGTTTTCAAATAAAACCTTAAAGGCTGAAAACAAGGGAACATGAGTGTCATATTGAATTTTCTTATTGCTAACCTTTCATTCATAGGAAATATTCTTCATACATGCATATGGCAGTAGTATAAGTTAACTTTCCAAAAACAAATACACACACACACACAAATAAAACTTTTTCCTTATAAAGGTTAGCTCTTCTAAAATACTATTAAGAATAAATATTTTTATAAAAATAGTACAGGACATTACAATTAAGTACAATAATGATGACTTAGCCAAATGGTTAAGCTTTTCCACATAAATGAACTAACCAGGTACCTAAAATTTCTCCTTTTAGCAACTAGGTGTTGTTAAAAAAAAAAAAAAAAAGTTTAGTCATCTGGAATGGAGCTCTAAAGTTTATTAAACATTTTCTGGGTGTCTTAGTTATTTACTGAATAAAATAATTTCACAGATGACTCGGACAACCTAGCCATCGTGACAGTAAGTTACTGGTATTACAAAGATGGTGTGTGACAAAGGGAAAAATGGAGACTGACTCCAAGAGGTGCTCTAGAAATTGAAATCTTGAAAATATCACAGATGCCAGTTTGCTTTTGAGTCCTTTGTTATTGTCTGAGGAAGCCAGTATGGAGGATAAGTAATAACATGATTTTACACACAATATAACATGACTGTCTTAAGGTATAATGAATGGTTACAAAGTCAAACCCTAAAGGAGATGCCTCACAAGGGATTTTCTCTCTACCTAAGAAATCCTCATCACCTTTGTTATGTTAGGCATACCATCCCTTGTAAGTTGCCTTCAAAATATTATCTATTATGTCTGCACCTTAAATACATCATGGCATGTCAACTTCAAGCCACTCTTCTATTTCTAATACATTCACTGCCATGGCATGAATTATGAGTAATCATTACCATTTGAAGAATCTGTGCTACAGAACTTTGGGGCAGTTTATTCCAGCATCAACAAATTCTAAAGCAAAGGTGAAAAAACAGAATAACAAATCAAATTTTTCTCTCTGTATAAGGAAATGTCAAATACTAAGATTTTTCTTATTAAATCAGAAGAATAAACAATGAGTGTTTATCTTAGTTTCTAGTAGGCATAATGCTTCCTCATAAAATCTCTTGTTTATAACATAATGTTCTCAAAATCACTTTAGCCATAGGTGACATAGATATTCAAGTACAAACATGGGGACATGAAGAGAGCACAGTGAATCTCAACTTTTGTTCTGGTTGAATAAGGATACTCACAACATCCCAGACACAGTATTAATAAATATTCCCCTTGAAATTCCATAGTGTAAGAAAATAAATGTATAAAGAAAGAATTCAAGAATAATCCTGTCTAAGGTATGCATGCAAATGGCACTGAATGTCCAAAAACTAGCTGGCTGGCCTATAAGCCCATGATCCTGAGGAGAAAAGGATCTGAGAACTGAGAACATAAACATTATCTGCTGATGATATAGTAACTGTCTACATTCAGGCAGCCTGAATATTTAGGCAGTCTGGATATTTAATAAGAGACTTCTACTGCCAAGTACGGAGCGTTTCAAGATAAATAAGGTTAACAGATGCTTTACATTAACCCAAAAGTCCCACTTCTAGGAACTTATCCTAAGGATATACCTGCTCACATATGAAACAAAGATTGCCCACTGCAGCACAGTTTATAAAAGCAGAACAATGGAAACACAGGCATCCATCAGTAAGGAACCAGTAAAATAATAAAAATTCATGGAACGCTACTCTACAATAGAATGTACAGAAAAGTGTGTACTAATATGGAAAGCATTTACTTATATTTGTATAAAGAAATTCACAAGAAAGGGCTTGTCAGCAAGAGGGTGGCTGAGGACAGAAATGGGAGTGAGGCTTTCCACTGTAAATACTTTTATTCTTATTTTTGAAGCATGAAGTTATTACTCACATTTTGAAATTACATTTTAAATGGGCAATAAACTCCACATAACCACAAAGTCAAATTGAGGAGTCATATAATAAACAGAAAGCTAAAAACATATAAATGCAAACAAAACAATGTCACCACAGAGGAAAAACCAACTCTGGGAATTCTGTAAAAGACTGATTCAGAAGGCAGGCTATAACCTAGATTTTGAACGTTAGATACAAAGGATCATGAGGGAAAAGGGAAAGATTCAGAGGAAAGGATATAAGCGGCAGAAAAAAGAACATGTGCCAAGTATTCGTAGCATTAAAGTTCAGTGTCAGGACTTCCGGGAAGATGGCGGAAGAGTAAGACGCGGAGATCACCTTCCTCTCCACAGATACACCAGAAATACATCTACGCGTGGAACAACTCCTACGGAGCACCTACTGAACGCTGGCAGAAGACCTCAGACCTCCCAAAAGGCAAGGAACCCCCCACGTACCTGGTTAGGGCAAAAGAAAAAACTAAACAGAGACAAAAGGATAGGGACGGGTCCTGCAGCAGCGGGAGAGAGCTGTGAAGGAGGAAAAGTGTCCACACACTAGGAAGCCCCTTCGCGGGTGGAGACTTCGGGAGGCGGAGTGGGGGAGCTTGGGAGCCGCGGAGGAGAGCACAGCAACAGGGGTGCGGAGGGCAAAGCGCACAGATTCCAGCGCAGAGGATCGGGCCGACCGGAACTCACCAGCCGAGAGGCTTGTCTGCTCGCCCGCCAGGGCGGGCGGGACTGGGAGCTGAGGCTCCGGCTTTTGTCGGAGCGCCGGGAGAGGACTGGGGTTGGCGGCGTGAACACAGCCTGCGGGGCGTTAGTGCACCGCGGCTGGCCGGGAGAGAGTCCGGGGAGAAGTCTGGACCTGCCGAAGAGGCAAGAGACTTTTACGTCCCTCTTTGTTTCCTGGTGCACGAGGAGAGGAGATTAAGAACGCTGCTTGAGAGAGCTCCAGGGACGGGCGCGAGCCATGGCTAAAAGTGCGGAGCCCAGAGAAGGACATGGGACGCTAAGGCCGCTGCTGCCGCCGCCAGGAGGCCTGTGTGCGAGCACAGGTCACTAGCCACATGCCCTTCCGGGGAGCCTGTGCAGCCCGCCACTGCCAGGGTCCCGGGATCCAGGGACAGCTCCCCCGGGAGCGCACGGTGCGCCTCAGGCTGCAGCGTCACGCCGGCCTCTGCCGCTGCAGGCCCACCCCGCACTCAGTGACGCTCCCTACCCGCCGGCCTGGGTGAGCCAGAGCCTCCGAATCAGCGGCTCCTGTAACCCCGTCCTGTCTGAGCAAAGAACAGACGCCCTCCGGCGACCTACACGCACAGGCGGGGCCAAATCCAAAGCTGAGCCCCTGGGAACTGTGAGAACAAAGAAGAGAAAGGGAAATCTCTCCCAGCAGCCTCAGAAGCAGCGGATTAAAGCTCCACAATCAACTTGATATACCCTGCATCTGTGGAATACCTGAATAGACAATGAATCATCCCAAATTAAGGAGCCCTGTGGATAAAAGGCTCTTGGGGCTGCAGCCAGGAGTCAGTGCTGTGCCTCTGAGGTGGGAGAGCCAACTTCAGGACACTGGTCCACAAGAGGCCTCCCAGCTGCACATAATATCAAACAGCAAAAATCTCCGAGAGATCTCCATCTCAACGCCAGCACCCAGCTTCACTCAACGACCAGCAAGCTACAGTGCTGGACATCCTATGCCAAACAACTAGCAAGACAGGAACACAACCCCACCCATTAGCAGAGAGGCTGCCCAAAATCATAATAAGTCTACAGACACCCCAAAACACACCACCAGACGTGGACCTGCCCACCAGAAAGACAAGATCCAGCCTCATACACCAGAACACAGGCACTAGTACCCTCCACCAGGAAGCCTACACAACCCACTGAACCAACCTTAGCCACTGGGGACAGACACAAAAAACAACAGGAACTACGAACCTTCAGCCTGCAAAAAAGGAGACCCCAAACACAGTAAGATAAGCAAAATGAAAAGACAGAAAAACACACAGCAGATGAAGGAGCAAGATAAAAACCCACCAGACCTAACAAATGAAGAGGAAATAGGCAGTCTACCTGAAAAAGAATTCAGAATAATGATAGTAAGGTTGATCCGAAATCTTGGAGATAGAATGGACAATAGAATGGACAAATTGCAAGAATCAGTTAACAAGGACCTAGAAGAACTAAAGAGGAAACAAGCAACGATGAACAGCACAATAAATGAAATTAAAAGTACTCTAGATGGGATCAATAGCAGAATAACTGAGGCAGAAGAACGGATAAGTGACCTGGAAGATAAAATAGTGGAAATAACTACTGCAGAGCAGAATAAAGAAAAAAGAATGAAAAGAACTGAGGACATCTCAGAGACCTCTGGGACAACATTAAACGCACCAACATTCGAATTATAGGGGTTCCAGAAGAAGAAGAGAAAAAGAAAGGGACTGAGAAAATATTTGAAGAGATTATAGTTGAAAACTTCCCTATTATGGGAAAGGAAATAGTTAATCAAGTCCAGGAAGCACAGAGAGTCCCATACAGGATAAATCCAAGGAGAAATACGCCAAGACACATATTAATCAAACTGTCAAAAATTAAATACAAAGAAAACATATTAAAAGCAGCAAGGGAAAAACAACAAATAACACACAAGGGAATCCCCATAAGGTTAACAGCTGATCTTTCAGCAGAAACTCTGCAAGCCAGAAGGGAGTGGCAGGACATATTGAAAGTGTTGAAGGAGAAAAACCTGCAACCAAGATTACTCTACCCAGCAAGGATCTCATTCAGATTTGATGGAGAAATTAAAACCTTTACAGACAAGCAAAAGCTGAGAGAGTTCAGCACCACCAAACCAGCTCTACAACAACTGCTAAAGGAACTTCTCTAGGCAAGAAACACAAGAGAAGGAAAAGACCTACAATAACGAACCCAAAACAATTAAGAAAATGGGAATAGGAACACACATATCTATAATTACCTTAAATGTAAATGGACTAAATGCTCCCACCAAAAGACACAGATTGGCTGAATGGATACAAAAACAAGACCCATATATTTGCTGTCTACAAGAGACCCACTTCAGACCTAGAGACACATACAGACTGAAAGTAAGGGGTTGGAAAAAGGTATTTCATGCAAATGGAAACCAAAAGAAAGCTGGAGTAGCAATTCTCATATCAGACAAAATAGACTTTAAAACAAAGACTATTAGAAGAGACAAAGAAGGACACTACATAATGATCAAGGGATCGATCCAAGAGGAAGATATAACAATTATAAATAATTATGCACCCAACATAGGTGCACCTCAATACATAAGGCAAATACTGACAACCATAAAAGGGGAAATCGACAGTAACACATTCATAGTAGGGGACTTTAACACCCCACTTTCACCAATGGACAGATCATCCAAAATGAAAATAAATAAGGAAGCACAAGCTTTAAATGATACGTTAAACAAGATGGACTTAATTGATATTTATAGGACATTCCATCCAAAAACAACAGAATACACATTTTTCTCTACTGCTCATGGAACATTCTCCAGGATAGATCATATCTTGGGTCACAAATCAAGCCTTGGTAAAGTTAAGAAAATTGAAATTGTATCAAGTATCTTTTCTGACCACAACGCCATGAGACTAGATATCAATTACAGGAAAAGATCTGTAAAAAATACAAACACATGGAGGCTAAACAATACACTACTTAATAATGAAGTGATCACTGAAGAAATCAAAGAGGAAATCAAAAAATACCTAGAAACAAATGACAATGGAGACACAACGACCCAAAACCTGTGGGATGCAGCAAAAGCAGTTCTAAGGGGGAAGTTTATAGCAATACAAGCCCACCTTAAGAAGCAGGAAACATCTCGAATAAACAACCTAACCTTGCACCTCAAGCAATTAGAGAAAGAAGAACAAAAAAACCCCAAAGCTAGCAGAAGGAAAGAAATCATAAAAATCAGATCAGAAATAAATGAAAAAGAAATGAAGGAAACAATAGCAAAGATCAATAAAACTAAAAGCTGGTTCTTTGAGAAGATAAACAAAATAGATAAACCACTAGCCAGACTCATCAAGAAAAAAAGGGAGAAGACTCAAATCAATAGAATTAGAAATGAAAAAGGAGAGGTAACAACTGACACTGCAGAAATAAAAGAGATCATAAGAGATTACTACAAGCAACTCTATGCCAATAAAATGGACAATCTGGAAGAAATGGACAAATTCTTAGAAATGCACAACCTGCCAAGACTGAATCAGGAAGAAATAGAAAATATGAACAGACCAATCACAAGCACTGAAATTGAAACTGTGATTAAAAATCTTCCAACAAAGAAAAGCCCAGGACCAGATGGCTTCACAGGCGAATTCTATCAAACATTTAGAGAAGAGCTAACACCTGTCCTTCTCAAACTCTTCCAAAATATAGCAGAGGGAGGAACACTCCCAAACTCCTTCTACGAGGCCACCATCACCTTGATACCAAAACCAGACAAGGATGTCACAAAGAAAGAAAACTACAGGCCAATATCACTGATGAACATAGATGCAAAAATCCTCAACAAAATACTAGCAAACAGAATCCAACAGCACATTAAAAGGATCATACACCATGATCAAGTGGGGTTTATTCCAGGAATGCAAGGATTCTTCAATATACGCAAATCTATCAAAGTGATAAACCATATTAACAAATTGAAGGAGAAAAACCATATGATCATCTCAATAGATGCAGAGAAAGCTTTTGACAAAATTCAACACCCATTTATGATAAAAACCCTGCAGAAAGTAGGCATAGAGGGAACTTTCCTCAACATAATAAAGGCCATATATGACAAGCCCACAGCAAACATCATCCTCAATGGTGAAAAACTGAAAGCATTTCCACTAAGATCAGGAACAAGACAAGGTTGCCCACTCTCACCACTCTTATTCAACAGAGTTTTGGAAGTTTTAGCCACAGCAATCAGAGAAGAAAAGGAAATAAAAGGAATCCAAATCGGAAAAGAAGAAGTAAAGCTGTCCCTGTTTGCAGATGACATGATCCTATACATAGAGAACCCTAAAGATGCTACCAGAAAACTACTAGAGCTAATCAATGAATTTGGTAAAGTGGCAGGATACAAAATTAATGCACAGAAATCTCTGGCATTCCTATATACTAATGATGAAAAATCTGAAAGTGAAATTAAGAAAACACTCCCATTTACCATTGCAACAAAAAGAATAAAATATCTAGGAATAAACCTACCTAAGGAGACAAAAGATCTGTATGCAGAAAATTATAAGACACTGATGAAAGAAATTAAAGATGATACAAATAGATGGAGAGATATACCATGTTCTTGGATTGGAAGAATCAACATTGTGAAAATGACTCTACTACCCAAAGCAATCTATAGATTCAATGCAATCCCTATCAAACTACCACTGGCATTTTTCACAGAACTAGAACAAAAAATTTTGCAATTTGTATGGAAACACAAAAGACCCCGAATAGCCAAAGCAATCTTGAGAACGAAAGAAGGAACTGGAGGAATCAGGCTCCCAGACTTCAGACTATACTACAAAGCTACAGTTATCAAGACGGTATGGTACTGGCACAAAAACAGAAAGATAGATCAATGGAACAGGATAGAAAGCCCAGAGATAAACCCACGCACATATGGTCACCTTATCTTTGACAAAGGAGGCAGAAATGTACATGTGGAGAAAGGACAGCCTATTCAATAAGTGGTGCTGGGAAAACTGGACAGCTACATGTAAAAGTATGAAATTAGATCACTCCCTAACACCATACACAAAAATAAGCTCAAAATGGATTAAAGACCTAAATGTAAGGCCAGAAACTATCAAACTCTTAGAGGAAAACATAGGCAGAACACTCTATGACATAAATCACAGCAAGGTCCTTTTTGACCCACCTCCTAGAGAAATGGAAATAAAAACAAGAGTAAACAAATGGGACCTAATGAAACTTAAAAGCTTTTGCGCAGCAAAGGAAACCATAAACAAGACCAAAAGACAACCCTCAGAATGGGAGAAAATATTTGCAAATGAAGCAACCGACAAAGGATTAATCTCCAAAATTTATAAGCAGCTCATGCAGCTTAATAACAAAAAAACAAACAACCCAATCCAAAAATGGGCAGAAGACCTAAATAGACATTTCTCCAAAGAAGATATACAGAGTGCCAACAAACACATGAAAGAATGCTCAACATCACTAATCATGAGAGAAATGCAAATCAAAACTACAATGAGATATCATCTCACACCAGTCAGAATGGCCATCAACAAAAAATCTAGAAACAATAAATGCTGGAGAGGGTGTGGAGAAAAGGGAACCCTCTTACACTGTTGGTGGGAATGTAAATTGATACAGCCACTGTGGAGAACAGTATGGAGGTTCCTTAAAAAGCTACAAATAGAACTACCATATGACCCAGCAATCCCACTACTGGGCATATACCCTGAGAAAACCATAATCCAAAAAGAGTCATGTACCAAAATGTTCATTGCAGCTCTATTTACAATAGCCCAGAGATGGAAACAACCTAATTGTCCATCATCGGATGAATGGATAAAGAAGATGTGGCACATATATACAATGGAATATTACTCAGCCATAAAAAGAGACGAAATTGAGCTATTTGTAATGAGGTGGATAGACCTAGAGTCTGTCATACAGAGTGAAGTAAGTCAGAAAGAGAGAGACAAATACCGTATGCTAACACATATATATGGAATTTAAAAAAAAAAAATGTCATGAAAAACCTAGGGGTGAAACAGGAATAAAGACACAGACTTACTAGAGAATGGACTTGAGGCTATGGGGAGGGGGAAGGGTAAACGGTGACAAAGCGATAAAGAGGCATGGACATATATACACTACCAAACGTAAGGTAGATAGCTAGTGGGAAGCAGCCGCATAGCACAGGGAGATCAGCTCGGGGCTTTGTGACCGCCTGGAGGGGTGGGATAGGGAGGGTGGGAGGGAGGGAGACGCAAGCGGGAAGAGATATGGGAATATATGTATATATATAACTGATTCATTTTGTTGTGAAGCTGAAACTAACATACCATTGTAAAGCAATTATACTCCAATAAAGATGTTAAAAATAAATAAATAAATAAATCTGCTACAAATAAAAAAAAAAAAATAAGTTCAGTGTCAGAAGAAGAGGGTTCAGATCATGGCTAAGTGGGAAAATCGCTCAATTATTCAACAAATATCAATCTATTACATACCAGGCAGTGTTCTAGACACTGAAGACAGAACACTGAACAAACAACTCTTGCTCTCATTCTGAAGAGAAAGACAGGAAACAAAAAGATCTCTAATAATGATGTCAAGAAATAATAATAGGAAGAAAAACAAAACAAGCTAAGCATATGGCAGAGACTGCTATTTTATGTACGTGCAGAAAAGTCTCTCTGAAGAGGTGGCGTCTGAGCAGAGGTCTGTAGAGGCCATAAGGAGGACTGTGGATTTTATTTTAAGTGAGCCGGGTAGGGCAGCACAGAAAAGACAAGTTATGGCTTTGGTCAGATGACTTTGGCTGTTATACGAAGAACTGAGTGCACTAAGTACAGAGGAAAAGCAGAGAAGGTAGTTCAGTGATGTGGATGAAAACTGACAACACCCACACTGCCACCAACAATGTCCACGTTCTAATCCCCAGGGACGTGTGACTATGTTACCTTACACAACAAAAGGAACTCTGCAATGTGATTAAGTGTACAGACCTGGAGGTGGGGAAGATTTATCCTGCACTGTCCGAGTGGCTCCCATCTAATCACATGAGTCCTTAAAAGCAGTGAACTCTTCCCGGCTGGGGCAGAAGGATGGAATACCAGGACTCCACCTGCTGCTGTCAGCTCTGAACACAGAGGAAGAGGTCCACACACCAAGGAATGTGACAGCCTCTAGAACCTGAGAAGGGCCCTCAGCTATAAGCCAGCCAGAAAACAGGATCTCAGTCCTACAACCAGAAGGAAGTACACAGTTCCTGCCAACAACCCAAGTAAGCAAGGAAACGGGTTCTCTCCTAGTGTCTCCAGAGAGTAGCATAGCCAACGAACTGATTTTAGTATGGTGAGACTCATACCAGGCTTCTGGCCTACAAAACTGTAAGAAAATAAATTTGCCTTGTTTTAACTCACTAAATTTGTGGAAATTTGTTATGACAGCAATAGGAAACTATTTCAAGTGGTTAGGACAAGAAAATACAGGTAGCTTCCACTAGGGTGATAGCTATGGCCAACAAAGATGCCCAGAGGTAGGTCTGGGGCAAGCTATTAAAGAATTTTATTAATGATGTGACTAAGTTCAAAGATCATTCTATAAAGCCATCACTGTAGCAAGGGAAGCTAACTAGCCCAAGAGAAGAGTAAAACTACTGTGGGGTTCTCTGCCCTCAGTGTATCCACCAGGCATGCACAGTGCAACAGTGCACACTTAGGATCTGGGGGAAACATGGAAAATGTGGACACTGCATGTCTATAAGATGTTTCAGGGGAAAATAACAACTACAATAACAACAACAAAATCTATCTTTGACAGCAAAAAACCTCATTTGTTCCGGCTACCTGCAAAGTCATCAGGTCTGTATTCATGACTCAGCTGCAGTAACTCTTTCCTTTTCCCTGCTCCTCGTTCCATGTTATAGTACAGCTGATCCGTGAACAACACAGATTTGAACTGCGCGGGTCTGCTTATACACACATTTTTTTCAATAAATATATGGGAAAGTTTTTGGAATATTTGTGACAATTTGAAAAACCCTGCAGACAATCCAGGTAGCACAGAACTATCAAAAAAATTAAGAAAAGTTAGGTATGTCATGAATGCATAAAATATATGTAGATAACAGTTTATCCTTACATAGACATAAGGTGATATTTAATATAATTAATAATGTGTTAGTCTTCTTACTGTTTTATAACTTTGCTCTCAAAGAATTACATTACCATACAAGATGCCTCTCTGTACAGCATGCCTCTTCTTGTAATTGGAGAAACTGCCCATTAGCCTATCATCACAGGTAAGTGGTTTTTAAAAAAACGTAATGATGTTTCCAATACTGTAATATGAATATGACTGTAATACTTAGGCCATAAAATTTTATGATTCATTTATAGTATATAGCTAGGCTACAGTGATGCAACTCTATCAATTACACTAGTCTACCATAAAGCAATCATATTGCTGCTTCTTATCAATGCATGAATCACTATACATGTAAATAAATACGAATTTCTTCTTCACAATATCTTTTCATTTTTGATGTCTAGTGTTAGTAATACATATACCAACTACAGTGTTTTGTATCATATAAGACAACGTTGATGCATGTACTGACAGACGATTCATCTTATAAACAGATGACGTAAACTTATGCTATCTAAATGCAGTACAGTACCATAAATGTATTTTCTCCTCCTTATGATTTTCTTGACATTTTTCTCTAGCTTCCTTTACTGTAAGAATACAGTATATAATACATATAATATACAAAATATGTGTTAATCGACTTTGTTTTATCAATAATGCTTCCAGTCAACAGTAGGCTATTAGTAGTTAACTTTTAAGAGTCAAAAGTTATACTAAGATTTCGACCATGTGGAGGTCAGCCCTCCTGACCCCTGCCCTGTTCAAAGGCCAACTGTAGCTTTAACTTTAGAGCCACCTCAGATCCTTTTCTGAAGGAGGTGGATACAAAGCATAAACAAGACAGCAGGATTGCAGCATTTGGTTTTCAAGTATGCACAGATCATTCATTCTCGGTTGTAAACAAAAAAATTAGGATAGAAAATGAAATGAATACTATTTATAAAAGGATAAATATACTGATAAATCCTTTGATTTTTCTTCAAGTATTTGTTTGATTATTAAAATCCAGCTGAGACGGGGACATGCATTCACCTTATAATAAATTTGTAAAAGAGGACATTATTGTTAAATAGGCATTTTAAAAAACAATAGAAATCAATTAACTTTTCTTAAATGTACTATATCAGAATCTGCCAATGAATGACAGTATAGTATTTGATAAGTTCAAGAGAATCAAAATGAGTAATTCTAATTCTGGCAAGACAATTGCTAAGTAAAATGACAATCTGACAAAACTTGTATTGAAGCAATCTTGAACATATCAATGGAGAAAATTCACCAAGATGGTATCATGCCACCATTTTTTCCTGTCTTAAGATTCCACTGGGCTTTTTTCCACAGCCTACGCCAAGCACAGATAAACTATGGCCTGTAGGCCCGACACCTAATTTCATGTGTAAAGTTTTATTGGTTTACATATTATCTATGACTACTTTTGCACTAAAACAGAGTTGAATAGTTAAGACTATATTCCTACAAAGCCGAAAATATTTACTCTAATTGCTCCTTTAAGAAAGATGTGCCAAACCATGGCCTAGACTCTAGGTCCTAGAGATCCTCACTAATAAAGATAAATGATTCTTACGACTGAGTGAAAAATTCTCTACCAATGAAAGCAGATGCTTAACTGCTGGTCTGAAAATAATTCCCAGTAAGCAAAATGTAGAAACTAAAGCAGTCTACATGTATGTATTAGCCAGAAAAATGAACAAAAAATATTTATTATTATGCTAGCTACTTATATCTATGAAGCATTAATAACATTATGTTAGGATTATTATACCTTATATATTATACAATACACACACAAACACATAGATATAAATAAAACAAAGAGGACAAAAAATATAGTCTGCTTTTTAAAATCATGCTTTGAAAAAAATCAGACTAAAACGTAACCAGAGCCAACTCCAAAAATTCAAGTTGTTCATAGGATACGAAATGCCTAGAAAAGTAGTCATGTTGCAGGTTCTCCCCTTACTGGCATCAGGCGTAGAGATCCTACATTCATCATTTATTGGAAGATAAAGCAAGAAAAAAAAAGCGCTGGAAGAAACTCACTTTTGTGCTTTTCCCTTTCTCCACAGAAAAATACAGGAATCCCTGGACTCAATGCCTACTCCGTGTTCTCCCCAGACATTTTATGTTGCTCACCAGCTTCATGTTCAGGGTCTCAAGGGGCTCTTTCCAGACCTCCCAAAGTTCCCCATCCATGCAAAGGACCCAAGGGTTTCCCAGTAAATTTATTGAAAGATCATAAAAGCTACGCTAATTTAGTACTAATCTCTCCCATATTGTATTTTCATAACACTTGCATGAATTCACAAAGTCTATAAAG
Source organism: Orcinus orca (assembly GCF_937001465.1). Lineage (NCBI taxonomy): Eukaryota > Metazoa > Chordata > Mammalia > Artiodactyla > Delphinidae > Orcinus > Orcinus orca. The sequence continues at coordinate 98,286,932 of NC_064565.1, forward strand.
CTACGATGCTAACTGCTCCCCTCTACGTGCAGCACTTGCATCAATTTCAAAGATTAACCACTACAAGTACATACACCACATGCTCAGCAAACTAGCCAGGTTCCAAAAAACGAACACTGCCGCATCCCCGGTGTAGAGGCAATAAAGGTAACTCAGTGAATAGGCTAGGAAAAGGAATGGGCTGACTGTGGGCTCCAGAGAAGCCCCTTTGTGGTGAACCACAGGAGCCATTTCTGACAATCAAATTTTCAGGTCATTGGAGAAATGTACAGACCACATCTCGCAACCTCCCAGATCCCGGCAGTACCCACTAGGAGTGTCAACAATACAGAAGCTCATCCCCTCTCACACTGCCCCTGAGCTCTGAAGTTAGGTAATAAAGATGTGTTGCCAGCAGTAACTTGGCAAGTGTCTCTTGGCAAGCATGAGAAGAATGGGTAAACAAAATGGTGAAAACTGACAAAAAACATTATGGAATAGACAAAAATGAAAGCACTTGGCAAAGCTGAAGCTGAAATACGGAAATATTGGTTTTGTCCTGCAAGATCAAGCTCCTCAGGACTAGGGGCCACTGCTCTGAGGTAGGGATACAGTCCCTATGAATTTCTGCTTCTCTGGTTCACAGGAAGTATCACATCTGGTTAGGTTAATTAGCCTAGTAATCTTATATCATTTTCCACAAACTCCAAAGAAACTGTTTTATACTGGATCTCATTCTGAAGTTGTATTTTCAAGTAAGCATCCTACCTTAATTGAAGCAATATGGAGCAAAGTCTCTCCTCGATGATTTCTTTTCATAGCCATAAGACTACTGGGCGATAGCTTCATTGCTGAGGGACTACACATCATTCGTCTGTAACTTGGACTATTCAGTGTAGAAGGGGGCGTACCTGGTGAAGGGCTAATGGATTCATCTAATATATTACTGCTTTTCCTCCTCACGGTGTCACCAACTTTAAGTTTCTTTGAAGGTGGTGAAGAACATCCAGGCAATGGCATGTTTTTTGAGAGCACTGTTTGCTTAATAGAATTTCCACTGGTGCTCGGACTGCTGCTTCTACATCTCTTAGAAACAGAACTGGAAAGTCTCTTGCGACGCCCACGTTTCCCATTATGACCTGATGGCAAGGATTTCTTAGATGTAAGATCGTTTTCACAGAGAGTCTTCTCAGGAGTCACTACTTCATTCCTGCTCTCAATTTCTGGAGACTCAATGTGCTCAGCCAATGGTAAAGAGACTTCAGTTAAGCTTCTAGAACATTCAGATTTTGTTATGGAGCCACTCGCTAGTAAGTCTATTTTAGCATTTATCTGCGGACTAGCAATAACAGATGGTTGGCTACAGAAGGATACTAGCTTTTCCTTAAATTCCTCTTCGGAGTCAAGTTTACCGTCTTCTTTTTCTGCCTGTAAATTCCATTTTTGGTTGATTTCAGCCAAAGTTTTCTTTTTCTTTTTTTTTCCAGATTTTGTGGAAGCCTTCTTAGCTCTCTCAGAAACATCCACTGGAGGGCTTGTAGAGACAAATTCGTACATGGAGGCCTGCTGAGCATTTTCATCGTTTATCACAGGAGGATGAGTTTGCACTGAAACTTTACTCACAACATACCTGACCTTCTTACTTCGAGGACTAAACCACATTTTTATTGAATTCTTCTTATATTCTGCATCACTAAATAAACTTTTCCTAGATGTTTCTTCTTTCACATCTGATAGGAAAAAGGAAAAGAAATCTGTTACACGACAATCTCTCCCATCTTGAGCTCCCAAAGAATTTTGTTGATAGTTCTCCTAAGGTGTATCACCTTTTATTTGTGTACTTCTTCCTTCCCTCCTAGATTCTGAACTCCCTGAAAGCAGATATCCTCGTTCAACAAATATTTACAGAATCCTACTTTATTTCAGACAATGTTCTAGTGGCTGGAGACACAGCAGGGAACAAAACACGGGAAAGACAAAATATACAAATAAATAAGTAGAACATACAGTCTGCTGTATGGTAGTGATAAGAGCCATGGAGAAAAGCTATACTAAATAAATAAACAGACTGATAGGCAGGTATGAGACTTGATAAGCAGTAGTAAAAAAAAAATTAAGACTTATTAACTGATGCTTAATTTAAAAAAAGACTTTTGAAAATCAATCAATATAATTCACTGTATCAACAAACTAAAATAAACCATGTGACTTTTCTCAACAGATATAGAAAAAAGCAAAATCCAACATCCATTCATTATTTTTAGAAAGGTTCAGCATTAGGGATAAAAGGAAACTTCTTCAACCTGATAAAGGACATCTACAAAACTACACACCGCTAGTACCATCCTTAATGAAGAAAGACTGGAACTACTGTTTTGTTCCTATTACCTTGTTCCTGTCATCAAGAACAAGGTGAAGATGTCTGCTCTCACCATCCCTATTCAACATCATACTGAAAGTCCTGGATAGCACACCAAGGTAAGAAAAAGATAATAAAAGGCACACAGATTGTAAAGGAAGATATAAAACTGTATCTATTCACAGCTGACTTGATTGGCTATATAGAATATCCCAGATAATCTTTTTAAAAAAATAAAACAGGTGACTGTAACAAGGTCATAGAATACAAGGTCAATGTACCAAGTTCAACTGCAACTGTATTTCTGTATACTAACAATGAACATGTAAACTGAAATTTTTAAAAAATCTGGTACTGTTTATAATAGTACCAAAAAAAATACTTAAGTACAAGTCTAACAAAATATGTACAAGCTCTGATTGCTGAAAATTAACAATATTTATGAAAGAAATCCTATACAATTGGAAAGACATACCGTGTTCATGAACTGGAATACTCATTATTGTTAAGATGTCAATTCTCCCAGACAGATTTATAGACTGTAACATAATCCCAAGAAAATTCCAGTATGTTTTAAAAAAAAATAATAGACAAGCTAATCCTAAAATTTACATGGAAGAGCGAAGTAACTATAATGTGGAAAAGCAGAAGACCTGGATGGCCAACACAACACTGAAGAAGAACAAAGTTGAAAGGACTACGCTACCTGATTTCAACTTACTTCAGACAAAATGAATCTCGGGAATTAAAGATAATAGTCACAACTCTTCAGGTACCATCTAATGTAACCTCGAGCTATATAAACAAAAAACTAATGAGAATGAATGAACTATAACTCTATACTCAAACATGCTCTTGAGCAAAAGAAGCCAGATATAAAAGAGTACCTAGAAACGGCTGTAACTAATCTAACGTGTTAAGTCAGAACAGTGATCATCCCCATGGGGAAAGGAGTCAGTGACTGGAAACAGGCAATGAGAGGGGCTTCTAGAGTACTGTTTATTCTTCTGGGTAAGTTCAGTTTGTGAAAATTCATCAAGTTATACATTTACGATGTATGTATTATATACTATATAAGAAAGTTTTTCTAAAAAAATACTATTTATAATCAGGAAATAAAACACAAAGATTCGTTAGAACTTTAAAAAAGAAAATAATCATTGTCCCTAATGACATTTTGTGAGTGAGCACTCTTTACACAAACACCTTGCTGCTTCAGCTAAGGTCATGAAGAAAGGCCTCTCTGAGGAGCTCACTTTTAAGTTGAGACCTAAATGACAAGAGGGAAGCAGTCACTTACGGATCTAGGAAAGTGTTTCCCAGGCAGAAGGCAGAGTAAGTGCCAAGGTCCTAAGATGGGAACCAGTTTAGCATATTCCATGGATAGCATGCCATTGTGGCTGGAACTTGGAGAAGGAGCAGAAAATGGAGGGAAATGAAGTCAGGCAGGTAAGCAGAAGCATTCTATAAAAAGCTCAGTCTCGGGGTTTTTTGCTGCTACTCCTCATTCCACTCACTTCTGAGGTGGGAGGGATCAGGACTTTATCTGCAGTCTCTCCCTTAATAATCATATATATACATAACATACACGCAGTTATTTATGTATACGCTGGCAACTCCAAATGTGTAAGTGCAGCCCAGACCTCTCCCCTGGACTCCAGGCTCCACTATTCAACTGCCTACTTAACGACTCTACCTGCATGTCTACTCCTAGTAAGTATCTCACACCAAGCATGACCAAAACTTGCTCCTCGTACAATTTTCCCATCTCAGTAAATGGCACATCCATCAGTCCGGCTGCCTTAGGACAAAACCCTTAAGAGTCAAACCTGTCTCTGTTCTCTCTCTCACATTCCGTATGTAAATTACAAGTTCTACCAGTTCTACCTGAAAAATACATCCAAAATCTGACTACTTTTTGCACCTCCACTCTTACCACCACAGTACCATACTGTCTCACTAGATTACTGCCCCACCCTCCTTTGTCCTCTCCCTGACGATGTCTTTGCCTCCTCCGCTCTAAGTCGATTCTCAACACAGCAGTCAGTGGTCCTTTTATAACTGGTCAGATCCTGTCACTAAAACCCACCAAGGCTGTCAATCTGACTCTTAATAAAAGCCACAATTTTAGTCTAAAAGGCCAGAAATAACCAGACCCTCCATTTCCTTCCTGATCTCACCTCCTGTTCTTTCCTTCCTCACCATTCCAGCCACTGGGCCTCCCTATTGTTCCTCAAACACAAGAGGTATGCTTCTGCCTCAAAGCCTTCACATTTGCTGACCCTTTGCTTAGAGACCTCTTCCCCAAATATCCGCATGGCTCACTCTCTCACCAACTACAGGTCATTGCTCAAAGGTCACATTTTTTGTGAGATCATCCCTGACACTCTATTTAAATTTACAAATTCTCACCTCCTACTTATTTTATACCTCTTTTGTGTCTTGTCTGTCTCATCCTATCAGAATATAAGCTCTAGGAAGGCAGAAGTTTGTATCTCTACCCTGCCATTCCCCAGTGTCTACTCAATGTCTAACACACAGTAGATGTTCAACCAATGCCTCCTGCTAAATAAATGAACTTAATGGGATCATACAACCCAGCTAAAGCAAGCTGGATCTCATTCACACTCAATTCAGGAAGAATGTTTTATGCTTTAGAATGATCACTCTGGCTGCTATTGAGAAGGAACTTTAGAAGAAAAGAATGGACACAGTGACCAATTACATAGCAATCATCCACTAGAAAGATCACAGTGGCTCTGACAAGCACTGTAGCAGTAGAAATGGTAAAATACAAAACCTAAAAGGCTACTAATTAACTAAACAAATAGGCAGGGGAGAGATGATAAAATGCTTAAAGCCCAGTAGCAAGAGGGCGTATGATACATTTCAGTAACTAAAAGACAACCAGTACAATTGCCTTGCAGAGAGACCAAGGAATAAAGTGGTTTAAAGATGAAGACTGTAAAGCAATAGTCAGACCGTGCAGATTCTAGCTGGCAATGTTAAAGACTTCAATACCTATGCTAAGAGCAATACAAAACCAATATATTGCTTTATATGAATCAGGTGGCATGACTACACCTGTGTTTTTAAAAGATCCCTCTTGGCTTGAGTGTGGGAGAATAGGTCGGAAGAAGGCAAGAGTGGATGCAAGAATAATTATTAAGAGGCCGAAAGAGGAGTCTAAGTAGAAGATGACAGCCTGGGGAGGTGATAGTAGAAAAAGAAAGAAGTAGAATTATTTGAAAAATATTTAGGAGACAAGATTTACAGGATTTGGTGATGAAATGAATAAAGGAGAAGGTGACAAAAACAATTCATATGTTTCTGGCTTGCACCACTGAATGCACCTAGAGAAAAAACACTGATGCTGGAAGAGACAGGCCGCCCGGGCTCCTAAACATCCCTACACACTCTTGCAGGATGTACCGAGAAGGCAAGGCCCTGGCTGCTTTGTACCCAGGCCATTGCTCAGGGCTGTGTTTGCAGCAAGCCACCGTGAGGGATGCAGTAGTGTCTCCTCAGGGGAAAAAAAGCTCCCCTATTTCTGCTTATTATAAAAACAGTCAGTTCCCCAAAGCTCAGAGCTCCTTTCCTATATCGCAACCCCCTGTACGTGCAGGAAGCCATGACAGGCCCTTTGCCAAGTATCATCAAAGATGCAGCACTGCACTGAGGAACTTCAGGGGCAATGTGATAAAATATTTGCAAATTTTACACGCACATGCTCTTTCACAAAGCAACTTTACCTCCAGTAACCTATCTTACAAAATATACAAAATATTCATACATGTGCCTGAAAACATAGATGTGTTCATTGCAGCCATATTTGTAATAGCCCAAATTAGGAAAAAAGTCAGTGTTCACTCACCGGAAATCAGTTAACTATTGTTCATCAATTGGAAATCAGTGAACTATGCAAAATCTTATGTAGCCATGATACATGTCAATTAACATGCAAACATCCTCAAGACACTTTAAGTGTAGCACAACCCTATTTACATTTTAAAAATTCTATTGTGTTTATGTCCAAATATTTTCATAAATTCATAAAAGAAAGACTAGGAAGCTTAAACAATGAAAACAGTACCTCTGAAAAAGATGTTGTGTTTTTTGGCTGGGGATAAAGGGTGAAGGGGGGACTTTCACACTTTACACACTTTTATATTGCTTAATCAGTTACTAAGAGAATGTTCTCTTATATTCCTTAGGTAAATTAAACAAATAGAAAATAAAATACATGAAGTTATATACCTAATTGGTGATAGAGCTGGCATTTGAATTCATGTTTCCACTAAGTAAACATTCAAAAGTTTCACTAAGTACACACTATATGTGATATTGTGATTTACAAGAAATATATATTTGGTCTTTGTCCACTGTCCCAGGCACATAGTTCCTAAAACCCTTGTAATTTCCCGTATGAACCACAGGGGCATCTTTTGTTATATTTAGTTGTGTTCCCAGTTCCCAAAATAGCTCCAATGAAAAAGGTGAAATGGGTGTCTTTTATTATTCATAACAAGCCCCATCTCAACCACACCTGAGTTTATGTTAATGAGGTGACTTTTGGAAAGCCCCTAATGATGGGGGCTTGTTGCCAAGGGAACCAACCTGGATTATAGGGCTAGAACTTTCAGTCCCACCCCCTGACCTCCAGGAAGAGAGGAGGGATTGAGGTTGAGCCAATCACCAATGGCCAATGAGTTAATCAATCATACCTATGTAAAGAAGTCTCCATTAAAAAAACCCCAAAACAGGGTTAGAGAGCTTCCAGGTTGATGAACGTGTGAAGCTGCTGGGAGAGCGGCACACCCAGAGGGGGCATGGAAGCCCCTTACCCCTTCAACATACCTAGCCCTATGTATCTCTTCTGTCTGGCTGTTCCTGAGGTATATCCTTTTATAATAAACCAGTAACCTGGTAAGTAAAATGTTTTCCTGAATTCTGTGAGTCACTTAGCAAATTATTCAAACCTGAGGAGTTGACGGGAGCTTCCAATCTATAGCCAGTTGGTCAGAAGCACAATCTGGACTTGAGACTGGCACCTGGGGTGGGGGGGGTGGGGGAGTGGAGGCTGGGTCGGGGGGGCAGTCTTGTGGGACTCTTAACCTGTAAGATCTGACACTATCCCCAAGTGGACAGTGTCAGAACTGAGTAAACTGTAGACACCCAGCTGATGTCACAGGATGGCATGATGTGTGGAAAACCCACACATCTGGTGTCATAAGTGAAACAGTACTGTATGTAACACAGTAGTGTGAGTAGAGGAGACACAATGGAGAAGTGAGCCTTTTTCTACACACATATAGTATAATCTTTGTACGTACTGTATTTTTTCAGACCTACTGATCTTGCCTGTTAACAGATGCTCCAGAAAGAGTCAGTGATGAACTGTACAGTTTTCCCTTTCTGATTCTGGCAGTGATCCCTCTTCAGGTTCTCTTGCTTTGTTTTTGCCCTTCAGCCCATTCACTTTTCTTTAAAAAATATTCCCTTGAAATTCTCTTCTCTCGCCCCACACAGGCAGGTAAAACCCAGGTCAGCCCAGCACAGAGGTGTGCACATAAATCGTGCTCAGAAAACATTGATGAATTGATGAATAAATTATCTGATATCCTCTCTTAAATCTTGACAGGTATTGACACAAGGGAGGTTAGAATTCAATTTAAGGGCTAGAAGAAATCTGAAGGATCACCTGTCCAATTCTCTCATTTTAAATATGAGGCATTAAAGTTAAAAAGGAGAGGAAGGGAGTCTCCTAACTCCCAATTCAGTGCTCTTCTCTCCACACAAACTGGATTATCAAGAGGACATTTCAGGTATAAAAAAGAACACCAGAAAGGCAGGGAAACTAGAAAAAACACCATCACCATGACCACCACCACCTGACAGGATTGACAGTGACTAACAATAATTTCATATTGCCTGATACTCATTCTCCAAATTAACACAGACGGAATCTCCTATAACCAACTAGGACAACTGAAATATGTTTTGTCTTATTTTTTTAAAAAGAAGGAAAAAGGACATTATTTGAATCATGTTTTTCTCCTGAGAGGTCACTCCTCATTCAAGCTGAAGAGAACTCTGTATAACAGTTTTCTTACATTATGGAATCAAGAGAAAAATTTTAATGAACCAAGTTCTAACACTAAGTTACTTTAAGAAGAAAACCAACAGCCACCGGTACATCTTTCGCCTAAGGACTGGTAACAGCCACTGTGTAGGGAATAAGCGTGTCTGACATTACTACAGTGTTATAAAACATTGTCAAGTGTGCTCTTCCTACAAAGCTTTCATAGTTAAAAGAGACAACGTAATTTTAATTTCATTTTTCTTATTGTTTCTGGGAATGCATTTCAACATTTCTCATGTCTTAAAATATTAGCAAAAGAAAAGGAAGTTATGAAATATCATTTTTGAATTCCTTTTAGATATTCTTTATTCACACAGAACACTTTATTTTATCAGTTTAAAATTATTAATACACAAGAAGATTAATAAACTAAAAGCTCAGATCTTCTCTAAAGTTCAAAATCTCTTTTGCCTATTCTTTCACCTCATGTTTCTTAAGTACAAAAGTCCTATCCTTATAAATAGATCTACCAAGTAAAAGACAGCACTTTAAACAGATAAGAAAAAATGAAACAGTGGATTTTGAAAAACAATTAGCATTTATCTCTGTAGAAATTTCAGAGATATGATCCCTGCCAAGCAAAAGAATTCAGTCAAACTCCACTCCACTCCAAAGAAGCTATCCCTTCCTTCTGGAAATGGAAAAGGAAAGCACTGCACTGAAAAGTCAGTAAATGATAAACCCAGCTGGAAGGAGGAGTGGGTATCCGAATAAGAGCAGATCCTCTGACACCCTTTTACATCCGAACTGAACATCACCTGCTCAGAAAAGTGCTGTTAGGACAGGATCTTGGAAATAAAAACAATCAGAATGAGGATCCATTCACACAGACTTTATGTCTAAATTCAACAAGGTCTTTTCTCTGCAGTGACAACTAGATTTCAAAACCAAGTCATTTCCGACATAATCTCGAGACTAGAGAAAAGGTCAAAATGAAATGTTATCAAGATTACTTTTTAAGAAAGACTCAGGATTACAAAGTCTTAAAGGTTAATCCTCTGGTAGCCTGTAAAAACTCATACTTGAGTTTTTAAAATTTATTATTAAACATAGCTGATGACATTTTCAATTAAAAACAATGTCAAATTCTGAAGTCCTCAACACTTACAAAACTTCCAAAATGTAGAATTAGGCATTTTAAAGGAAAATTGAGGCTTGTAGGTAGTAACAACACACTCAATCAACTAAAAAATCTAAATCTAAAAAGACAATAAAACTTCAAACTCAGGAGCACATATTTCCTAACTTACAAAGGAGTAAATGCAGAGAGCATATATTTATGTAGTTTACATTGTACACAATAATCTCACTAGTCATCCAGTAATAAATTTACTTAAGAAGATTTTGATTATGCATCTTGTCCTAACTAAGCAAGAACCAGTAGAGCAAGCATGATTTTAAGTTCTGGATTTTACACAGTATAACTAAGTTAAGACTGTAAAAAGCAAAATCACCACCACTGCTGGAACATAAATCATACTACTAACAGCTACAACAGTTTTTACGGGTGAATGCTTCTAAGCATGATAAATTATCATACTCATTTCATGAAGAAAAATATTGGTCCTTCCTCTACATAGTAAATTTCCTAATGATGACATTTTTAAAAGAATTCTATTCTCTGAATTTAAATATTTCTGAGTACACCACAAAATATCGAGGAACAGACAACACACATGTTGCTAAGGAGCTGCTTAGCCAAGTGTTTTTCTTAAAATTTAGTAATAAACTAAAGAAAAGGGAGGCAATTAGAAAATGTGATTTAGCTATCATTAATCTACATCAAAGGATTATAATGATGTACACTGTGTGCCTTTCAAATTATTCTCTATTATAGGTTTCACAGCAGAAGTTGAGAAAACTCTTTGACAAACTAGCCCCTTATTAAAAATCAAAGGAAAGTACTTTGCTACCATCTGTGCAACATTAACACCTTCACTAAAGAATGATTATTTTGTAAGTTAAGAAGCATTCAGTTCTATTTAAAACAAAACAACAGCGACACAGCTATTCAAATGCTCATCTTCATCTATTATAAAAAAGTCATAGCATATATGAAACACTATGTAATTTGCTACAGAAAGACCAGGATCTCTCCCAAACCAGAAAACAGAAGGGAAGTTGGGATCCTATGAAAGCATAATCAAAGCATTTTTTTTAATGTCACCAACACCAACATATGCTTCACAAAACCTAACCAGCACCTGCAAGGTCTGATTTAATATGATAGGGGGCAAGAGAAAATAAAAACTTTTAAATTTAACGCCACTGGTAGAAAGCAGACTACATTTTAAAGAATAAGGTAAAATTATCCATAAATGGTTGTCAGAAAAATTTATGACAACCTCTTCTCTTTAAAGTACACTGAACCAAGAAAAATTTCTTCAAGTATTTAGAAGTTCATTTGAGAAAGTATTACTGTAAATCAAGCTTCTTTATCTCCAGTACACTATATACTATGTCCACCATTTAACAAGTTCTTCCTAATTACCCATCTTAATTATAGTAATCATATATTTTATAGTAAATGAAAGTAACAAGGTTCATTTGGAAGATGAATTGTGAACTACAGGTTTAAAAAAATAAATATAGAAAATGTGGGAGATGTCCAACCATTCCGCTTAATTCATCATCTTCAGCACTTGACTATTTAACAGAACCATATGACTTTGGAGCTAGAACTCAGGAATCACTTAATCTAATACCTGTATTTTATAATGATATCATTTTCCAATTTCCTCATTATAAAGAAGATCAACCATTATTCGTCCCCAACTATTAGCTCCCTCTACGCATTCACCTAGTTTGCCTTATACTTTAGTTTTAGAAGTACTTGCTAGATAATAAACTAACATAAAGGTATATATACATGAAATATACTTAATAGATAAACTATAAGGAACCAAGGGATATACCGAAAGAAAACACCTCAAATGCCCTTCAAGGCTAGATTTGTTTTGGGGGACCTTAGGAGGAAAAGTTGATAACAATGCAACTTACAATAAGTAGAAAACACTTTGTACCATGGAAATTACAGATCCAGATAGAAAAGTATATGTTTATACTCTAGACTTATTTCATCTTCTCTAAATGTAGCAAAGGAGGATGTCACCATTATAAAATGGATTATTGAAATCAAAACCTAAGAGTTTGTTTTAAAAATTGTTTTAATTAAGTCTAGTCTCTAGGATATGAATTAGTCTTAACGCTGCCAATTTTTCTCCAACACAATTCAACAAGTAAAACAAATGCCCACACGTATAACAAAAGCACCGTGTTAAATGATAAAACAATAAGCAAGAAACTGACAGCATGACCACCCTGCTTAACCTAGGCCCTCAATTTCCTCACCTACAGAATAAAGATCCTAAAATTCTGATTATAGGTTAGGCAATCAGTGAAATTTCAATTCATCTTAAAATAAGTAAACTATTAAAGCCAGCACAGCTAAAGTCTGGTAATGACTAAATGTAATTATTATTATTCATTATAATGAGGAAAATGAACACAAAATGGCCTTTGGAAAGTGAATCACCATAATTCTCTCCCCAAACTCCACCTCTCCTCTGAGATGAGAAAGACAGCATTCCAAAAGGCCTCAGGTCCCACACAAAAACTTGTTCTCAACTCAGCAATTTTCCTAAATATCTTTTTTAATGATGAAATCTTAAGGCATTTCATATTCCATGGTCCACAAAATATGAAAACCATACTGATAATTCAAACATCACTAACTACAGTAAAATTTCTTGAGGAGTCATCTAATTCTTTGCACCACATGGCACGCAGTACCCCGGCATGCGATAACTGACTACAATCAACCCACTGAAGGTTATTCTGCTCCCCCATTATCACCATTAAAAATGTCACATTACTTGTTTATGGGTTAAACTATGTCCCTCCCAAAATTCATATATTGAAGTCCTAATCCCATTACCTCAGAACATAACCTTATTTGGAAACAGGGTCATTGCAGATATAATTGGTAAAGATGAGGAAAGTGGGGCTCTATGCAATATGAATGGTGTCCCCACAAAAAAGGGAAATTTGACACAAACATGTATACATGCATACCATGTGAACATGAAGACCGCCTTCTACAAGCCAGGGAGAGGCCTGGAACACACACCTCCCTCACAGACCTCAAAGTAACCAAACTCACCTAGCCCTTGATTTAGAACTTTCGCCTTCAGAACTGTGAGACAATAAATGTCTGTTGATAAGCTACCCAGTCTGTGGTACTTGCTTACAGCAGCCCTAGCAAGCTAATATATTACTCTACAGCAACTGAAGAAGAATGAAACATCATGACAGCCACAGACAAAATATAGATAGCACCCAAATTTCAATGCATGGCCAACATTCCTAACAGACTACACATCTTAAAGAATCTGAGGAAAGCCACTTTCACATAGACATGAACCTTTTTCATATTGTACACTTAATTCAAGAGACTCGCTAATTCACCCCGGCCCCAAGCCCCAACACTGCTAAAAATGCATGGACTCTTTTTTTTTTTTTTTTTTTTTTTTGCGGTACGCAGGCCTCTCACTGTTGTGCCCTCTCCCGCTGCAGAGCACAGGCTCCGGATGCGCAGGCTCAGCAGCCATAGCTCACGGGCCCAGCCGCTCCGCAGCATGCGGGATCTTCCCAGACCGGGGCACGAACCCATGTCCCCTGCATCAGCAGGCGGACTCTCAACCACTGTGCCAACAGGGAAGCCCTAAAAATGCATGGACTCTTAATTAACAACTCCTGTTTTAATCAATGGTAAGGGGGTGGGGGGAGGGGTAACAGATCACACACTAATCTGTTTTAAACAGAAAATAAAACACTGTCAGCACTGGCTTTGATAAAGAAGGAAAACATTACAGATGAACTAATAAAACTTTTCTTCACTGTGCTCTTAAAGAGGTTTACTACATATTATTTTTTTAAAGTACTTTTTAAAACATGTGCATATATAATTACATCTGAAAATCAGTAAAACTTTATCACCATAGCACATTTTGTCATGAAAGGATGGAGTCTAATACAAAAATCAGAAAACTAGACGAAGAAAACTTTTCTTAGGTAAACTGCAATTTAAATTCTTCTCAGAAATATGGACCTGGTCAATACGACTCAAAGTAGTTGCCTTATTTCTTTATTTTTCCCAATCAACTTCACCCTTAGTAGCTGACAATAACACATCATGTTGGAAAACTAAGATCAAAAGTTTTCAAAACAGAAATTCAACCATTTTATATGAGCTTTATCAATCATTCATGGCATCCTGCCAGTCAAGAAAAGGTTCTCCCATAAACACAAGCTAAAATGATGGTATCTGGCCAATAAAAAGACAATTTCAATCTGATTATGAAGATTCAAAAACACTTTACTTGCTTTCCACAGCTAATTAGCTCTCAGCGGAAAGCACAATGGGAAAATATATAGTTAATACACAGAGTGTAAGAACAATTTGAAAAACATTAACCTCCATTTAAATAGAAAAGAAAATGGATATTAGAGTTTTGCTCTTTCAAAACTGTGCAAAATTAATCTAACTAATTTGTAGAAAAGTGATACCCAAAAGGTTGTGTTCTATCTTGTGAAATAATAGTTAACTGAGTTTAAGGACAAAATCACTATTCCATATATATTATACAGAAATTATTATAACTGTAAAAAGCAGGTAGTATAGGTGGTGAAAAAGTCTGTGGACTGACAATCAGAAGAAACAGGCTCTATTTCTCCTGCTCCTGGTACTAACTGCATGTGTGACTTCAGGCAAGATCATTTAACCTCTCTGGACCCTGGTTTCTCATCTATAAAATAAGGGAGTCAGACCTAATTACCTCTAAGGTATCTGTCACCTCTCAAAATGATTCCTAACACTATAAATCTTAACATCTGAAATATGTCATTCATATTTTACATACTTTATGAAATCAATATGAATTTATCAGTTATTTAACTAAGAGAGACAGTGAAATTTCTCACCTGAAAAATCAGTGTCATGTAGCAAATTTCGAAGCTTACTACAAAGCTGGATCATGCTGTCCAATTGTCTATTTATCTTCACATCTTGTATCCAGGCTGGGGTGTAACACACTGGACATGCGGTTCCAATGCAGTCACTTACACAATTACTTAAAAAGGATCAAAAAATATATAGATATCAATACATTCAGCAGGGTCTGAATTGAAAAAAATGAAGTTTGAACTGAAGTAAATGAAGCAGAGGCTGTTCTAATAAACAATGGTCAATGATAAAATATTAGGTAAAACAGTGTTTTTGAAAGAGTATGACACTGACACACAAACACACACACACCATATCTAAATCTAAAGTTGCTCATGTAATTTGCTATGTAGAGACTACACTTGGCCAGACAATAGTCTGCATAATTTTTCCCTGCAAATAAATCTATAGTTTCTAAAGAGTGAGGGTACAGAGGGAGATATAAAAAAATATTCAGTACCTAATGCATGTAAGCCATGCATCTCAACCTTTCCTACTCTAAAGCTAACACTGTGCTTCATGGAGATACCTAAAATTACTGCAAAGAAATGGGGAAAGGTGTTTTTTCTTTTATTTTTGTACAAGTGTCTAAAGGCTTTAGTTTTTGAGAAAAGATGTTTGGTTCTTTCAGGTACTTTTACAACCTGTAAACTCAATTAAATTACCTCGGGTTATATGTCCAAGAGTTACAGTCTCATAGTTAGAAAGGTTTTTCCTAACTTTGGGGGTTACAAACCCTTTGTGACTCTGACGAAGATGTGCACGAGCGTTTGTTCACAATCCCCCCTGAAGCCTATCTGTGAATCCTGAAATAAGAAAGCTCTAAATCCACACCTCCCTTAGCTTCACCAGATGGGCTCTAGCAGGACTGGGTAATATAATAGTCGTAAAAGCCACATCTCCTCCAAACACTACATCCCTTTTCATGTAACCCTCTCGTTTGTAGGGCCAGAGGATTCTTACAATGGAGCCCCCTTCAAAATACGTAACCTGTCTTCTACTCAGCAAAATAAAGAAATCTGCAAAAATGTAAAAGCAGTGCCACTCTTCTATTTTTTCTTTAGTTTGCAAAATAGTTATTTCTCCTTAAAAAGTGTTATTTATGTTATTATGTAATGGGTTTTTTATTGTTGTTTTTAAATGAATTAGTATTTTTTAAATGTCTCAGTTTTATATGGGAAACCCTAATTCTTGGCATCATATAATAAAAATGAACCAAACTACACTGAATCAATTCTTTCCTCTGTTCACATACAGATGACCATTTTCTCTTTTAAGATGTTCTCATGCCTCCCTTAATCTTTCATTGGCCATTTTAAGTCACAGACCCCTTTAGAATCCAATTAAATGTATGGAACACACACACATACACAAGCTTTACATGCAATTTCATTACATACAATTTCAAGTTTGTTATGCTCCAGATTCGTCACTAATCTATTATATACTGTGAGTACAACCCCTGAAACAAATCTGCTTGCTTCAGAGTGGAGACAGGGAGCGGCCAAAATTTTATACAGGAATAATGGGAGGCCTCTTGGAGGAGGTAATATCTGAGCTGAAATGGAACTGATGAAAAGCCAGCCTCACAAAAATCTGGCAGAAGTACATTCTAGATGGAAGAAATAATAAGTGCAAACGTCCTGGGGCAGGAGTGAGTCTGATGTGTTTAATACACTAAAAGGAGAAGGTGGCTGAACAGTGTGAGCCAGAGGGATGTGCGGTACGAGAGGCAGGCAAGGACTGGGCCCTGCACAGGGTCTCGTGGGCCTCAGAGCAGAGTTTGGATTTCATTCTAATTGTAATAGGAAGTCACTGAAGGACTTTAAGAGCCGTAATGATACAAACGTGATTTACATTTTCAAAAGATCTCCTGTGAGATCACCCACAAGAACGTAGAAAATGGGGAAGCGAACCAGCTATGAACTAGTCTGAGGAGAAATAATTTGATGGTGGCTTGGACCAAAGTATAAACAGTAGTAAATATAGAGAAAAGTGGGAAAGTTCAAGATTTAGGGCACATTTTGAGGTGAAACTGACAGAACTTAATGACGTGGGATAAGGAAGTAAAATAGCAACCAGGTATGACTACTGGTTTTCGCTTTGAGCAACTTTGCTACCATTTATTCCAGTGGCACCAGTTACTGCTATGAAGATTACCGAGGCAGGAACAGGGTAAAGGGGAGGACGATCAACAGATCTGCTCTGAACATATCAAGTCTGAAATCCCATTTCGTCATCCAGATGGAGACGTCAGGTAGGCAATAGATACTATTTCCTACCCCATCCTCCTTCTGGATATGCCCTATGTAACAGACCTATGTTTCTAGAAACAAAATTGGGACCCCAAGCATAGGTGCCCTCCACACACCCCCAGCCCACTGAAGTCATACAGTAAATTACTTCCACATGTGCTTAAACTTCATATTGCAGTCTGTGCATGCTGGATAATCACAGTCATAACTTGAAGTAATTAAAAGATTGATTCAAAGGAGGATATATTAACCCTGTCTCAGACAATTAAACTATGACATTCACTCCTTTAATTGATTCCTACTGAGTAAGAAATAAGATGAAATGAAAACCTAATATACTAACCTCTCAGCCAGGGCTTTAATGGATATAATTTTATAATAACTGTTATGGCTTAAATTGTGTCCCACCAAAAGATGCTGAGGTCTTAAACCCGAGGACCTGTGAATGTGATCTTATTTGGAAATAGGGTCTTTGTAAATGATCAAGTTAAGATGAGACCATCAGGGTGAGTACCCTAATCCAATATAATTGGTATTTTATAAAAAGAGGAAATTTGGACACAAAGACAAACACGCACACAAGGGAGACTGCCATGTGGACATGAAGGCTAAGATGAGAGTGATGTATCTATATAAGCCAAGGAAAATGTCAGAATCCAAAGATTCTCCACCAGAAGGTAGGAGAGAGGCATGGCACAGATTTTCCCTCATCGCCCTCAGAAGGAACCAACCTACCTGACACCTCGCTGTCACACTTCTAGCCTCCAGAACTGTGAGACAATAATTTCTGTTGCTCTAAGCCACCCAGTTTTTGGTACTTTGTTATGGCAGCCCTAGGAAACTAATCCAGTAACGATAAGAACTAAAGTTTCACAATTTGCAAAGTCTGGATTCAAAACTAACTGGAAAAATAAGAGAGACATATTTGAATTATACAACAGATATTAATTTTTCCCCAAAACTTAGCAAAGTCACTTACTAAGCTTTGTAACTGTCAACAAGTCATCCTCTTTGAGCTTTTAGTTTCTGATTTGTAAATTAAGACAGTTGAAAGGACCAAAATGAGATAATGTACAGTAAGTCACTGCAATCTATGAGAGTTACACAACATAAGGTAATACTAGTATCAACATGATTGCATGACTATTACCTAGTAAAAAACATAGTTACACTATATGTGTGTGTATGTGTGTATAGCTATCATAAACCATAATTACTTACCTACAGAAGATGTGCTCACATCCTCCTAAACACACAGGGTCCCTCAGAATATTAGTGCTGTTTGAAGAAAGAAGAATAATCAAGACTTAGGTCGTTGTTAGATAAACATTTTTTTTTTTTTTTTTTTTTTTTTTTTTTTGCGGTACGCGGGCCTCTCACTGTTGTGGCCTCTCCCGTTGTGGAGCACAGGCTCCGGACGCGCAGGCTCAGCGGCCATGGCTCACGGGCCCAGCCGCTCCGCGGCATGTGGGATCTTCCCGGACCGGGCACGAACCCGTGTCCCCTGCATCGGCAGGCGGACTCTCAACCACTGCGCCACCAGGGAAGCCCCAGATAAACATTTTTTACCCAACATTTCACAAGTCCAAGGCCCAACACTACCATATTTCTTTCTCAAAACGGAAGATATTAAGGATGTATTCATTTGAAAGGTTGTTACTCCCTGATTAAATATTGTCTCATCACACACCTGCTGAATTCAAATAGCAACTACCAAACTCAGTACAAATTATAACACTTTTTATAATGCATATACTGTGAAATCATAGAAAGAAGCAACTTTGTTCAGTATCTCTGAACCTCTTACAGGCAAAGCCAACCACTGGCTGCTTCTTTCAACTAATGATTCAAAGTGTAGACCATAAATCTCAAAATCAGACCCACAAGTAGAATGACTATGTAGTGTATTGTCCAAGTGAGAACACTTCTGAGAGCGAAGGGGATAACTAGATAGAACAGCAGGACTGCCACAGAAAAATAGGACATCTGGTCACTTTGACCATAAGAATTTATGGTTTCCTATTAAAAAAAAAAAAATTTGGTTTCCGGTTGTTGTCAAGTACCCACCAATTTTCTACAGATGTCTTATCAAAAATGCAGCCATTCTTTCATTTTACAGGAAGTTGTTTGTTTTCTTTAAAGCAACTGCAAATGGGAATCATTAGGTTGGCTGTCTGCAGACAATTAAGTATTCCCAACGTTTCCATCAAAAAACACCTGCTAAGTTTGATAATCCTAAGAAGGTAATGCTACTTAACTAATAAACACATATCAAGTCATTATATTCAGAGGGCGTAATGAGGCACGAGCAAACAGGAGAAGTAAAGCTTTTAAAGAACGAACATCTTTTGTGCTTGGTTTATTATACTAACCCTAGGACCTGTAGGTATTTACACCATTATTATCCAATTACCTCTGTACACATACCATATATCAATAAAAACAGTTTTCCACACTTCTTGAAAGATCAAAAGTATCACACTGCACATTTTAATAGATATGAACATTAAAGTGAAACTGAGCTTTCAGAAAGAGTGCTAAAAACAGAGCACACCCACAATGTTATACTCAAGATATCGAAAATGGGGCTCACTGACATTATAAAACCCATCACTTTCTAAAAACCCAGAATATCTGATTTTTCTATCACACTACATAGAACACGGTGATAAAAATATGACTTGTGATGTGCCAGCCACTTCTGTGATTCTGGCAGTTCAGATGACCCTTACTACAATGCGTATGCTGGTCCTGTAATTTTTGTTCATTACTTGACCTACCAAACCTAACCCCTGATCTCGAATCAAGTGTGCTGAATTCTACTTCATTACGAGCTCTGCCTCTAAGATCCCAAAAGTGGTGTGATCTCACTCCCTCCTATCATAATATCCCGCTTCTCTTTTATCCCATCACCCTGACCAAACCTCCATATTCAGGTTGTTTTCCACATGGAAAGACTTCCATTCAGTATTAGCTCCTTGGATTCCCTACCAGCCCAGGCCACAGAGCTAACTTGTTCTGGGCCATCTTCACCACCACCCTAATTCTACTAACCTCTTAGACACTCAAGGATGCCAATCTATTGATACAATGCTAGACAGGCTCCCCAGTCCACTCCCGTGCCTGCTCTCAGGCTCTGAATAACCATTACAAAAAGACTGGAAGATATACAAACTTGTCTCTATAAACTCATTTGGTAGTTTCCTCACCTTTGTATCTCTACCAAAGTGATGTAGTAGACGTTCTGTGGGTAAACAAATGAATAGACGGCTATACAAAACAATCCCCAGGCTCTAAATCCCATTAACCTTACTGAAGGCAAGCAGTGTGAGCTTTTCACCACCAGACTCATTCCTACCTCTCCACCCATAATCTTACCCCTCCCTCCAGGCTCAGAGGAAAAGAACTCCTTCAGTCATTCTTCCTTCGTAAAATGTGCTGCTCTATTGTCCTTAGATCCCTTAACTTCTCTGCTTTCTAACAGTCTATTCTCATCACTACAGTCACCTTTCATCTTCTATCTGTATCTAAACATGCAAAGGTAATCTCTCCTGCAAACTAAAACAAACAAAAAACCTTTTAGACCAGCAGTCCCCAACCTTTTTGGCATCAGGGACTGGTTTCATGGAAGACAATTTTTCCATGGACGGGGGGCGGGGTGGGCACGGCAGGACAGAATCAGGCAGTAATGCCAGGGATGGTTCAGGTGATAACGCAGGCGATGGGGAGCGAGGCAGATGAAGACTTGCTCCTGCTGTGCGGCCTGGCTCCTAACAGGCCATGGACCAGGGCTTGGGGACCCCAGCGTTATACCGTGCCCCCCACTGTACGGTCTGCCCCAACTCCTCCCTTTCTTGCTGATGTAAGTTCTGGTAAGTCCTCTGTAGGTGCTCTGTACCAGCTAACTCCATCTCCTTTCCTTCCTAGCTTTAATTCCCACCACTCTGCTCAAACTGCTCACCAAAGCATCTTTTGGTCCTCTTTCTCCCTGACCCTCTGTGAAATAACATCGACCTCACCTGTTTTCCTAAAACCTTCCCTTCCACTGAGTTTTAATTTCCTTATAGCACATTTATGTGCTGATTTCAGCTCGTTCTTAGCTGCTTCTTTTCCCATCTCTCCATGCAGGTTTACCCCCAGGATGCAGTCCACAGCCTTCTGGCTTTCTCTGCCAATACCTGACTCAGTGCCTTGATTCTATTTCTAAACTTAAATTTCCATCCTAAGATGACTCTGTACCCCTTGATCTATAGTTCTTACCCTTCACCCTAGCAACAAGATGCTACAGTGCAAGTAGCAATGAATCTAGTACTACAAATAATTGATCAACTGTACTAATTATTCTAATTAGTGACCTAGAAAATACTTTTTATTGCTGTTAATAGATGAGAAAAGACACTGGGAGAGTGAATGAAAAGTATGTGCACACATGTGCTGGGAGAAGGAGCAGAGAGAGGAGTGTTATAGCCAAAGCTGGGAGACGGTAGTGCCAAGTTCAAAAGAATTTTAATGGAAGAGCTCAAAGAATAGATACACTGCACAGAGGGTGGCACAAATCTTTGTCAAAGCGAGACTTTCTGAAAATGTCTAGAGCTTAGCTGAGAAGACACTCTGGAATAAAAGAATTCTTATTACAACCAGACAGTATCTATCAAAATTTTAAATGTACCAAACTTTAACTCAACTATCCTACTACAAGGAATTTATTCTTCAGATAATCTCAGATGCTTGAAAAATTGAAATTTCAAAACACTAAAGATATCTATCTAAACAAAATACCAAAAGCTTCCAGGAACTAAGAAATAATAAAATGTCAGATACATATGTGTGTGTGTGTGTGTGTGTATAAATATATATATATATATAATTTTTTTTTAAGGATTCAGAATAGCGTAAGACATCTCACGGGTGACAAGGAAAAAACATTTGGCCTTCACAGTAATGAATGAAAATTATTTTGTACTTTGAATTCTATATCCAGTCATCTTCCATAGTAGAAAGTTGATCATTGGTAATAAAAAAAAAAAAAAACTCACCCTTTCAGAGTAGGAAGTTAACAAAAAATGTCTAAAATGGAAAAAAAAATCTAGAACTAGCAATAGAAACACATTTCGTAATCTGGAAATTAAAGAATAAAAAGAGATGAAAGAGGTTGTATCTGGAGTATAGAACTCAAGGGTGATAAGGGATGAGGCAAAATAATGTTTTCATTATAATATTTGTCCTATTGACTTTGTCAACTGTGTTCACGTATAATTCTAATAAAAAATTTTTAATGTAAAGGCACATGGACAAGGATATTCACTCCAGCATAAGTCTTGTGTTTATTACAGCACAAGACTGGAAACGATCTAAATTTCTACCAAGGAAATGGTTAAATAAATCATGATACATCTACCTGATGACCGGTACCCTCTCATCTGAGGTACAAACATAGAGAACCTCTTAAAGGATACACAAGAAACTGATCAGAGTGGGTTCTTCGAGAAGATTCAGACATACCTGTCATTCATTTAACAAATATTTAATAACCGTATAGCATGTTATTTTAATTCTTTGGCATATACATGTATTACTTTCAATTTTTAAAACCTTAAAAAGTTCTTCACAGTCCGGTTACTCCAAAGCCAGGCAACCTTTGTTCTCACTGCTCCTCAACAAAAACTGCTCTTATCAGGCCAGTCAGTGTCTGTAACATTTATCAAACACCTTATGACCAATTCCAAGTCTAGTACTGCTCAGACTGTCCCCAGCCTAGAATATACTTCCTCCTCCCACAAAACTATTCAAGCCGAACACATTTTCCAAATACCATCCAGGATGATACGATAAAAATGACACTAAACAAAGAAGCACAATTTCTTGGAATTTAGTTTCCATGCCATCACTCGTGCAGAATCTGTACCCTGCAGCAGACACATATAAAGGACACAAAATTGACTGCATTACAGTCTTTCCTAAGGGGCTTACAATCTAGCTGGGTAGTTTTATAAGCCAAGTTAACATACGACTTAAGTACAAAATGCTCTAAAGTTCCAGAGATGGCATCAAGCTGGGGCTCTGGAAATCAATGTTGAAAACTAAGTATTTTGTATTTTATCTGCCCGATTCTTTCTTTTCTTCTTCTTTTTTTTTTTTTAAGTCTCCAAATAGATTGTAGTCCTACAGACAAGAGATCCTGACTTTCAATTCTTCAGAGCTCCCCAACACACCATTACCTACCTAGCATGGTGCTATGCGAACAGCAGGATTTCAATAAATCCTTAGTGAACGAACTAAGTGGAAGACTACATACAAAATGCATTTATATTAACAATTCTATTTTATCCTTACCCTATTTTTTGTTTGATATACATATATATTAGAAGGAAAAAAATCCAGAAGAATAACAAAAGACATTTGCATAGTAACAGGACTTCGGAACCTTGAAAATTCAGCTACTTTATTTTTTTCCATCTGCAGTCATACTTCTGTTACTTTATATGTAGTTCATTTGGAAAGACCGGTACAGTCAGAGAATTATAACTTAGGGAAGAACTAAATAGGGAAAACAAACTTTTTTTTTTCTTTTTAAAGGTCCTATTGAGAGAAAATTTTCTTTGCAAAGAAGAAAAGGAAAGTAAATTCAGTTGAGATTACAATACAGAGGCAGACCTATTTCTTAACTGAATGACTCCCTAAGCTTCCATGAGACATCAACTGCTATTTAATATTAGACAAGATAGCTACTACAACGCTCTTGCGTTTTAGAAAATTCCCATGCTATTTTTAGGTGTGGACCAACACATTTAACACCAAAATGCAGAGGCTCCCCAAGCCAATTAAACAATTGGCTTTATTTTTCTTGAGGAGAATAAATAAAATTGTTAACAAGTCAGGGATATGGAATAATGACATGAAAGCATCTTATTCTGTATAGTTATTCTGTATGCCATATTAAAGTAAATCATATGAGAAAAACAGTAACTCATGTCTAATTGTTCAGTGTCAATAAATACTGAATAAATCAATGAGTCAAATATCCCCAAAATCAAAGGGGTAATAGAATTCTATCTATTAATGACTATAATAGAATCTACTATTAGGAGACAGATAAGCCACAGAGAATATCATGTATACCCAGCTCAAACAGTTTAGGTTATTTTGTCTTCTATATTCCCTTTCCTCCAAAGCAAAACAGTATCTAAGTAATTGCTGATATTCCTGTCCTTAAAGCATCACTTCCTCCACCCGATGTTCAAATATTGAGTTTCCAGGCTCAGACATAGGCATTCACCTTTATACCCTCTTCCCAGCCCACTTCCAGAAGTATGCCTTCAATTGCCACATATACGTAGATAACTTTCAAATTTGCCCTCCACCCTGAAAACTGTCCTCTGGGCCCCCAGACCTGCATAACAGTAACTTCACTTGTAATTCCATCTCCTCTGCTATGGAGGACAGTACTAAAGGATGCTCAATGTGTCTGCCTGGTAAGTCTCCCTGGCAGTCCCAAGCCCTATATAACACCAGGCATGTGTAGCCTGTAACAGGACTGTGCATGTCGTGGTTCTAGCTCTAAATCCCAGGGGGAAAGACCTGCACCTTCTACATCTCCCCTGAAACTTTAGTCACTGTTTACTACCAGGAACCTGTGGAGGATTCTTGGCAATTCAAATGAATTAACCAGGTCCTCTGGTATTTCCACCTGCAATGTGACCCTAACTTAACCTAAATTTTCATGTCTTAATTTAACAAACACTAAGAAACTATGTGTCCAGCACTGTGACTGCAAATGTGAACCTGTCTTTATGAAATGTGCAGTATAACTGAAGGAGACAGGTGTCAATCAAAGAATAAAAATACCACAAAAGTAAATAAATCCCATAATTTGGAGGGACATATGATACGTGAACACTAATGATTTGTGCCCTTTTCTATGTGTATGTCAAACTTCACTAAAAAGTTTTGTTTTTGTTTTTGTTTTTTGCGGTACGCGGGCCTCTCACTGCCGTGGCCCCTTCCGTTGCGGAGCACAGGCTCCGGATGCGCAGGCTCAGCGGCCATGGCTCACCGGCCCAGCCGCTCCGCGGCACGTGGGATCTTCCCGGACCGGGGCACGAACCCGTGTCCCCTGCATCGGCAGGCGGACTCTCAACCACTGCGCCACCAGGGAAGCCCTAAAACGTTTTAAACAATGTTTTGCATCCAAAAGACACTAATAATTCCAGAGTCTGTGAATTGGACAGAGCCTGAAAGATCAATTCATCCATTTTCCTCATTTTACATATGAGGACACCGGCGTCCCAGGAAAGTTACACAAATTGCTCTCCTCGGGTAGTAACTATGTGAAACAATATTAAGCTTCTAATCCCTAGGATCTGACCTTGTCTTTAACACTGCCCACCTGACTCACTCCCCCTCTATTCTACATACTTTTTAGCATATTTTTATTTGCTATAATCCTCTACCCGGCTCACCTATAAAAATCTCTCCAAGCCCCAATTCAAAAGTCCAGGAATCTTTCCTCCACTGATCCCACCCAAGTACTCTTCTCTGCATCCCCTTGGCCTTCATCCTAATTTACCCTGAACTGTGTGTACACTTCATCCCTTATAACTAAGGACAGCGCCTTAAGGGTAGAAAGCCTCACTGCATCACCACTTACCCAACTTACAGTGCCTCAGGGATTGTTTCCTAACAATGAAGGGAGTAATCATCCCATCAAAGGATGAATGGCCTATAAGAATGCCTCTCAACATTCCAAACTAATGAAGAAAGACAAAGGCTAATGCTGGAGTCAGGGAATCTACCCTTTATTTTACAAGCATTCATATAGCACTTAGAACATAACACACACTGCTCTGAGTACCTTACAAATTAACTCATTTAATTCCCCTAACAAACTTAAAAAGTAGAAACTACTACTAACTCATCGGCAGGTCAAGAAAAGGAAGCATACAAAGATGAAATAATTTGTCCAAAATCACTGAGCCAGGATTTGAAGCCAGGGTCCAAAATCCATTCTCTTAACCACTAAGCTATGCAGCCTCAAAATAGGAGAGAAAACAATCTCAATCACCTTTACTAAAACGACAAGAGATAATTTAGAAAAATAAAATCACCTATCTTAAAAATCACAAGACTGTTTTTTGACTTTTTACTAAAAGTTGATTAAAAAATCACTAGAGGGCTTCCCTGGTGGTGCAGTGGTTGAGAGTGCGCCTGCCAATGCAGGGGACACTGGTTCGTGCCCTGGTCCGGGAAGATCCCACATGCCGCGGAGCGGCTGGGCCCGTGAGCCACGGCCGCTAAGCCTGTGCGTCTGGAGCCTGTGCTCCGCAACAGGAGAGGCCACAACAGTGAGAGGCCCGCGTACCACAAAAAAAAAAAAGAAGAAAAGAAAAATAAAAGAAAAAAATCACTAGAACAACAAGGTCCTATAGTATAGCACAGAGAATATTCAATATCCTGTAATAAACCATAATGGAAAACAATATAAGAAAATGTACATATATGTATAACTGAATCACTTTGCTGTACACCAGAAGCTAACACAACATTGTAAATCAACTACAATTTTAAGTCACTAGAGGACTTCCCTAGTGGTGCAGTGGTTAAGAATCCACCTGCCAATGCAGGGGACACGGGTCTGATCCCTGGTCCAGAAGATTCCACATGCCGCGGAGCAACTAAGCCCGTGCGCCACAACTGCTGAGCCTGCGCGCCTAGAGCCCATGCTCTGCAACAAAAGAGGCCACTGCAATGAGAAGCCCGTGCGCCACAACGAAGAGTAGCCCCCGCTCACCACAACTAGAGGAAGCCCACGCGCAGCAAGGAGGACCCAATGCAGCCAAAAATAAATAAATAAATAAAATGAAAATAATAATAAAAAATAAATAAAAGTCACCAGAACTCCGAATTAAAATTGTGGTAGATGCTAAACCCCAGCCCCCACCAAAAAACAGATCAAGAGGTATCTAGTTATTTAAATTCCCAAAACAGTGTCATAAGACACCTGGGCTTTTTCACTACAGCTCCCATTTCCTGCTTCCTTTAGGAACCCATTATTCTCATGCTTCCTGTCTCATTTTCCCAAATCTTTAAATAGCTTCTATCTCGTTGTGAGGCTTGGACCTAACACATATGTCACATCTGGCCTCTTGAACAATTTCATCAGCTTCACCTTGGAGTCATACTTATGTTAAAGGTGAAGAAAAGATGCTCTGTAATGTAGCCAATCCACCCTCACTCACAAGTAATGCTTGCCGCAAAACAGATCCAATATGCTACACAGGACAGGTGACAGCTGGGAGCACGAGATGGATGACAGCTGCAAGCTGAATGTGAGGGTAATTGGGGTAATCACTAGCCCACTGGGTAAAACTTTGAAGCTCTGTAAAAAGGACAGACACACTGACACACAATTTCAAATAATATGACACTGTTTTGAATGATGGGTAGCAAAAGCAAGAAGCAGGCCATCCTGAGTTGCTCCTTTGGAGTAATGATGTCAGGCAGCTACTAGGCAAAGCACAGGAGGGAAGAATGCGTTGGTTTTTTCCTATGCTTTACTCACTACAGACAGTGCCAAACATGCAGTGACAGGGAGAGGAACACTAATCATTTCTAAACACTAAACCCCACGTGACATTAAATTTTACACCAAAAAGGATTTTTAACCTTAAGATGTTTTACCTGTTAAAACAGTTTTGCAAACTACTGTCTATGCACCAAATCAAGCCAGTAGCCTGTTTTTGTAAAGCCCTTGAGGTAAGAATTATTTTTTTATGTTTTTAAGGGTTGTAAAAAAAAAAAAGAACAGACACTGTTTGTGACAGCAAAGCCTAAAATATATACTATATGACCCTTAACAGAGAAAGTTTGCAGAGCCCTATGTTAAAATATGCACCAAAAGAAACAGCTGAGATTTAGTTAATCCATCCGTGGTTCGTATATTAATTTTTTTTTTTTTATTAATCACTGGAGGGGATTCCCTGGCAGGCCAATAGTTAGGACTCCTCGCATTCACTGCCAAGGGCCTGGATTCAATCCCTGGTTGGGGGACTAAGATCCCACAAGCCGCATGGCGAGCTGCGGACCAAAAAAAAAAAATGTTTTTTCATGAATAAACAAATCACTGGAGTTCAGTATCATTAACCATCCACGACGGGTTGTATTAAAAGTCTGGACCTAGTTACTGATGTCTACTTTCAGTCTTTTGGCTCCTACTGTCTGCTCACTTCAGTTAGAAACTGGAAAAATACTGGTAGGGGATAAAAGTGAAACTGGCTTTATTAGATTTCAGGACAACCTATAGATTATTCCTCTTTTATTCCTCTTTTGTCTCCCCCAAACCATTCAGCAAGCAGACTGTATTTTTGTATTTTCATAAAACACCTGCTGTTAATCACTTATTCTATAACAATCACCACATTCACCACTTTACATGTATAATTTCATTTAGTTTCTTCCCTCCCATAGAATGTTAGCTTCATAAGGGTTGGGGTTTCTGTCTGCTTTGCTTACTAATGAATCTCCAATGCCTAGAGTAGTCTGGCACTTGGTAGGTGTTCAATAATATATTTTTTTATTATTAATGAATCCTCACAGGAGGATGAGCTGAGCACCATCGTCACTCAGATAAGGAAACTGAGGCACAGAGATGTTGAATGACTAGGGCCATTCAGCAGTATCAAAGCTGGAACCTGACCCCAGCAGTCTGACTCTACGGTCCAAGTGAGGCATCACGCTGCCGCCCTAGTGCCTTCCGTACAGAAATGTGCCATCTGAATGTCTAACTTTCGTTGACTTATGAAGGTGTGACTACAATTGCTTATAGCAACCAGCAGAGCCAGTTTTAAATTTTTTAGTCTCTGATGGATGACCCTTGTGCTATGGGAAAACACACACAACATCAGAATGTCTTCATGTACAAAAGTGCCACTTTTCTAAGGAGGGTAATGATGTCATTTTGTCACAAGGTTTAAAGATTTTGTAAAACAAAATATAAGTGCGAAACTCTGACAGTTACGTCCTTTCCATTTTTAAAGAGAGAGTTGCTATGTTACTTATGCTTTACGTACAACAAAGTTCTGCAAGTTGGACATCAGAGGGGGGAAAAAAAATCAAAACAAAGTCCCAAAAAAGAAATAGGGTAGAACAGCTACAAGCAGAGAGAAAACCTGCCAGAGTGATACGGATGCAGAAATACTGAGCTGTGCACACAGCAGGCGCTCAATAAACGCTTTTGGAAGAAATGAAAAGTGAGATAAGCCCTTCTTGGGTTTTATAAACCTTCTTTATTTCTATACTAGGAGGAGCTACAGGAAAAGAAGAAGCAAGGAGTACCAGTCAAGAAAGTGATGTCTTCAGATGGAACGAAAACTTTGAACTTAAAGGATTCCCATGGTGTAACAGCATGAAGGAAAATAAGCAAAAATAATAAACAGCATCTCTTAAGAGCTGGAACCCCAAGCCATACAGTCTTTGATCAAACCAAGGAAATGTGATATTGAAAGAGAAACTGGCGATGTCCATCACCCCGCCATCTTCAATCTACCCCTCAAAAAAGTCCCCAAAACTCTCCTCCCTCCCCAAACAAGGCTGCGACGGAGAAAAGGTCAACGGGGCCAGCTCAGCAAACGGTGACAGCTGCTTCTAATTTAGTGGGCCTCTTCAAACCTAACAGCCCTCGGCCTAAGGTTCTGGTATTACCCTGGTCACAAGAATCACGGGCCCGGTAAACAGTGCAGATGCCTCAGCACTACAGATTCAAACTCTGGAGGCGGGAACAGGGATCCGCATCTTTAGCCACGCCTCTACACTCTCAGGCCCGCTAAAGTTTGAAAACTACCATCTTAGTTGGGTTTGGTGCAAGAAAGGCTAGAAAGCCGCCCAGAAAGGGTTGAATGGGGGCCCGGAGTGGGGATAAATAACACCAGATCCCTGGTACTAACTCTGCTCGGCGGCCCAACTGCTGGGGGGAGGTGGGGAGACGGGAATGAACGGAGGAAACCGGAGGTTTGAAAAGACGCCTGCCCCCCGCCGAGGCCCTCCCGGCAGCCCCCTCGAGGGTCGATCTTTACCAACGCGAGCAGCGCAGCAGCTTCTCCAGCCGGTAGAGCGCGGCGCGGCTGTGGGCCCAGGGGCCGCGACCAGCCGGCTCCATGGCGGGCGCAGGATGAGGCTCGTTCCCGGAGCGGACCCTCGGCTGCCTGTTCCCCTGCATCGCCCCGCCCTCGCGGAGAAGCCTCCTGGGAGAGCGGGAGGCTGGGCGAACTCGGGCAACCACCCAGACAGCGCAAGCCTGCGACCTGACAGCCGGCCCCCTGCCCCAGCTGTTCCCACTTCTGTGCCTGCGGGACGCCTAGGGCACCAGGCGCGCGGGGTGGGCGGGGCATGGCCAAAACGCGCCAAAAGTCCTGGCGCGCGGGACGGGGGGCGGGGCCTCGGCGAGGGGCGGGGCGCGGCCTTGGTAGGACACCTGCTGTCGTTGGGAAAGGGGGCGGGGCCACAGGCTGCCCTGAGGCATAAAGGCAAGAAAGTGAGCAAGTCCTTGCTTTCCCATAGTGAGGATTCTAGGGCCCCTTAGCCGAATTTAATCAATGGAAAGTCACAAACCGAGAAACTTTTTAGTTGAGCATGGTCTGTGCCGTTTCGACTACTGCTGAGCTTGGAAACGCTTTGCTTGTAACACTGACACTCTTTTAATTCCTAAGAAGGTAACTTTCTTTTCTCTCCCCACCCCCATCCCCGGCTTTTCATTGATGGCCATATATACAGATAAACCTACTACGCACCCCTTCACCCTCCCCATCCAGTCCGCTGCCAAACCCTTGCATTTTTTTCCCCTTACTCTCAAATCTTCCCACTTCTGTCTTCACAACAGGCCCAGTTGTATCATTTTCACCTGGAGTGTTCCCATAGCCTTCTAGCTGATAACCCGGTGTCCACCCAAGTCCCGCTCAGTCTTTAAGCTACACGGCAGCCATCTAAAACATTTCCAAATAAACACGTGGTTAGTAGACGCAGAACGAGTAAAACTAAATAAGGTCTTATAGGGTGTTTTACCTGACCTATGATAACACATGAAATTAACCAAATATATATAAATATATATATTTAACCTCACAGGTAGCCAAGAAGTTAATCCTTGATTTTTTTAAGCCATTGCTTACCCTTTGCAGAGAAATCAAACTCTAGGGAACTTAAAATGTTAAATGAACTTGGAGAGATGCTATGGTGTATAATGGAGTTAGTTGGAGACCTCAGGAGCAGGGAAGTCCTACTTCTAATCCCACTTCCTCCACTGAATAATTGTGTGATTTAAGTCAAGCCTTAAGTTCTCTGAGCATTTGTTTCCTTATCTGCAAAACGGGGATAATAGTATTTATCCTGTAGATTTCTGGGATTACAGTAAATGTAAAAGCACCTACATCATAAGTACTCAAAACTAATGTGAAGATGATCAGTACTGTGAATGCTTTACTTACCACAGCATGACACTGAATATTTTTATCAGATGCTTTTTTTTATTAGGGCATAATTTAACTGTGATCAGAGTAAATGAAAATTTCACATTTTGGTCAAATGCTTTGAGGACCAAACAATTGTTACTGGCCTGTTCCTACAGTGCTATTAAATGAATTATGATGCAGGTGCAATGACTTCTTTCTCCTATGAGTTTCCTCTTCCTTCTACCACTGCTCCATTACCTCTTCCCAAACTCACAAAATTCTTGGCAGCTGTTTCATGGTGGCCATAGTACACGTCAAGAGAATAAGCAAGCTTACTCTTCCATCTGCCACTTCCCCTTCCATTTGCTTCCTCCCAGCCCTGCAGTGCTACAGCTCAGGTGACTGATGCTTAGCTTTTAGTGGAGATGGGATATGTGGGGTTTTTTTTCTGCTTTTATTTATTTATTTTTTTGTGTGTGGTACGCGGGCCTCTCACTGTTGTGGCCTCTCCCGTTGCGGAGCACAGGCTCCGGACGCGCAGGCTCAGCGGCCATGGCTCACGGGCCCAGCCGCTCCGTGGCATGTGGGATCTTCCCGGACCGGGGCACGAACCCGTGTCCCCTGCATCGGCTGGCGGACTCTCAACCACTGTGCCACAAGGGAAGCCCGGGATATGTGTTTTTGAACCAACTCTTCCTCTCAGGCCTGGATCCTGAATTTCAAGAGCCAATTCTTTCTCCCATGTCCATTATGTGTGCAGGTGGAAGATGGGTGACCTACCCAGGATGAGGTACACCAACAGTGTGTGAAATCCTGAAATTCTGTTCCCAGAAAAAACTTCCCCAGGCAAATGAAGTCCAGCTATAGGGTCCTGGTAAAGCCTTAGCTTAGGGCATTAACAGTATCCCCTCTCCACTTTAAAAAGGGATAAATGGTATCTTATTTCCCTTTCCGTTTTCCTGCAAGGACCCCCTGAGTCCATCAAGTTTAGGTTTGTTGCTCCATTTCACTCCTAGTCTATCCTCCTCTCCTTCCAGTTAAGCAGTATTCCCCAGAACCTTAGAACCTTCAACCCTTCCAAGATTATTCATCCTACCCCAGTGTAACTCTCCAGTCCCAGGGGGGATTCTGAGGCATACAAATTGGCTTGCTTTAGCCCATTTACCCATTCTCTTTCCATGCCCTGCCCCAGATCACTTTGATTACCATCTGTAATTCTACTGTACTCCAAAGGCATCTCCAGCCTGCATCTCTTTCCCAACTTCAGGCTCAATATAACAGTTCGTTGAAAACAGTCTAAATGCTAATTTTTTTCTTCTGTTGTGTTGTGAAGTATTTTACAAGTAGTAAATCTTACTCATATTCACTTGGATAAACATATATAACAAGTAAAATGGGACAAGCGTAACACCCAGACTCTCAGCCCGTGGAATGTGAAGCTATCTCACAAATTCAGCACGTACACTAATTCTTCTCTGGCTTTGAATTATGGTGTCATGCAGTGAAATCGACCACCTCAATTCTTTTGAGTGCACTCTCTGACAGATATAAATTTTGTTTGCAAGGACCTCTACGAAACCTAGAGTTACCCCCAGAAAATGCAGTTTGAAAACAATTGATAAAGAACAATTGAATGTGGTAATTGATGGAGTGGAACAAACCTCCACAGCATCTAGGAGTGTGGTGTCTGCTCTCTGCATTTGACTGAGCTAGACTTCCTATGTGAAAATGCCATTAACCTAAGTTAAAGTCATAAGCTCTGTGCCATTTTTTCTGGAATCCAATGTGGCATAATGATTAAGTGCCATAGAGCTCTGGAGTCAAGCAGAACTGGGTTATAAACCGACCCCTGCCATTTCCTAGAATTGAGCCCATGGGCCCATTGTTTAACCTATCTTGGAACTTAGTTTCATCTTTTGTAAATGTCAGATTAATGTGTATCGGTCTCTCACAGGGTTGCTGTGAGAAAGGAATTACAAACTATGAAACTGTTCTAAACCAGGAATGCAGCACAACCAATGCAAATCCCTTCACAATGGACTGTCCTGAACTTTAATACATATATTGAAGCTTAAGTCACAGCGCACAACACATTTTCCCATCTTTAGAACTGGTTTTAGCATTGTTGAGTTGCACTAAGCCAGTTATGCTTGCTTTAAAATTCTCTTACGAAACAGTACATCTTCTGAGCTAGAGGGAGCCACTCAATTCCGCGACTATGGAACAGAGATGCTTGCCGTAGCAATTCCTTTGCAAATATGGTGCAATAACTCTGACAGGAAGCTTGAATTTTGCTTAATGACCATAATCTCTCTTAGTATCATCGCAAATGAAGTTATCTACTGAATTCCTAACACCATCCTTGGCATGGTGTTAGGGCCCGTTAACGAAAATCCTTATAGTTTTGTTCAGTTAACTTGGAGATCTGTTATTCATTTTGTTCTTCCTTTAAGAGCAAGGAAACCTCAACAATTAAAAACAGTAATTTTGCCCTATGTACTATAGACAGCTTATATGAAGCAAACAAAACAGTATGGCCAAAACTAATCAGTACCGACCACCCACAGACGCCACATGACGAATGTGGACCCCTACTTGGGCAGTACAGTTGTACATACATGTATTGATCAAGTTAGTGGTTACAGTCTCTCTGGGTTGCACATATAGACACAGTCTCAATGTCATGCAGACCTTGGCATTTACTGAAAAATTACCTAAGTCACTAGAAGCATCTAGATATTTTGAAATGGTTTTGAAAGGATGTTAACCCCATTCTTGTGGGCACCTGCCAAATTTCTGTTACAGAATCAGAAGTATGTAGTCTAAGGACATAGATATATTATTATGTCCCTTCAGCAATGGTTTTAAAGGTTTTGATGTCTTCTGTATTTCCTGATCATTTATCAAATTCAGTCTGACACAGATATTTCACTCGTCATTGTTTTTGGTTCAACAGACTTCAGAGTTCAGCTCATTCCACTGCCTTTTATTGCTTGCTGTTTTTAAGGAGAGATCTCAGTAGAAACCCCCTTTTTCTGTACAGTGTAATTACTGAAGCACATAAAGTGGTTATAGCAGGAATTTATCACTTTCAGGTGGAAATATTCGCAGCCAAATAAAAGATAGAGTAGGAACGCCAGAAGCAATTTATAACAGGCTCACTGACATTTTGTGTTGAGAAGCTCTACCACCGAATAAGTATTAAGTCATAAATCTCTGTAAATGTGATTAAAGCCAGCAAGTTATTCTTTGATGGGACACCATAATGAAAGAATGTTGTGATGCAAAGCAGGAAGATTCTGTTGACAAAAATCACCAAAAACAGCTGTATGTAAAATTTACAAACTGCTTGTTTTAAATTCTGTTGAATTCCAGCAGCTGTTTGTTTGCACATAAAATGTTCATTTAGGAAATGAGCATTGACCCTAGTTTGGGTTCCATTGTGTTTCAAAATTTTGTAATCAGTGCAATCAAAATTCATACAATAATTTAAATTTCTTTCCAAGGACATATAAGAGGTAACCAGTATATTTAAGTATGCCTTGGACACATTATACATTTGATAAATAGGGAAATGAGTGAATGACTGTATACCATTGTTCCCGAAAGCAATGGCCAGTTACCAAGTGCATTTCAGCTTTATTTTTTTTTTCCATTCACATATACTGTTTTGGAAATTATGCCTTGTTCATATTAGATTCATTTTGCTAGTATTGATAATAACCCTTAATAGGCCTTTAGAAATACATTTTGGAGTTTAGAATATTGAATTAAAATTTAGTTACTGTTGTAAAGTCACTCTCTGTGACAGAAAGTTTATTAAATCTCTCCTCAGTATTTTTGCATTGCCTTCATTTAGTTGCTTTTCTCGCTGTCTCAAAAGATAGCTTATATATTTTTTCATCTGTGAAGTAGGGATAATAGAAAATACCTCATTGCTGTTGAATGGATAAAATAAGCTAATAACCTTAGCAAAGTCCTTGACACACAGTAAGTTCTTAATAAATTCTGTCACTTATCACTCTATAAAAACTCTAGGTTCAAGAATAATAAAATGGGGCTTCCCTGGTGGTGCAGTGGTTAAGAATCTGCTTGCTAATGCAGGGGACACGGGTTCGAGCCCTGGTCCAGGAAGATCCCACATGCCGCGGAGCAACTCAGCCCGTGCGCCACAACTACTGAGCCTGTGCTCTAGAGCCTGCGATCCACAACTACTGAGCCCATGAGCCACAACTACTGAAGCCCGCGCGCCTAGAGCTCGTGCTCCACAACAAGAGAAGCCACTGCAGTGAGAAGCCTGCACACTGCAAGGAAGAGTAGCCCCCGCTCACCACAACTAGAGAAAGCCCACGTGCAGCAATGAAGACCCAACACAGCCAAAAATAAATAAATAAACTAAATTTTAAAAAAAAGAATAATAAAATGATAAGAAATTTATTCTTAGATAATAAGAACAATATCCTCTTGGATAGTCAGGTAGATTGCAATCCAGTATATTTCAACTTTTAAAAATATCTGTTACCCCCAGCCTCAAAATAATATATATATATATATAAATTACATATATATATATGCAATTTTTAGGTGTTA
This sequence comes from Orcinus orca, assembly GCF_937001465.1. Classification (NCBI taxonomy): domain Eukaryota; kingdom Metazoa; phylum Chordata; class Mammalia; order Artiodactyla; family Delphinidae; genus Orcinus; species Orcinus orca. The sequence continues at coordinate 98,322,699 of NC_064565.1, forward strand.
ATTGGGAGATTGGGAAGTTACTTCAATGAATAAACCTTATCTTAAAACTAACTATAACAACACTTTGCATTGTTAAGCCAGACATACACAATGATAGTCTTTCCTTTACATGAATTAATCAAATCACTGAGAAAAATATACAGTCGTTCCTCAGAATGGGACAGGGGTCAGGGGGGTAGGGAGGGGGTGTGGGTTCCATGACCTATCACGATACCAAAATCCAAGGTTGCTCAAGTCCCATGTAAGCCCTCTGTATCCGGGGTTCCATATCCAAGGGTTAAACCAACCTTAGATCATGTATTAAGTTGGTTGAATCCGTGGATGCCAAAACTACAGATGTGGAGGGCCTACTGTGTTTATTGAAAAAAGTCCACGTACAAGTGGACCTGTGAAGTTCAAACCCCTGTTGTTCATGGGTCAACTGTATCCGTTGGTTTTAAATTTCCACAAAGAGTCTATATAATTTAGACTTACCTATCCATCCTATCCATCACCTGAAGGTAAAGAGGTCATTATCTATCCAATTGACAGAAGGGGGAAAGGGGCTTCAGGTTGTTTAGTAATCATCTCAAGGACACACAGGTTATAAGCGGCAGAGTAGGGAAAATCGATTCAGGTCTGCCTGACTTCAAAGCCCAGGTTTTAAGCACCTGCATAACCTAGTTTTAATTAACTTCCAAGGACTTTAAGTCCAAGTCAGTTTAAATATGAGGGTGTGTACTGATGTTCAGCACAATCATGCATTGTACGATTATAGAAGAAGTTTAACTTATAGTCTTTCCCCTCAGAGAATTTACTGTCTACAGACAAGATTAATATAAGAAACAATACAAATAATATGATATGAGACAGGTTATAATTAAATGTTCAGTTATGTGGTGCACATGTAAGTATCACAAAAGGTCAGGGAAGAGAATGCTTAAAATTGCTTACAGGGTCCTGTTGGTCCAGTGGTTAGGACTCAGCGCTTTCACTGCTGTGGCCCAGGTTTGATCCCTGGTCGTCAGGGAACTAAGACTCTGCAAGCCTTGTGGCCCGGCCAAAAAAAAAAAAAAAATTGCTTACAGAAGACTGGGGAGGACTTCCCTGGTGGCACAGTGGTTAAGAATCCACCTGCCAATGCAGGGGACACAGCTTTGAGCCCTGGTACGGGAAGATCCCACATGCCGTGAAGCAACTAAGCCTGCGTGCCACAACTACTATGCCTGCGCTCTAGAGCCCACAAGCCACAACTACTGAGCCTGCGTGCTTCAACTACTGAAGCCCACATGCCTAGAGCCTGTGCTCTGCAACAAGACAAGCCACCACAATGAGAAGCCTGCACACCGCAATGAAGAGTAGCCCCCGCTCGCCGCAACTAGAGAAAGTCTGCGTGCAGCAACAAAGACCCAACAGATCCTAAAATAATAAACTTATTTAAAAAAAAGAAAAAAAAGAAGACTGGGGTGATCGTGGATATCTTTGTGGAAGAAGTGAAAGCAGAAGTTAAGTCTTATAGATAGAGAGGTTTAAAGTAGTAGAAGGGTGGAGGAAGATTATTTCAAATGGGCAAAATGATATAAACACAGACACAAATGATGGGGGAACATCGGCACCAGTTTGACTAGAGCAAAGACATTGAACTGAAGCGTAGGTCAGAAATGGTCAGATAACAGCAATTTCATCTGGCTCAACCTAATGCATATTAGATAGTAGTGATTACATATAGCACATAGCTGAATGCAATAAGGAACTTCTGGAATTTGGGGAGGAATTAGTGAAAAGTCACCTTCTTGAGAGGGAAGCTAGCAGGAATCAACAAATAATGGTTGAGATTATTATTTGCTCATTTATGCATTGGAAGAGAGATTTGGAAATAGGTTGCTTAGAGATTCAAAGAAAAGCCCCAATCCAATCAAAGCAAATAGAGTAAAATTAAAGGACTGAATTTTTTTTTAAACTTGCCCTTTCAGGGCAACTTGAGCCTGAGAATAAAAATTGTCACATTATTAATAATAACAATCTACATTTATATAGTTTTGGCATCTACCAGTGATGTGTGCTAGCTGGTTTATACAGGCTCATAAGAGCCAACCTTGTATTTGTAGGAATTTTACTAGCTATTTGTTAAACATAGCCATTATTAAAAACCATATTGTGTAAACTTAGAATTAAATAATTTCTTAAAACAAAAGTAATAAATATTTAAAACTCATCACTTCCTAAATGTTTTACTACACTTTTTTTTAATTATCTAACCTCTTAATGTGAATTACATTTTTTAAAAATGTCTATGATGGACATGCCATGGTATATAATGGTATGTCCTTGCACATTCTTGCCAACTCCACATTCAGTAACATGACCTTGGTAGCTTGAAATCTATGTTAATAATACAGATTAATATGTCATATCTATAGCTCTTGTATCGTGAATAGGTACAAAAAATTGATGATTTATTTTTCCAGTATTCAAAACTGACTGAGCAAACAATTCACTCACATCACTGACAAACAAGTTTCACTTTTATCTTACTCATGAATTGAACACAAATATCAGTGAACGTGTGTGGGAATTACTCTCAGAAAGCCAGTTGTTCAACATTTACCCGTACACCAGAGCATCTTCCTGCTGTGTTGGATCTGGTGTCTCCCCCGCACCCCACCCCCACCCCGCCCGGCCTCCCCGCCCAGTGGAAGTCTTCAGGCTATATTTCATGTTTACTCACAAACACAGTGCTACTGGCTACAGTATTGGCATCTAGATTTTCCCTCTTCCTAGGCTTTGATTCTGAGCCTTGCAGTGACTTCTGCTGCCTCGGCTCAGAAACCTGATATGCTCTGAGATGGTGAGATTCTTACTCCTTTGGACTCCACAACCCCTCCAGCTCAACATCGTCTCCAGCTGCTGCCTTTGGAAGGTCCTCTGGGTCAACACTGCTTTATTAGAATAGGGAGATTTCCTTTTCCCCAATCTTGTACCTACTCTGTACTAATTATGTTGCCTAGTGCCTTCAGTATCTCCCAAAAAGAATGTATGAAGTTGACGCTTCTGGTTTTGCTGTGCTTTTATGTTCACATCACATGCCTGTGAGGGGCTGGACTGGAGGAACACTTCCTACTGTATTTTACCTTCTCTGTGTGTTTCTGGCGGGTATCACTAGCTAATACATTATATATTTAACTTATATTGATCTAATTTAGTATCTGTGTTTCCTCATGGAATGTAAGCTCCAGGAAAGCAGGGATTTATTGTTATAACCCCAGCACACAGAAACGCACCAGGAGCTTAGTAGGTATTTACATGAATGAGTGAGTGAATGAATGAGGACAAAGCGACAGATCTGCTGTAGTCAGCATCAGCTTGGCCCTTTGACGCTGGGGGCATTATTTCTGGACCAAACTTGCTCTACTTTCTCTTTAATTAAGATAAGTTTGTTGTTGTTTTCTCTAGACATTCCTAAATCATTTGTGCCCTCCCGAGTTCTCTAAAGATGATTCAATTCTCCTTAGTGGGTGTTGCTTACATTCCGCTCCCCACACCATTCCCTAGTCATACATGAAGCCATAAGTGGAACGTTATAATGTAATCTAACTGAATGAAGAGAAATAAAACCTATGAGCGTGTTAAATCAGAATGTTAAAAAAAATGCCTTTTCTTAATGGTTCAGATCGGAATTTCTTTTGTGAGATGGTTTGGGAAAATTCTTGATGAGGTTCTTGGCTAAGACGGATATTAGCAAAAGCCAAAGCAGCAACAGGCAGTGTTTAAACTACTTTCCATGGACAAGAGAAATTAGGTTTGGGGCTTGGGAAGGAGGAAGGGGAAGAGAGGGAGAGGGACAGAAGGAGGAAGCAACAAGATTGTCACGAGATGGGAACGGCAACTAGAAAAGGCAGCCAGTGAAGCGTCCCAGGAGTTGCATGACTGAGAACCTTAAGAACAAGTCCTAAATTATGGAACTCTTTTAGCTGGATATAGGATTACTGTGGAAACAAACCGGAAATCTATGGATTTATGGGGCCTGGCTCCCTGGAAAATGCTATGGATGTTTTCTGTGTACACTGAGTGTAGAGGTGATAATATTTCATGTCTGAACAGGTAGGTCTCTTGTGCAAGTGAACTGGCTGAACACATTATTACTTACAGATCAGAATCAGAACACATCATCGTGCGGCCAAAAAAAAAGGTAGGAGCTGGCTGGCAATCCAGGACCTTGAAATGATGAGGAAAGTATGAAATTGTTAGCAAAGACGGTGAGAGCTCAGATTTGCACCAGTCTGGTTTGAAATCTAATCTTTTGTTTTATCTCAGTAGGGCTGGGTAAGAAGCTTCAGGTTTGTTTTTTTTTTTTTTTTTAAATATCAGATACTTCCTGCCCCCAAGGGGAAACAGTTTGCTACCAGAACAAGATGGACAAAGGTCGTGGTGCTGGAAGATGTTTCAGGCTTTTATCGTCTCCCTCTCAAAACTGTCCAAACAGCCCAGCAAATGAAGGCTTATCCTGCCAGAGGCAAGAAACGACAGTCCGTGTGGGTAAAATATATTACCTGAAATTTTTTCTGATCATATTATCTTCTCAATAGAGTTCTATTTTCACACTCAGTGACTTGATGTCAAAGATTTTCACACCTTTCTGGCTTATTACTTTAGGTGAATGTGGATGCTGTGATAGCAGTAATTATCAAAACCCAGAAAGAAAAGGAAAAGGAAAAAAGACCCTTTGTTTTCCAGCTCTTTTTAATGGTTAAGAGTATTTAAAACTAAAAGGAGAAATATACTTTAAAAGTATACATATTTTTAAGAGAATTCATGAGCATCTCTTGGGGGAGGAGCAGGCAGGAAAAAGCAGGAGAGGTGGGATAACAACTAATGAATAAGCAAAACAAGAAGAAAGACAGGACATTGTTCTTGAAACTATAAGATACATGGTCAAGCCCTGGCCCTGTCATTTGCTAATTTTTTTCCCTAAGCCATTTAATGCATTCTTCCAATTATCTCATGATCAGATGGTTCTTGAGTGCTTACATACCAGTCACTATCTTAGGTGTTGGAAGCCCAACCTGACCCCCTCATCACAGAGTGTACAATCTCTGCTTCCCTTTTATTAACTCTACAATGGGAAAAATAATAATTGCCTTCTCATAGTGTTTCTGTGACGATCAAAGGAGAATACCTTACGTAAAAGCAGTTTGTAAACTATACACGTGAATGATTATCATTATATTTCTCTTTATCCAAACTCAAAATAAGAGGTACTCAGCCAACCCTATATTTGTTAAAATTAAAACAAATTTTTTAAACTTCAATCGTCGGTGCACAATGGCCCCTGCCGAAATAAATACCTTCTTTTAAAAAAGTCTATCAAGATTTTGTGCAACTCCCATTATGATCAATAGACAATGTGGCTTGCTTTGAAATGTCTCCTCTTCATTTCATTTCTAAGTAGGAATTAAATTTCTTTTCTTGAATTATAGGGTGCCAGAATAAATGATTGAAGCATTGGGGGAGAATCACAAAATCGCACTCATTCTGTTCTGATATTTGAACCACAGCCAAAAAATCAATATCCTATAATTTGAATAGAGATATCCTCAGACTTAGGTAGTATTTAATTACACAACATTAGTACAACATAGTTTAAAAAAAAATCTAAAGATCATTTTTTAAAATACTGAATTAAAGTAACAATTTAATCTGCTTACTCAGAGAATAAATTTAATATCAAATCAAACAGAACCATAGCCCCACATCCTCTCTTATTCTCATTCATGTGCTATATCTCTTTAAATAAAATTACAGCACTAACATGGTCACAGGTCGAGCAATCTTGACAAGCTCAGCTCTGCTTAAGTGTGTTATAATTATTCAAAAATTGTTAAGTATTACTTGAAATGAGTATTTCTTGTGTTTTAAGTATTACTTGCTGACAAGCATACCAGTTTTGAAATAGTGGTAATACCTATTTTAAACAGTATTTGATCCATTGATCTTCTAAATAAAGATGCCACTAACTTTTGAAAATAAAGGTTACCATAAGACAATAAAATAAATACATCACCTTCTTTCCTACAAACTGAACTATGTTTGCAGCCTTTGTCAATAAATTAGTATGTGTATTCATTTCTCTGTTGGGCTTTACTTAAATTTACAACCAAGTAAACATAGAACAAACCACTACATAATACAACTAAGAGCAAATGGATATAAATGTAATAGTACATACATACAAATATATTATGGTAGTAGGATATAAGATTAAACTTGACTCATTCTTAAATTCATAAGGTTAAAGAGTTGCAGACTCTAGAAATATAGGAAAGAGTTTTTTCTGCAGTAAATTACAGCAGACAATTGGACATTCCAAAGTGCTAACAACTGGGCCCAAGCAAGCATAAAGAATAAACAGGGCTTCCCTGGTGGCGCAGTGGCTAAGAATCCGCCTGCCAATGCAGGGGACGCGGGTTCGAGCCCTGGTCCGGGAAGATCCCACATGCCGCGGAGCAACTAGGCCCGTGCGCCACAGCTACTGAGCCTGCGCTCTAGAGCCCGCGAGCCACAACTCCTGAAGCCCGCGCGCCTAGAGCCAGTGCTCTGCAACTAGAGAAGCCACCGCGATGAGAAGCCCTTGCACCGCAACGAAGAGCAGCCCCCGCTCGCCACAACTAGAGAAAGCCCGCGCGCAGCAATGAAGACCCAACGCAGCCAAAAATAAATAAATAAAATTTAAAAAAAAATAAAAAAATAAACAGATCACTAAATTTGGTTTATGCGATGTTTAAGCATAAGCAATGCAGTTTTCGCCTTTATAAGGCAAATGTATTTTAAAATCAATTTGTAATGTGACAGAAAGACAATAAAATAGTTTCAGTAGTCGTGTGATATACTGTGATGGTTTCGTTCTGTGCAAACATGAATCAAGACACCCATATCCTGTCAAGGCAACATAGGACCTAACCTTGCTAAGAGAGAGCAATATGAATTCCAAACAATGTGCTTCTTAAAGGAAACATTTAAGGAGAAAAAGGGCACCAAGTTCTTTGGAAGAGAAGTACAATCTTATTCCAAGTTGATTGTACTGCAGCCTCTGTATTTTAAAGTAGCTTCACTTGTTATCTTCTTCTTTGTATACTACTTAATACATAAAGTATATTTATTAAAATTCCTAATGAAAATTTGAATACAAATACAGTACTCATTATTTTACAAGGTTTGGCATGTTTTTTTTAATATAGTAAAAGTTTAAAATATTCACGTTTGTGAAAATCAATATTTTAACTCACTGAAATGAAGTATAGGAAGAAAAACTTTACAATTGTGAATTTGTTTTTAAAATAATAAACTTTCTTTTGTAGTTTTCCAACATGACTTCAGAGGGGATAACAGCTCCTTTCTATGATATATTATTCATATTCTGCATAAATGAAATGAAGAATATCATGAAACAGTTTATAAAAGTTTATAATCAGTCAATGAACTACATTTTACTTAATAACTATTTAAGTGAAATATAATAAAATCCTGTATAAATCATGTTTTTATAAGGCATAATGATTTCACATTTTATATTGGAGCTATGTCACTGGTGAGATTTTCTTTAAAATCATCTATTAAGATCAGTTGTAAGGTATCTGAAGAAAATAAATTGCAAATATGGACAGCCTCTTAAGATTCAAACTCAACCTAAAATTTATGCTTAATATTTTTATTGGGCATCTACACTAGAACTAGGGGTGACCAAAAGACCCAGTACTGATGACCTATGGTTCGTTAGAAAGCACTGGGAGGGTAGGTACCCATAGTTCTTATTCCTCACTTGTACGGATGCTCTTGGCTGAATCATAATGAGCAAAGATGTTCAGTCATATCCCCTTTTCCAATTACTCAAGCCGGGGAGAGACTGAAAATTTATTCTGGTGATGGTATTCTCTGATACTTAGAATTAACAAAAAGAATACATTGAATAGAAAGAGATTCCTTTTCAAGTCCAGAATGAAAGGGAAGGATGTGAGAGATTTGTTTCCACACGTTGCAGAATAGTAATGCAACCAGAATGGCCTCCTCCTGAGATTGTGCCTGTTGTACCTGTTCGATTTGTTGAAACTTGATTTTCATTAGAAAAAAAATTTTTTGGTCAGACAAGTATTTAGAAAGATCTCTAAAATGTCCCTGTTTACCCCATGGTAAATAAAACCTGATTCTTGATATACAGGACATTCAAGGAGAAAGTATTGAGGAAGAGGGACAAGAACCTTAGGGAACTGATGACATTAGGAGGCAGGAGAAGCAAGATGATGCAGATTAAAAGAAAAAATTCAGGTATACAGGAAGCATCACTTAAGTTTGAAAAAACTTATTTTGAAGAAGAGTTCGGGATTGTATGTGAATAAGGTGGGTGCAGGGAGGAAGAGACTGAAAAACATCGCGATCACATTCTTCTTTTTAAAAAACTCTCCTCCAGCGCTGAGAGGTCAAGGGTTGAGAACTGAGAAAAGGCCACTGATTTTGGATATTCTACCCCCCAAAGATGATGGCATTCCAGAACAAGTGTTGTTACCTATGTCCCCAAATGCCTGCTCTTTCATCTTTTTCAGAATATTGAGATCTGAAATGGCTCTGGCTCATTCCTTTTTCTGTTTTTGCCCAGTAGGTCCCTGGGATCTGACACTATTTCGTACTGGGGAAGGTCCACTTGAGGTGGGTCCTCTTAACCCCGGGGCAAAATTTCATAACAAATACTAAAGTAGGAGAATGAAAAAGAAAAAGAGAAGGAAGAGGTGATGGAGAAGAACGAAGAGGAAGATAAAAGAGATTGGATGGATCTTTAGCTTAAAAAATGAAATTTAAATTGTGAAAATAAATTATCTTATTTAACATTTAGGTTATAACTGCAATTATGTGTTCATTTTTTAAAAAAATTAATTAATTTATTTATTTATTTTTGGCTGCGTTGGGTCTTTGTTGCTGCGTGCGGGCTTTCTCTAGTTGCCGCGAGCCTGGGCTGCTCTTCATTGCAGTGCGCAGACTTCTCAGCGCGGTGGTCTCTCCTGTTGCAGAGCACGGGGTCTAGGCGCGCGGGCTTCAGTAGCTGTGGCTCGTGCGCTCCAGAGCGCAGGCTCAGCAGCCGTGGCTCATGGGCTTAGCTGCTCCGCTAATGTGGGATCCTCCCGGACCACGGCTCGATCCCATGTCCCCTGCATTGACAGGAGGACTCCCAACCACTGAGCCACCAGGGAAGCCCTTGTGTTCATTTTTAGAATGAACCAAGAATGAGCTAAAAATTCATTGGTTTGCGGTGTAACATGGCAAAGAAATGTTTTTGATAGTTGGACATGGCATTATTAATCCACTTTTTCCCAGGGGCCTCTCTTAATCCTTTGATAGTCAAATAATTCCCTTTTGAAACTCCTACCTTGTCATCATTGCTACTGCTTTCTTTTCTCTTCTCCAGTGGTTGAGTGGTGAAATTCTCTTTGCTCAAGATTCTAGAAACTGCCCATTGTCACTTTCAGTGACTTCAAGAAAGTTTGCATCTTATGCAACATTGGTATTTTTACTTTGAATTTGATTTGCATTGTATTTATATCATATTGTCCAGGTGCTGATGCTTTAAGCAACAGGGAGTATAGAATCTAGTGTTAGGCATAGAGAATTCTGTGTTGAGTGAGTACTAATTTTATAAAGGGCTAGTTTTGTATTATGTATTTATAAGTATTTTGTATTTTCTTTCCTATACAATCTTGTATAAATCCAGGAATTTGATTATGAAAACTCAGAAGAAAGACCTCTCTGATCTCTAAATAATCAAGAATGGCCTGTCTTCCCAAACATCCTATAAATGACTTGATTTTTATATAAATGAAATGTAATCATTGAGAAATATCATTTTATATAAATGAAATGTAATCATTGAGAAATGATTTCTCAAATCATTGAGAAATAAATTGAGCAATATTATTTCACCCTCAGAAATCTTCTTATGCTATTCTCATGTCATAATAATATATTTTGGGAATATATGCCTAGTCTTTAACAAGTTAATCGTTCATCTCAAAATTTAACTTAAAAAAAAGCAGAAAAATAATTGCTTACCCACTGCCTGACTGGTGAGCTGTTAACAAACAAAAGATTCTCTATTTTAATTGCTTTTCTCTGTGGCAGTTTAAACTGGTAAAAAAAATGATTAGTCAGATTGTTAGGTTTGTCTTTAACTTTGTTAAGTTGTTTGTATATGTAGGGAAAAGATAACTGTAAATTATGACAATTTGAAATGCAATTATAATCTTATGATACAATGCATATTCACAGTAAGAAAAATACAACGTTGGAATGAGACTTGTTGCTAGGAAATGAAGCTCTCTCTACCAGTTAGCATTTCTGGAAATTTTCACTTAAAGTGATGTATTGATTCATTTTGAAAGTTTCTCTGGATAAATTTGAATTTTCAAATCTGGTTTACATAAGGAACTAAGATGATAAAAAATGTAAATCAAACTTAAATCTATCCAATCCTTTTCAAAAAATAATTAAGAATGGGCATTCTGGCAAAATCCCACATATAATTTTAAATCTCCACATTCTATCTGACTAGTGATTTAGGAAAAATCATCATAATGCATCATAAAATTTACTTGTTTGGCTTTACAAAGAAAAAAAAAAAAGATTTGCTTCTGGAAGAAGCATTTTCAGTGCCCAAATTGTTTTGCATTTGGTTGCATTAGAAACCAAGCCATTACTGGCCAACAGATATTCAGTAAATGCAAAGATTCAATAGAGATGCACCTCCTTTCCGCCATCTTTAATGCTTTTCTATTGTAGTAATTTGGTCCCTATCTTGCCCTTTTAAAAACATCCTTTTTTTCCAGTCATTTCTTTATTTAGAATCCTGTGAACCTTCTCATTGCTTTAAACAATGGGGACCACTTCTGACAATACACTGTTGATTCCACTTTTCCCCCACTGTCAGCCACAAACATGCTCTAGTAATTATTAGAAATGACCAACCAATTTCCCTAGGACAATGGCCATAAGATTTGTTTTTAGAACTTGGTCCATGGCAGGAGCAAAAGAACTCTGTCTCATATACACTATTTCTCTCACTTTCAAATGAGTAACAAAGAAGTAGCATCCTATAAGAATAGGTCAGGGAAATAATATAAACGACAATGATGTCTCAGGATGATTCTCAATTACTGTTAGTCTTGTTTTGAATTAAATTCTTCGATAAACTCAATCACACAGTAATTTTAGTTGATGCATATCAAAATTTAGTAAGTTCCTAGAAAGTTAGCAGTACATAAAAATTACCAAATGATTTAAATTTTCCAAGGAGGTCTAAAAAATTATATATTACTGTGAGAGGTGCATGAGAAAAAATAGATTATAAAAATGCTAGACCATGGTAACTGCCGTGCCTTTCTGCCCAACAATCTCTACGGAAACTATAAACTTCATCTGTCATTTTACTCTACCTCTTTGAAGCTTTCAAATTCATGACAAAATAAATGACAGACATCAAATTATGATAGAAGAACCCTAAGTTGTGGGTCTCTCACTCACTAGAGAAGTCATAATACCCATAAATGTAAGCTTCTATTGCATCCCTCATCTGCTTTGCTCCAACTTAATTTGTCTGCTGAAGTCAAACAAATGGCACCTTGACTTTTATTTTCTTCTGTATTTATTCCTGCACTGAAAGTATTTTTCCCTTCCTTTCTTCCAAAGAGAAGGACCTTTCTTTGTGCAAGAAATCAATAAAGATATAACAACTCCTGGACAGTTTTCTCAAATTTAACCCACCTTCCTCTTCACCCTAAGCACTTAGCAATCCTTTTAGCCTTGTATATAGCTGTAACTGATAGTGAAAAAGATTTCATAATTTGGGTATTCTTCCTTGAATTTATCCTATCTCCTCAACTGTAGCAATTCAGTGACCCTCATTAGTGCATAGGCTCTAGAATCACGGAATCCATTCCAATTTTACTAAAGAAATTATGCAATTAAACTTGCATTTAGATTGCCCACTTCTGAGAAGCTGCCTACCTTCCCCAGAGAAAGTGCTTTATGCATAACTGGACCTGCTGATGCTTATTCCATAACTGTTAGCCCAGGCTAGACAGCCTGCACAAAAGCTCTGTCCAAAGGAGATAACCTATTATAAATCCTGCTGGGCAAACCAATTGAATCCTCATCCTGCGGAAGTCAAAACTCAGGCTCAGAGGAGCTAAATTGCTATGATGGTAGACAAACAGACCAGAGAGATTTTATGTGCTGAAAAATGTGATAGTCTGAAAACATAAGCCGATTCATGCATGGATCACTGGGATGGCCACCAATCTCATGCTTGTGTCTACACCGCATTTACATTTTATGTACCAAGTAAAGGCCAGCTAAAATCAGTGTGAGTTTCCCAGGAATGAAACTTGAGAAAAGTGTTGGAAATATTGAGGGATCGCACAACATGCTGAGTTCAAAAAAGTCTTCACCACAGTACAACCACACTTGCAAGGAAATTGCGGCAGGCTTATAAGAGGGAGGTAGAGGGAGACTTGACTACAGAGACAGAAAAGGAGAAGGTGGTGTGATGGTGAAGCAAAGACAGATCTGAAGATGCAGGAAGGAGCCATAAGCCAAGGAACACAAGCAATGCAGCTCTAGAAGCTGGAAAAGGCAAGGAAACAAATTCTCCCCTAGAGCCTCCTGGGGGAGCTTGGCCCTGCCAACACTTTAGTCCAACCCAGTGAAACGGATTTTGGACTTTTGACTCCAAGAACTGCAAGATAATAAATACGTGTTGTTTTATGCCACCAAGTTTGTAGTAATTTATGCATCAACCATAAGAAACTAATACAGAGATGTATGTGCATATTCCGGCCTTGTATTTGGTAAATAGAATCATAGATACACATTAGAATTTTTTTTTTCTTTTCCTCATCACTAACTGGAGTTAGGTACCTATTCAATGCAAATTTCAATAAACTGACAATCAAGGGTTGCTCTGGACAAAATCTAGTTAATTACAAGATCTGATTATCTTCAAATAGCAAGCAAATTCTTGAAATTATTAATACTAATGTGAATTAGCATTATTCGTATTAGTATTATTGAGGTTAAAAATGTACACATATTTTAACATATTATGAGGTTGAAATAATACTGTAAGATGGTAGAAAACAGAAAAATAGAATAAAGGTCCTTGATTGTCACAGTGGTTAAAAAAAAAAGTATACATAAATATAAGACCTGAGTCTGTATCTTTCAAATCTTTCTATTATTTTGTTATTTTATCCAGTCTTTTATTTAGTTTTCTATTTAACTTTACTGAAATAGTAGCATGAGACATAGTTAATGCTTTCAATTTAAATTGCATTAGACTTATACTTTGATTTATATTATATTTATATTTATACTTTGATAAATATTTAATTTGCAATTTTGTTGATTTTATATTTTATTTATGTATTTATTTTAGTTTATAAGAGCTACTAGCTTAAGGAGTTTAGGCTTAGTCTTACCTTTGTGTATATATATATATATATGTGTGTGTGTGTGTATATATATATATATATATATATAAGTCAACCTCAGTATCAGAAACTTTTTTTTCCCTTTAAAAGCCACTATTTTTAAAGCTATTTTAAAAGCTACTTGACTCAGAAACATTATCCAAAGTTTCTGTGAGGCTTAGCTAGGCAATGGCTTTCTATTCCTCCATACTTGCCCAACAGATTTCCAGGAATAGAGTATATCTCTCAAAGCCTGAGAAACCTTACCGCACCCATACACATGTGCACCTTATTGTTAAAGATATTCCCAGATACCTTTGCTCTGGGATGTAATTTGCTAAATTCAATCTTTATAATGAATTCAACAATTATGTGAGTTAAGCATAGTTTTCAGAATAACTACATACTCACTCTGGTTGGAACTCTTGTAGTTTGAATATGCAACGTTTCAGTTAAGATAATATTGTTCCTTAGATGACAGTTTACATGATATAAATTCCACAAGTAAGGAACAACAGACAGTTAATAGACAATAGTGATAGATGTTAGAAATGTGAACTCCTTAGATCTTACTCATCTCTGAAAACTCAGCTGCTTTGTCATTCCCCTCCAGAAAGGCTTCCTGGGTCACCAGGCTCCAGCCATGGGCTTGGTGCTGCTTATCTAGACTCTCAGGGTACCTTGTCCTTGCTGTGCTGCTTCCCCACTAAACAGTGGAGAGGGCTTCCCTGGTGGCGCAGTGGTTGAGAATCCGCCTGCTGATGCAGGGGACACGGGTTCGTGTCCCGGTCCAGGAAGATCCCACATGCCGCGGAGCGGCTGGGCCCGTGAGCCATGGCCGCTGAGCCTGAGCGTCCAGAGCCCGTGCTCCACAACGGGAGAGGCCACAGCAGTGAGAGGCCTGCCTACCGCAAAAAACAGTGGAGAAAGGAAGGGGGTAGGAGTTGGTCTATTTAATCTCTGTATTAGATAGAAGGCCTGTCTCAAGGCCTCAGACCAGCATGCCTAGTGTATAGTACACCCTCGATTAATGTTTGTTGAATAAGTCTAGTTCCTACAAATGCTATGTGCCAAGAGGAAGAACACTTTTACTAAGAGGCCCTTTCTCAGGGGCTATTCAGCAAATGTCAAGCCTTTTAAACTGTTGCCTAGGAAAATCTGACACTGGAAACTTCATCCTTTAGAAGCCATATCAGCATTTCCTTGAAAGCTATGTTTTGCAACGAATAACAGGCTACACCTAAAGTCAGTTAACTTGAACTCCGATAACACAGATTTAATAAAAATGTAAAGTGGATAGTGAAATTATCAAAAACCATAAACTCCCAGCTTATTACTCTAAAGCAAAGAACATATTCTCTAGCTCATCTTCTATTTCCCAATGATCCATGGCCACTTAATCATCCCCAGAATCCAGCCAAATCAATTATAGCATTAGTTCTTACAGCTTCCAGGAAGGAATATCCTTCATCTGGCCACATCCTCACGTTTCCTTGTGGATGCAGAGTTCATCGTATCATCAGGTGAAAGCTGATCTTTAAAATGACATGTTCTTTGAGTGATTTTCCCTATTTGAAAAAAAATGAAAAGATAGGAGCTGCGGAATCAGCAACAGTACAATTGCACTTAATCTGTGTCCACTCGGGCTTTCTCATTGCTCACCACTTTGCTGAATGCATCTATAAATAGTTTATGATTCTTAATCTAGTTTTTCATGAACACACGTACTCATAATTATTTTATATTTTATACATATTTGCATTCATTCAACAAATATTTCTTGAGCATATACTATATACCAGGCACTTTTCTAGTTCTATAAATGTATATTTCTGCTAGTAAAATATTTCTAGCTTATATGATGAAATTAAATATATCAATGTTTTGTAAAACTGTGAATCTATGTGTTCTGCAGCTAAACGCAATCACAGCCCTCCCAAGATAGAGCCCATTAAACTATTTGTGCCCATTGATTAGTCTTTGAAGCAGAAAAAAAGATAAGTCTGGAAGAACCATGTTTCATGCCTCCCTAATTGCAGTTCTGCTACCAGTGACTGGTTTATTTTTTGTCTAACCTGACAGATATAGTATTCTGGTATGTTAGCTTCTCCTGCCTGGTTTCATACTCTTCATGGAACTCTTGATTTATCAAAAACTTATCCCTCCCTTAGCCTTCCTATCTCAGTAAATGGCATGGCCATCAACACAGTGCCTCATTTCAAAAATTTAGGAGTTATCCTTGATTTCTCTCATCTCCTCCTCAGTATCTAATCTAGTATTTTCATAACTATTGGCTTTACCTTCAAAGGTACCACAAACCCATTAACTTATCTCCATCCCCTCTGCTCTCACCTGGTCCACCACCATCTCTCACCTAGTCTAATGCAATTACTTTGCTATTAGTTTTCCCATTTCTGCTCTTGCAATTTTGCAATTCATTCCCTGCATAGCAGCCAGAGTGATGCTGTAAATGTAACTCCAGTACTTAAAGCTCTTCTGTGGCTTCTTCTTCCACATGGAGTATAACTCAAACCCCTTTCTGTGATCTTCATAAGCTTGATGATGTGGGCCCCACTTCCATCTCTAATTTCCTGTCCTGTCACTCTCCACTCTGCTCACTAAGCTGCAGCCACTCTGGCTCCTTGCAGAAATACTAAAAAGGCCAAGTGTCTTCCTTCTTCAGGGCCTTTGCATTTCTATCCCCTGGGCCAAGAACATTCTCCCCTAGTTCTTTGGGGGTTTGGCTACCTCTTGCTCTTCAGATCTTCAAACAGATTTCATGTTCTCAGAAAGGGCTTCCTGGCCACCCAATCTAAATGAGTCACCTTCCCTTTGTTTGCCAATCAGTCTCCCTCATTGGAGTGCTTCATGATCTTGTGTTATGTATTTGTTTATGGTCTGCTTCTACCCACTTGACTGTAATCTCCATGAAGGCAGGGGATCCTCTCTCTCTTACTCATCTGAATGCCTGGATCAGGCACTTGTTCACCTAAATGGTTGCTGGGCACACAGTTGGCCAAAAGTACTTGTTGCATGCATAAGTAAATGAATACTTGAATGAAAAAAATTTGTTGAAAAGGCCAACACACTCAGAGTTTCAATGTGACTCATGACATTGCAGTTCGCTTTTCTGACACTCAGAGCTATGTATCTACATAAATGGCCCCATGATGTAGGTACTTGAGTTTGAGGATGGATAGATGGATTTATTTGTTTGTTTACTGTGCATCAGGGTCCGTAAAGCTCAGTGGCTCATTTGATTTGGGTTGAGAGGGCATTGCCTCTGATTTAGCAACACGAGCAGCCATACTGTTACCTAGTAGGTATCACTTTAACAGAAAATAAACTAACAGATTCTTTTGTTTCTTTTTTCCTAGGATAACTCACTGCCTATTTTCTGAAACTATTTTCTGGCTTCAGAGAAAAACAGATTCACAAAGCCCACTTTAAACAGAGACCAATCTTTACACAAACTTTCAATATGAATAGGCAGTGATCATTTTTATTCATGCAAATTCAAAACATTTGATTAAAGGAAAAATTTAGTGGCTTAGTGATATGCGGGAAATATGAAATACATGCTAATGTTTGAACTGCACACATTTGGTAGGCAGAAAAAAGTTTTTTAAAAGATACGTTTCTATAGCTCTGTGTAATTTGCTTATAAGAAGTAATAAATATAATACTTTCTCCTAATTAACTAGGAGTTAATAGAGGATCTGATCCATTTTTATTGAAAATGAAAAAGTGAGTTATTTTAATAAATATTAAAGTTTAGCTCTTGGATCAGACAGGAAAAAAAAATCAAGTCATATAGGAAAATAAAATGCTCTTCTGGGATAAAAGTAAGGAAGGCTGGAAGATTCCCACTGAGACAAAAGACAGAATTCAAAAAGATTTTAAAAATCATTGCAAGACACGTATCATTTTATTCTTAAAGAAAAATGCTTTCTTGCTTTATGACAATATTCAGAACCTCTCCCTAAATCTACATGGAATTACAAACTCTACTGAATGCAGAAGAGAATACAGCAACTTTGTCTGAGGTCTGGGAATTATGAATAAGGAATCTCTAGACTTGCTTTGAATGCCAATGAATGTCAAATTCATAACTTACTAATAATAGCACTAACATTTGTGTAATACTTTATAGTTTATGGACACTTTCAAATACATTATCTCATTTGGTTTTCAAAATAACCCTTGGGAAAATCAGAATATGTTTGGTGATATTTAACTGATAGGGAGAGTTTAGGGCAGGCCCAAAGTCACTTAATACCCGTACTGAAATAAGCAAAATCCTCCCTCTGGCTTAACTTCATTTTACTTGGGAACAAAGCCTCTCATTCCACAAAAGTCCCTAGGTTTAAACTGCAGCTGCCCCGGGAGGCTTAACACAGCAATTTACATTTCCATTAAGATGCAAATGGATGATTACAGATCCTTTTCTGTGGGAAGATTTTAGGAAAAGGTGAAAGAGTCTGGGTGTGCTCAGCTCCAGAAAATGTGGACGCCCTTTAGTGAGGAGGTTGCTGGAAGGAAGTAGGAGCCCTTGAAGAGAAACCTGGCCTTTCTCACAGGTCATCTCAGGCCACCCTGTCCTTACTTTAAGCTGTGCTCGTGAACATTGTGTGTGAAAGTGTATTACTGTTCTTGAAAATGATCAGCTGTGCTGATTTTTTAAAATAATGAATCAAGGCATAGTTTAAATTTGCTAAGTGATGTTTAGACTAAGATGGGAAGAGTGAGTAGGAGTTAGTCAGGTAAGGAGGAAGGAAAAGCAGCAATATTCCAGGCAGAGGAAGTGACATGTGTGAAAGTCAGAGGCAAGAGGTGGTATAGCCCTCTTTACTACTATGTGTCAGAATCATTCATTGAGGAATGAATTTGTGTTTTGTTTGCACAGCTATAGATGGATCAGAAGCTCAAGAATTTTTTCTCCTCCACAAACCTGTCTGTCCCAGTTAGGCTTTTGGTTGAATGGAGAAGTGGACCTTACCTTGCAGAGTTAAGAAAATTTTGTTTTGTGAAAGAAAATAGTCCAAGAAAGGGGATGGGCTTTGAGGCCCTAGGATCAGGAACTGGACATGACAAAACTGAAAGAGGGTCCTAGGAGGGTGGTGATTAGGGGTCCTGGGAGTAGCAGACCTGCACTAGCCTACCTCTTCAGTGCATCCCAAGGAGGTGTTAGGAGCTTGAAGAATGACTGGATCCAATCACCAAAGCTCCCAGCCTCTGCAAGGGTCTCAGTGGTCATGTTATCAACGATACCTCTTTACAAAGAAAAGTCCAGGCCTGGACAATAAATTGTGACCTATTTGGGCCAAAGACAAGACCTACTGAATCTGAGGTGGTGGGGGAGTGGGCTGGCAGAGGGAGAGGTGTGTTAGTTTTCTTAGAAGTATGTAATTGCTGTAAATACTCATTTAGGATATGTCGATTGCTTATCTCAGACTCAGAGACCTTCAGACTCAGGTCTGATCCAGGCCTTTGGAATAGGAGTAGCTCATATTTACTCTTGTCTCCAGAGTTTGTGGGGTTTCTGAAGGTCTCGGGATCATCATTTCCAGCACATTCATACATTTAGAATTAGAGATATTCATTTTCACCATGATTTAATAAACTATATTTTACATTTGTCACGGTCACAAAGAACAGAAACCAATATGAATATAGGCCATGCAAAGGTTGAACATTTACCACAGAAAGGTAAAAACAAGAGGAGACACTCATACACACAGCACAAGCTCTTTTCCAAGTACTGTTTTAAGTGAATGAGCTAGATTAAGTTGCATGATACGCTTAACAACCCTATAGACAGGTATTATTTTTATCCCAAGTGTGACTACTGCCATGAGAAGGATGGTGGATGAAGAAATGCAAACACTGACTAGGTAGGACTTTCCATCAGGAGAGAAGATGATATTGAGCACCAATGAAGTAAAGCTAAAGGTAATTCCTGGATCAAAATCAAATACGATCAAAAGAGAAAAATAATCTATTATTTTTACCAACGTTAAAACCAGACACAGAACGACTTTTGCCACATAGAGGATGGATGACGTGACTATGTGAACTTATTTTGCCCCCTCCCTTCTGGGAGTCAGTTGCTTTTTGTATATAAGGCTTTTTGGCATTATCCCTCTTGAGTTTTCATTGAACAATGAAGGCTTACTGTTGGGTGATTTCCAGCATCATCATTAGAAGGGTGCACCACCCTGAATCCAGCCATCATTTCCAGGCATCTAGGGGCTTCCCATTGATTGTAATAAGCCAAAATGCTCTGAAATTGAAAATTTTAGGTACTATTGCTCAATAGAATCTACTATGCAATTTATTTTACAGCAAAATCTATCACAAAGCATTGAGTAAATTAATCTGGCTTGACTGCCAGGAGATTCTAATGTTCCAATATTTTTCCCCCAGAGCACCAAGGGGAGTTTGTTCATCTGCCCTTCATATTATTCCCAGTGTTTTATCGTCAGTGACACAGCTGACCCTAGGCAAAATGGCAAAGCAGCCAAAGCACATTTTAAGAGTCCTTCCTTCTTCTCGTGCTTACCCTCTTCATCTTCTTGAGAAAGCATGGATTGTATCTAGTCGCAGGAAGGCTCAGATATCCATTGAAGCTCACTGGATTTATGAAGTGTTTAGACAACCAAAATTTGTCATCAGGATTGAATTGACCTTCCCATTGCTAAATCCACTCATAAATGCTTAGTCCTTATTTGACCTAACTTAGCAGCAGCATTTGATACCGCTTCCTTGATGTATCATTTTTCTTCACCCCGTTGGCCTCCCATTTGCACATCCCATTTCCTCGGTTTTCTTCCTATTCCACTGCTAGCTTCATTTTGATCTCCGTTGTTCCTTCTCTTCCCTCTAGGCTTTTAACATTGGAGGGATGCAGTGCTCAGGCTTTGGTTGTCTTCTCTTTCCCTCTGTATTCACTCTTTTTAATTTTAATTTTTATTTTATTTTATTTATTTATTAACATCTTTATTGGAGTATAATTGCTTTACACTGGTGTGTTAGTTTCTGCTTTACAACAAAATGAATCAGTTATATATATACATATGTTCCCATCTCTCTTCCCTCTTGCATCTCCCTCCCTCCCACCCTCCCTATCCCACCCCTCCAGGTGGTCACAAAGCACCGAGCTGATCTCCCTGTGCTATGCAGCGGCTTCCCACTAGCTATCTACCTTACGTTCGGTAGTGTATATATGTCCATGCCTCTCTCTCGCTTTGTCACAGCTTACCCTTCCCCCTCCCCATATCCTCAAGTCCATTCTCTAGTAGGTCTGTGTCTTTATTCCTGTCTTACCCCTAGGTTCTTCATGGCATCTTTTTTTTCCTTAAATTCCATATATATGTTAGCATACAGTATTTGTCTCTCTCTTTCTGACTTACTTCACTCTGTATGACAGTCTCTAGGTCCATCCACCTCACTACAAATAACTCAGTTTCATTTCTTTCCCTTTTTGAAGGGAACCTGGCCTCCTCTTCTTAATTAATGAGTCATGGGTCTGATAACTGACTCAGATGTGAACACAAGTGATCGTGATCTGTTATTGCAATGGCTGACATCAACCATTTGCTTTCCAGCTTTGTTTTTGCTTATACAAATCAAGCAACAATTGTTATTGGTTGCCTACTTATCTAGTTCCAAGGCACACCCTGGTCAATTAACCATCGTCACAGATCCTTGTGGATCAAGTTTCCTTGGTTACCACTACAGTTTGTGCCTATCATAGAAATAGTTAAGTGATGCCACCTGGCCTCTGTTATTCCAGAATCTTTTCATCTCCCTCATCACCAGGAAGCTCAGTTTCATAGCAGTCTCCCCTATTGTCAACCCTGAGCTAGAGATGACATCCATCACTTAGTTTTTCAATGATGCCGGCACCCCCTCACTAGTGTATCCTTCGAGTTTTCTTGAAGAGTGCCTGCCCAGGCCCTTCTAGGTAACAGAGTCAGCTAGTGGGTTCCCTGGACTTAAGTAATAAACCCATCCCTTTGAGTATCAGGACCCCTTTCTCAAAATTTTGCTGAGGCAGGGCTGGCATCTCCATCTCCACTGTAGACGTCCTTATCTCCAAGTTCAAGGTGTCATTCTAGCTGCGTACTAAGACCGACTCCAGGCATCCTTGTCAAGGTGTTGCACTCTAAGTCACAGGAGAGCACCCCATATTAATAAACTCTTCCCTAGTGTTAATATTCTGTCCCCACCTTACACCCAGCCCCCATCCAACCCCCTCAAAATTCATATCATACAAACCTCCTGGTTCTTGCTGATATATACTAGCCAGGTTCTGAAGAACTCTGGGGAGATTAGCTGTTTCCTACAAAACAGGGACAGTATTTCCCCCATCTGATCCATGCTGAGACCTGACCCCAGTCACTGGTCTAGAAGCCAAGAGGGGAGGTGAAGGCAGATCTTGAGGAGAAGAAACATCATTTTGTGAGGCATCTGCCTCTGGAGAGGTCTTTGCATGAGCCCCAGGCAATGGGAAGCTAGAGGGAAGGAGGTGCTCATGCCATCCAGAGATGCTGGAGGGTTAGTGCCAGTAGTAGCGACCCAACCCTCAACAAATAGTGGAAGGGGCTTGCCTGGGACTCACAACTCAGTGGCACAATTCTGAAGTGTATTCCACAAATTCTCTGAAAAAGTCTGCAGCAAGATTGAGCTCTGGTCACTGACCGTGGTAACCTGCTCATCATAATGTTAAATAACAGATACACAGATGCGTAACAGGCCAGGCATCTGTGCTAATCATTTAACAAGAAGTGCTCCTATTGTTCTTGTAAGAAAGGGAGGAAAGCCCATACAAAGTGCATTACTATCAGATGTTTGCTCCTAAAAACAGAAAATTAAGATGACTAAAACATGGCTTTTGGATTTATTTGAATTTATTTTTGAAAAAAAAAAATCTCATAATCTTGTTTTTGGTTTTAACTGGAAAGTTTGAGTTAGTCTAGAGCTCCTGAAGGACTGTGTTCTATCAATCCTTGTCCTTGAAGCAGCTAGCCTTACACCTGGTTCATGGTGACATCACCACTGGCCAGAGAAATTAATCATTCTCCAAGATTTGGGAAGGTAACTATTAGAAGGACAAAACCATTTGTTTCAAGTTATATGTGAAATTTTAAAATATTTTAATTGATCACATTAAAATGCTGTCAAATGAAATAAATTTTATACTTGTATGTGGTAGTATTTGAAAAATTATCAATTCAAAAATATTTATTGAGAACCTACTATTTGTCCCAAAGTGTGCTAGAGACAAGATATTAATTCTCATAATTGCTGTCAGTGGAAGTTTCCAAGGTAGTTAATCCCATTCCTGGTTTTTCTTCTCGGCATCATTCTCATAGGGAAACTGCCCATTCAGTGGATTAAAGAAGGATCCTTCTAGAGAACTGTCACTGGGCTGTGATAGAAGTTCCAGGATGTAGAAAAGAGAACAGTCTGCTGTAAATCTTAGTTTTTCTTGCTGCATGTTTCAGAGCTGTGTTTCATCAGATGGTTGTCCCCTGTGGCACAACACTGAGTTATACAGGAGAGCATTGATATTTCCCACCTCTGTACTCCACGAACAGCATAGAGACTGGCCCTACTCAGCCTCTGTAAAGAGAAAGATATTTTTGTAAACGACTCTATACACTAGCTCCCTTTATTGGTTTGGACTCTGAAAGTTGTACTTTAGCAAGGTAAACATGTCAGTGGCATGATTAAAATCAGTGAATCTGTCCAAAGAAAAGCAAAAAATGTACAAGATTCCTCATCAAATGCTTTAAAAGAAGATCTAGCAATAATTTGTTTCTTGTCCTTGGATGTCCCTGGGGTTGTCCGTGTGTCCTTACTGTAAAACACCCTGTGGTGTGCTGGAGCTGGTTCTTCCCTGCTCTTGTTGATCATACCCATGTCTTCCCAGCTCTGCACTTGGTGACATCACCACTGGTAGTTTGAAACCAACCATAAGTAAAATGTATTTACATCATGGAAATCTAGCAAATGCTACAAATCCTGGCCTTTTTTCCCCATGGAGACATTTACCAGCATACCACTGACACCCTTTATTTAACAAGTATATGGTTCCTTGCACCCAAACTCATTGACAGGAATAAAAGTTCAAAGTCATGAAAAGACACGGAGGAACCAAAAATGCTTATTCCTAAGTAAAAGAAGCCAATCTAAAAAGGCTACATACTGTATGATTTCAATTATGTGACATTCTGGAAAAGGTAAAACTATGGAAACAGTAAAAAGATCAGCAGTTATTTGGGGAGGGGGATGTATAGGAGGGCACAGAGGATTTATAGGGCAGTGAAAATGCTCTGTATGATATTGCTGACCTAAAGCAAATACACTGCCAGATATTTCTCCAGCAAAAATGGGATTTATTCAGGACCAGCAGAGAATCGAAATTTGGGGTATACCACTATGATGAGCCATGTGCAAGTTTCCCCATGGCAAGGGAAGGAGAGCACTTTTATAGAGAGAGAAGGATGGTGGGAGGGCTATAGTAAACAAAAAGTCCACAGCTTTTCACTGGCCAAGTCCTCGCCAAGAAAGAAGAGGCAAGTTCATGGGTCCAAGGCACGATGAGGCCATACAAACTGAAATGTCGGAGCTTGGAGCAGAGAAAGGTTTATTGCGGAGCCAAGCAAGGAGAACAGGTGGCTTGTGCTCAAAATTCCCTGAACTCCCTGATGATTTTCAGGGAGAAGTTTTTATAGGCAAAATTTGTGGTGAGGTCTGCAGGGTGATTGACTTTCTTCTGATTGGTTGGTGGTGAGGTAACAGGGTGGTACTCCAGGAATCTCAATCATCAGCCTTCAGATTTTAACCAGTCTGGGGTCTGAGCATGTAGTTACCTTCTTCCACGTGGGTGGGGGTCTTAGTTCTTGCAGAAGAACTCAGAGATACTGTTATGTATGTTCCTTGAGGAGGAACCAGGACCCTGCCCCATCACTGCAGTATTGTCTCTTGACTGCTCTTCCTTTGTTTCTGCATTCCCTCCCTTCCCTGATTAGCAACTGTTTGAATCTGCCCTTTGGTATTCCAGAAGGTCTAGGAGGCTGAAGTCTTTTTCCTGCAAATAAGAAATGGGAGATGGGGGCAATGTGTTTAGGGGGGCAGAATTTGCCACCCCAAAATGTGTCTCTTTGGAATATTATGTTAAGCTGGTTATTTTTTAAGAAACAGCAGACGTGGGAAAAACTCTGAAAACCAAGTAGAAGTTACCTTTTCCTAAGAAACATTTACACTTATAAGGGAAATCTCCCTTTGTAATGGTGTCTCTCTCGCTGTACCAGGAAAAGGAGGATGACCAATTCCCTAGAAACTTATCAAAGGATGGTATTTAAGGTGAGGGCTTCAGCCCTTTTGGTGGATTACTCAGTTTTCCTGGGTCTCTCCCACGTATACGTGTTACTAAACTTTTGTTTGATTTTTTTCCTGTTAATCTGTCTCATGTCAATTTAATTCTTAGACCAGCTGAAAGAACCTAGAAGTGTAGAGGAAAATTTCTTCCTCTCCAACAGGGGTATATGGGAAATCTCCACCCTGCTCTCAGTTTTGCTGTGAACCTAAAACTGCTCTAAAAAATAAAGTCCTTAAAACATATATCAATGGATACCTTAAACAAGAAAAAAAAAAGGAAATCAAATTTCAAGTTACTTTTCACTTGGACAAGTTACTTATTCTCTTTGAAGCCCAGTTTCTCATTCACAAAAATGGAAACTATGATACTGCCTTATTTACAGAAAATAATGATTTTATAAGAACATATTAAAACTACAAGTCATCCTATAAAAACTTGATGAAACAGGGATCAATGGCTGTATTTCAAAGCATTTTATTTCTCCTGGGGTAACTCAAGTGTCTAGCAGACAATTTGTTGCTCTGAGCTACTCCCACAAAAAAAAAAAAAAAAAATAACGCCTCCCATGAAGGTATTAGTAAGAAACATAGGATTTACAAGCAATTTCAGAGGAGAAGCAGAGGAACTTTACTCCATATGTCACTTAGCCAATGATTTAGTAATATCTTCTTAAAATTTTCTCTTTTCCTCTGAAACCTGTTAGGTTGGGCAACCATGTCCTCCTCTTTTTTCCAGAAACTTGCCGCTCCCAGCCCTTATGTCCTCCCCTCCCCCCTCTCCCTTCATATTATTCAAATTACCTTCCTTTTTCAAGAAACATAGGGGCCAACTGGAAGTTTCCTTAAACCCCACTACTGGCATCTCTTCAACAAATCTGTGTCTTTTCCCACAAAGGAATTCTCCTACCAGCTGCAAAGAAAAAGGCGTTTTTCCCCAGGTACTACATATTCCCCTGAGAAAATATTTCCTCCCTGACAAATCATTTATAGAGACTCTGTCCCTTTAGGCTGAATGAACAGAAGAGAAACACAACATTTATATGTGATTCTCAAGCCTTAGGGTTCAGTCACTCGTGCTAGGATGCGCAAGGGTACAGGATACAGGAAATGTTTTCATCTCTTCCCGTAGGGCATCTTCCCCACGCTAGCCCACCTCCCACTCTGGAGAATTCTCCTGTTCTTCACGCAGAAGTGGATTTCATTGGTTCATTACAGGAGCTTGGGGATATAAATTTGCCTGGGAAAGTAGCTGGGAAGCCCACGCTGGGTCCTCAATTACCCCAGAGCCCAGGGCTCATCTCTGGCCTTTCATCCCTGACCCCCACTCCCATTGTCTCTGAGGGCTATACCTGGCTTGTGTCAGCCTCACCTTCAGGCTCCCTGCCTCTGGTGGGAGGAAAGGGGGCTGAGAAGGTAGTAAGTCTAACAGGCTAGAATACCTTCACAAATAACCTAACAAGCTGGACTACATCCCTGCCTTATTTTCTTGTCTCAGTTTCTGGAGGACCAGGGTAAAATTTGCCTCATAGATGTACTCCTTCAAGATGCCTATTCTTCTCAAAATAGAAAAAAAAAAGAAAAAGAAAGCTGATTGTTTCTCTCAACAGAGTTCCCGGCACTCCTCTGTCTTCCTCAGAATGAAACAGGAGGGAAGGGGTCAGAGCACTAACTTTAGAAGAATGACATAGCCATTGATGATATGACATAAACTGGTTAGAACCAGTCAGGCCCAAGATGGCGGAAGATTCCACTTCCAGTGGGCCTTGAGCCTCATTATGTGCTATTATAATACATTAGGATATGCTAAATGACACACCCACAGGTGCCATGACAGTTCGAGGCTGACCATAAAAGTCCAAAAAGTGGGCAGTGGCCCAATTCCTGGAAATCCCCACCCCCTTCCCCAAAAGGGTTGGAATAATCCTCCCATTCACTAGCCTATAAAATTACCCAGCCCATAAAAACTAACCACCCCATATTTTAGGGCCTGCTCTTGCCTTCTGAGATGGACCACATTCTGCCTATGGAATGCATACCTCTCTAAATAAACTCACTTTCACTTTACTATGGCTCGCTCTTGAATTCTTTCCTGCGCAAAGCCAAGGACCCTCACTTGGCGGCCCGTCCCAGGGACTCACCTGAAACCTGGGACATGACCGTCCTCTCAGGCCTCATTTTTCCTGCAAAAGGAATACCAGAGGACTGGTGCTCAGGTGGTCGTGCCTCTCCTGTCAGGGAATAGGTAGCCTAAACCACCTGTACATTAGTGGGTGGAGCTTAACCAGGAGCTGAGCTTTCCTGTGCATGCTTCTGTGGACGACTGGGTTTTCCTCTTTTTGAGAAGTCTTCCTGTGGGGAACTGGACTGGAGCTGGGAGACTGAATCATAACAAGTAACTCTAGTTCCCTAAGTTTGAACTGGGACTTACCTGGGCAAACTCCCTTTTTGGTTTACCTGCAACCTGACAGCAGCCAGATCTCTCCTTTTCTTTCTTCTTCTAAATTATCTCCACCAATTTTGGCAAATTTCTTTCTGACCTTGCCTCTGTCTCTTAGCTGTCTGAGCTCCTTCAGAAAAATCTGACTGTAAATTGTTCCTGTACCTACCCACAGAAATCTTTCTGACTTTGTCCCAGAGCATCTGGTTTAAATTCATATCGACACAGTCTCTCCAGTCCTGGTACAGGGGCTGAGGCCTTGTCTTCTTGTAATTGTATAGTCAGAATCGACCTATTGACGCCGGCCCTGGTAAATCCCTATACTCCTGAATATCTATTGATATATTCCCAGACACCTGTTTTAAGGTCACAAGAGACATTCGAGGCCTTAAACTCCAGAATAATTCTGAATGCCAGGCCTAGAAATTCTAATTTTCATCCTCAAATCCTCCCCTCCAGTTCCTGGCACTGAGTACCTTGAAAATGCTTATATTTTCTAGAAACATGTAGCTCTCACTTGATAGGCACTTGCTACATAGTCCGATGTCAGCTGCTGAAGGGTGGAAAAGGACCTGAATTAGCCCATTTCTCATAACTTCAGATTCTGATCTTTCTCCAGGAACACTCCCACTTTCTACAAATCTCCCATGGAGACCGGGTTAGCTATGAATTTCTAGCCTGCTACCTCATGAGCTTGTTTCTTGCACTTAACCAGGACCCATGCACCTGATCCTGCATTTATCTGATTCCCAGTAGGATCCACATAATCTTGAACCTTGTCATCTCCCCAAAGACTAGATTGCCTATGTCATGAGAGTTTCCACATTCTCTTGCAGAATTTCGAAGGGTGTTCCAAGAACTGACAATCTCCTTGAACTCTGTTTTGAAGAGGTCAGGGTTCCACTGGTGAGGGTACACTCCTGGCTCAGTTCCATGAAAATATCAAGACTCTTGGAATAATAGTGGAAAAGAACTCTGTAGCAGACACAGGAACACTCGGTGCCAGCCTTAGCTCCACCACTAATTAAATGGTGTAACTAAAAACAAGTCACTTAACCTTTCGGTGCCTCGTTTCCCTCATATATCAAAAGGGAAATAATAACTAGATTTGTTGTGAGACAAAACTCAATAATGAGAAAGTGCTTTGAAAAATATGAAACTGTACCAGTGTGAGGCAATTTTGTTATTATATAGCCTAAGTTGCTTTGGTCTTCTAATTTTAGTTGAAATGAAACATTTGAACACGAAGTATCAATTCTGTAAAGAAAATAGAGCAGAATAAACAGTAGTAAAAAGATCAATTTAATCTAGACTTCATGTTTTTATTATGTGAAGTCATTTAAAAAGAAATGGTATTTTTACTTATAACTTTGGTTTAAGAAAGGAAATATATATTGGAGCAATTGCAAAGAATTGGGCTGTAAATTTTATTAGATTTTGACATCCTTTAAACACACTTCAGGTAAAGGTTATATGTTTGTTTCATGCTACCAAAATGGTAAACTCAAATGATAACACCATATAGGGAAAATTAAAAGGGCTTTTATCTTTTGTGTTAAAAAAAAGAGGGGCTCTTTCTTTAAAAATATTAGTATTGTAAATAGATTTTAATAATTTTTGCCTGTGAATTATTACAAGCCATAAGAACAGCAAGTAATAATTCTTTCACTTATAACTCATTATGATTTTAAGTATAATTTTGCATTTTTATCATTAAAAATTTCAACAGTTTTTAAACTCTTGTCCCTTCTGGTTTGTTGCTGCTGGTTTACAAGCCTACAGTCAAGGTGATTCAGCAACTCCTCTGCTTGCTTAAAATGACTTGAATTCTATTCACAATCACCAGGGTGAACAATCACAGTGCAAAGAAATCCCTAAACAATCTTGTTTTCAGGCAGCCTCCCCACCTTAATGCCTTGTGTTTCTGGGATCAGAACACCTCCTTGGAGCAGACAGAGCGCACTGTGCTATGCCTGGGCTTTTCCATCAGGCAGGTCTATTTTTCCAAATGGAAATTAAAGTTGTTTCCAAATCTGGTGTCGAGAGCACTGGTCTACACCTACATGAAGGGTGCATGCTGATACATTTTTTACAGATAGGACTGTTGCTCACATATTTGGAGTACACTTGTTTAGAGCACCAGAAAACATGTATTTGATGAATGGTGAAATACCTAGAGATCTACAGTTGAGTTTCGTCTTTTAACAACTTCTAATTTATCTCTTTTTCCCCTTGTCCTCCTGGTTCTTAAAATTCTGAACAATTCAGCTCTGAGTATAACATTCGGCAAAACAGAAGTCCTAGACTTAAATTATTCTACCCAAGTGAAGAATTAGTTCAGGGGCTATATTCCTGCATCTTCGGAATCTCATATACACCTCCAAGTGGCAAAGCAAACTATTTAGTCTCCTCTTTAGGGGTTAGAAGGTAGATATTTGGCATCCTGTTGCTAATAAAATTTTTTCTATATGTTTACATTTGTAGTTATCCTTGATTTGTAAATACAAGTGTTTGAATTTATACTTTTCTATTGTCAGGAAGGAAAAACTTCCCCTCTACACTCTTAGATACAGTGCTGGGGGTATGCAAATGTAACTGACAAAAGACAGAATAATAGGAGAAAAAGAACAAAATTTATTAATATTTTTATATTCACGGGAGTTCACAGAAAAGAAGTGAAACTCAAAGAAGCAGTTAGACACAGGAGCTTATGTACCCTTTTTAACAAAGGAAAGATGGTTTGAGCTTCAAGGTATGATAAACTGTGGGGAAGTGATTAGGAAATATATGGGAAAACTAATGGACAATACGGGTCACTTTAGTAAGCTTTTTTTTTTTGCTGTACATGGGCCTCTCACTGTTGTGGCCTCTCCCTTTGTGGAGCACATGCTCCGGACGCTCAGGCTCAGCGGCCATGGCTCACGGGCCCAGCCACTCTGCGGCATGTGGGATCTTCCCAGACCGGTGCACGAACCCGTGTCCCTTGCAACGGCAGGCGGACTCTCAACCACTGTACCACCAGGGAAGCCCTTTAGTAAGCTTTTAAAATGCAGATTCATCTGGTGATAGGGGTCACTCATCCTGGTATAGGATGGGGGGAAACTTATGTCTTGTTTTTAGGCAGATAAAGAGAGGGCAAAGAACTCTTCCTTTATTTGTTGATTCTTAATTGCCTTCAGCTCAAAATAATCTTTATGCCAATGTGGCATATATTGGGGTGTCATATCCAATCCCCTTCACTATCAACATCTCTAGTGAGTCAGCATCTTCAGCCTCTGAGGCAAACACTCGGTCAGATGAGTCATTGTTATTCCCAAACCCTTTCTCCTTTGCCTTCTTCCACATTGGGGTGGTAAAAGCTAAATATTCTTTTCCCAGGTTCCCCTCCAGCTGGGGGTGGTCAATAAGACATACTAGAGATCTCTAGCTTTCTTAATAAGAGGACAGCTATGACTTGCCATCTACTCTACTCATTGTTACTCTCAACATGGCTGTACCATTAGAAGCCGCAGCCAGCATCTTTGCCACCATGAGATGCTAATCTGAAGGAAAGGCTGAGAGAATTGTAGAGGCTTTAAGCCTGACAGTCAAGCCACTGGACCGAGAGCCAGCAGTTTCTTTCCCCCAGAATTGTTCTGAGAAAAATATATCCCTCCGTGAGTTGGATTTCTCTATTACTTGAAGCTGAATGCGTTTCTTAACTGTAATAGCCTTTCCCTGAACAAGACAACAATAGTTTGCTTTCGGTTACATCCTGCATTCCTTTCTCAGCAGTTCCCATTGTCACATTAGCTTTTCTTAAATGCTGTACATTGACAAGTCAGATATCTCTGCTTCCTTCTGCTAATTGGATTCTTTTTCTCCTTTTACTGGAGTTTATCCCTAGGAATTCTTTCAGAAAGAACTCATAGATGGTAACTTCTTGAGCCTCGCATGTCTGAAAAACGTCTTTATTTTGCTCTCACACTGAATTGACTGGATATAGAATTCTAGATTTGAGCCAATATTCCCTCAGAACTTTGAAGTGCTTGCCTCACCACTTTCTAGCTTTTCTTGCTAGCAGTGACAAGCCTGGCCAGGGTGCTGTATTACCAACTGCAGGCAGCGGTCTTATGTGATTGGTCCCTCGGGGGCACAGTGAGAGCTGTTCCCACGGGGGATGTAAATTCCTGGGGGCCCTGACCCTGACACTTATTCAATTTTCATTCCTTCATAGGAATATGTTTTCTTGTTTTCTTTCTGAAAGTCTTGAGATTTTCTCTTTATTCTTAGGGCTCTGAAATACTTGCAGCATGTGTCTGTATGTGGGTCTTTTTACATCAGAGCTTCAGCACGCGTTGCGCCTTTCAGCTCTGGTGAATTTCCTCCTTCACCTTCCTTTCTGTTTCCTTCCTTTCCTCTCCCTTCTCCTCTGTTTATAACTTCCTCCCTTTCATTTCCTTTGCTCTCTCTTTTGTACTGCCTGTGGGAACATCTAAATGAATTATCCAGACTTATCTTTTCTGTTGTACTTTCTGCCTCCTCTCCTGAGCCGCATTCTCAGAAATCTACTTAGCTCCGCTGGCCCCTCACTAAGTCAGCCTTGGTTTGTTCCCAGTCCGTCAATCTACTGACTGTTTTGGGGTAGGGGTCATATTTTTCATTTCTATAATCTCTCCTTGTTCTTTGCATAGTCACTTATTCTTGTTTTTCTATTAAATGTCTCCTTTGATGTGAATTTTCTGTTGAGTTTGGTGCCTCTATCTCACAGCTTTTTCTTCAGTGTTTGGTAATTTTGTTTTCTTTGTCATGTAACTATTTGAAAATTCTTCTTTCTCTCTTGGTGACTGTAGGTTCTGTTTAGAGCCGCTTGTCCCTGGCAATTACAGGAGGGGGGAGTGCGTGAAGCCAGGGTACATAGGGATGGTTTGGCATCAGGGCATTTGCATCCTCATGCCTCCCAGAGAACGTATGTCACCAGGGCGCTGGCCGGCCTCCTCTAGCTCAAGCACCCACTCTGTGTGCCTCCCATATGAGAATTTCGACTTTAGAAAATAATACTCATGGTTCAGGTCAGTCTAGGGATGAGTCAGATTCTCTCTTGCCTTTTCTTCAGTCCTGCTGTTCTTAAGGGGATCTATAGAGAACTCAGAGCCTGCTCTGCATCTCTCCCCAGCCCTAGCACTCATGTCAGGAGAACTTCTAGGCAGACAGTTTCCTAGGTTTAGAAAGCAGTTATCAGGAACTTCCCTGGTGGCACAGTCGTTAAGAATCCGCCTGCCAATGTAGGGGACACAGGTTCGAGCCCTGGTCGGGGAAGATCCCACATGCCACAGAGCAACTAAGCCCATGTGCCACAACTACTGAAGCCCACGCGCCTAGAGCCCGTGCTCTGCAACAAGAGAAGCCACCGCAGTGAGAAGCCCACACACCGCAGCGAAAGGTATCCCCCGCTCACCGCACTGGAGAAAGCCCGCATGCAGCAACAGACCCAACACAGCCAAAAATAAATAAGTAAAATAAATAAATTTAAAAAAAAAAGCAGTTATCAAAGTGTTAGCTGGAGAGCAATATCCGTGCACCAATATTCATGTTCCAAACACAATTAATTAATACCCTGATGATATTTTGATACCTCTCACTCTCTCTTGTTTCTTTGAGTTTGGGATATAGCTGGACTTTCTCTTATCTCTCCAGTCATTTCCTCTGTGCATTTCCTTCTTTCAGTCTGTTTCTCTGTTGATGTGCTCCTATCTGTTTTCTATCACTTGGGACTTTCTGTTCCACTGATGGCACCCTTGTTTTTTAGCACCATGATGGAAATACCTTCTTAAAGATATGTTTTCTGTTATGTAAAAGAACCCTAGACAGGAAGGTGGGTAGATATTGTGATTGGTCTTAATTTTTATAGTGTTTTCTGCTACTACTCATAAATTTGGAAATGCAACTTAAGCCAAAAATAAAAATCACATAACCCCAGTATCTTGAGATAATCAGTATTCATATCTTGATATTTATCTTTTGGGGTATTCTACTGATATTTGTTGAAACAAAAATGGGATCATTGCAAATCTGTTTACCTTTGTGTTTAATGAGTGTCTAATAAGTAGCAGGCACAGGGATGGATGAAAAGATTTAGAGGTGTGATGAGGCCACAAAGGAAAAAAAAATTCTCTGCCTTTAAGTAGCTCCCAATCTAAAGGATACAAAAATATATAAATATTACTACTTTCTCCCAGTTACTCAATCAAACATGAATCTAAGTATTGCTATGAAGGGATTTTTCAGATATAATTAAGATGCTACAGCAGTTGACCTTAAAGTAGTGAGATTATCTATATATGTCTGGCCTATTCAAATGAATCTTTTGAAAGAAAATTTTCTCCAACATGGTTTGGGAAGAGGAAGCCAGAGATTTGAAGAAGGAGAAAGATCAGACACAGAAGGATTGCTGGCTTGCTAGATGTAGGTGTCCACGTGTGTAGGAATGCAGTAGGCCTCTAATTGCTGAGGGAAAATCCTGCTGGACAGCCAGTAAGAAAATCAGGACCTCAATCCTACCACTGCAAGGAACTAAACCCTGCCAACAGTAAGAATGATCTCGGAGGCCTTGGGCTTCCTCAGAGCCTCCAGATGAGAACCTAGCCTGGCTGACACCCTGATTTCAGACTTGTGCTACTCGGAGCAGAAAACCTGGCCACACCACGCTGGACTTCTGATCAGCAGAACTTTGAGTTAAGAAATGGGTATTGCTGGGCTTCCCTGGTGGCGCAGTGGTTGAGAGTCCGCCTGTCGATGCAGGGGACATGGGTTCGTTCCCCGGTCTGGGAGGATCCCACATGCCGCGGAGCGGCTGGGCCCGTGAGCCATGGCCGCTGAGCCTGCGCGTCCGGAGCCTGTGCTCCGCAACGGGAGAGGTCACAGCAGTGAGAGGCCCGCGTATCGCAAAAAAAAAAAAAAAAAAAAAAAAAAAGAAATGGGTATTGTTTTAAGCCACTAAGTTGGTAATAATTTGTTTTGCAGCAAATAAAAACTAATATGACCCACACATTGCTATAGGACTTAGCCAAAATATACTGGCGAATTTGGGGAGCACCCACAGGCCTGGATTCTGAGAGTGCTGGATCAAAGGGAGCAAAACACAGCTGTTTATTGATTTGAGAGCTCTCTTTATCACATTTAATACTTGAAAAAGACCACAGGTTATGGTGTTTTTCCTAGAAGTATGGACAGGGTGGTAACCCACAATAAATGAGGTATTAAATGTCAGAATTGCCACAGCAGACAGTGGAAGAAAGGATTAAAACGACTCAGAGGATTGAACATGCTCTGGAACAGCTCCCCTCTCCAGGCAGTACAGTAACTTAAAACCAACACTGCATCCCAAACAAACGGCAGAGATTAGTGTGACCCTCTAAGAGCTAAAGGATGCAGGGGTGATGCTCCCTTTCGTAGCTCCACTTAGTTCACCAGTTTGGCTCCTGCAGAAACTAGGCAGATTCTGGAGGCTATGGTGGTCTACCACAAACTCAACCAAACAGTATTCCCAGTCGCAGCTTCTGCATCAAAGTTCTGTGGGATCTTTACTAGAGTGTATGAACACGGCCACAGGTAAATGGTAGATAGCCAATGAGCTGCCAATTGCATTATTTTTCCATCCCTTTCACAAGCAGGATCAGCAAACTTTTCAGTCACTTAGAACAGACAAATGTATACATTTACAGCTTTGCCCTAGGACTATGGCAACTCTTCTGTCTTCTGTTGTAATATGGTCAGAACAGACCAGGACCGGCTGGATGTTCCACAGAACATCACACTGATTCACTCTCTGGATACCAGTTGTCAGGTAGGGGGTCTTTGTAAGACACAAGCCATCCAGATGTGGGAAATAAATCTACAATACAAAGATTCTTCGACCAAACACATCAGTACATTTGGTAGAGGTTCAGACATCTGGGGCATCAAAGACACATGATCATATTTTGAACTTCCTATGATGAAGAAGGCAACACAATGCCTGGTGTTTTATTTTTGAGGCAGAAGATTCCACACTTAGGAATACTATTCTACTCTAAGCTATACACCAGGTGACAGAAAGTGGCCCTGCTTCTTTGGCCATACAGCCTTGGGTTTCCTATTGTATTAGAGGTATCGGTGGTAGGAAGAGATGCTCTTTGGCATTTATGTCAAGTCCCGATGGAAGAATCACAACATAGATCCCTAAGGTCCTAGAGCAAAACTACAGCATCTTCAGTGGAGAATTATACACCTTTCAAAAATAATATCTGGCACGCTATTAGGCTCTTGTGGATACTAAATGCCTGACCATGTTATATCAGTTGATCATGTAGCCAGAACTGCTCATCATGAGCTGAGAGCCTCTACACGTGATAAAAATCGGGTAGTGTATAAGATGGAGGTGGCACATTCAGTGTTAAACATGAAAAGACTGGAAGCACATGTATGATGCACAAGCCTAGATATGTTTAACATCCATCGCAGTTTCATCAGCACCTCTCCCTCAGTTCACACCTATGACTGCATACTGGTTCCCTGATGACCAGGTAACGGAAGAGAAGAACATTCAATCTTGGTTCATGGATGGGCTGGGTTGTTATATAGATGCAAGCTGATACGGATGGCAGCTATACCAAGGTCCCACTCAGAGGGGGCCTTGAAAGAAAATAGTGAGGCAAATGCTTCTAACGAATGGAACTCTGGATGGTGCACTGAGTCATTACTTTATGTAAAAGGAGACATATTCTGAAGCTAGAACATACATAAACTCATGCCTTGGCTAACTGGATAGGGACCTGGAAGATCTGCAGTAGAGACGTATGAGTGGATATATGCATGTAGGCAGAGTGTGAAAATACTTGTATCACGTGTAATGTACTCAGCAAACATTCAGCAAGGAAGAGGCATTAAACAATCAGGCAGACCAAAAATATCCAGTTGATATCAGCCAGCCTCTTCTTCATCTACAACAGGGCTGTCTCAATGGGCATATGAATGAACAGCTATGATGGCAAGGCTGGAGGCTACGCATGGACCCAACTGCATAGACTGTCACTTATTAAGACTGATGTAGTTACTGATGCTACCAAATGTCCAATTTTCCTGCAGCAGAAACTAATGAGTTCCTCAATATGACACCATCCCTCAAGGAGAACAATCAGTTATTTGATAGCAAGTTGATTACATGAGATCATCTTTACCATGAAAGAAGCAGCTAGTTTTTTGACAGAAAGAGAGAGAGATTTCAGGTATTGATTTACATTTCTTGCCCACAAGGCCTCAGGTTTATATAGTATTTCCTCCATTCATGTGGCATCCTACATACATTGTGTTAGACTAAGGAACCCATTTGATGACAAAGTGTGGGAGTGAGTACATGACCAATGGATCCA
Organism: Orcinus orca; assembly: GCF_937001465.1. Classification (NCBI taxonomy): domain Eukaryota; kingdom Metazoa; phylum Chordata; class Mammalia; order Artiodactyla; family Delphinidae; genus Orcinus; species Orcinus orca. Next base: position 98,359,397 of record NC_064565.1, read on the forward strand.
CTGGGCATGTCACACTCTACACCACCCAGAAAGCTGACAACACAGCTGAATGGCAGCCCAGAGGCAATACTTTGCAATGATGGCTACCATCCTCCAGTGTATGCCTCCAGTATGTATTTTAATCAGTGCTTCTCAACCAGGGGCAAATTTTCCCCCTGAGAGACCTTTGGCAAAGTCTAGAGACATTTTTGGTTGTCACAATTGGGGGTTGCTACTGGCATCTAGTGGATGGAGGCCAAAGATACTGCTAAACATCTTATATTACACAGGATAGCTCCACAAAAAATTATCCAGCCCCAAACGACAACAGTACCAAGGTTGAGAAGTCTTACTTTAAACTGATGACTTTTATAGGGTGCAGTTTCCCTGGAGTTGAATACATTGGTCTGAGACCCATGAGTAAGAAACAGAGTGGCCCATTTACCGTCACTTCCACCTCTTCTCTCCAGCCCTTGCAATCTCAAGAACACTCCCCAATAAACCGCTTGCATATAACCTCTATCTCAGTCTGCTTCCTCGGGAACCCCATCTATGCCAGATTATAAATTGAGCCAAGGCAGTTGCAATAGCAATAAAGCCTGCATAGCAATTTTAGAATATTTTAAGGAAAAATAGAGTTCATTGTCAATTGGATGTAAAAGGAGGGGAAGATGGAAGACTTAATTATAATTTCTAGGTTTACTTGGACAACTGGGTAGTCAATGGTACATTCACTAAGATAAGGAATATAGAAATAGGAGAGAATTTGAGGGGGAAAATGACCAATTTTTTCTGGTACATTTTCATCATGTATATAAAGGAAAATGCATCAATATGATATGTATAAAGTTATTAGGCTGAATCATATGAAATTGCCATTTTTATAGGTCACAAACTGTCAAATACTGGCAATTTCAAATAGATCAACCTAATAATTACATATTAGCTTCTACATGGGAAAATTTACTATTTTTATTAAAACTGATATAGGTCATATAAGATTTTAGAAAGGTAATATCTGTCAGATTCGAAAGACAATCTTTTGGGTAATGATATATCATTTACATTTAAGCTTCCAAAGCAAGAATATAAGTCACATATCATTGCTTTAAGGCACATTAGGGGATCTTGATGAAACTGGAAACTGTATTTTATATCAATTTTCTTGTGAGAGTTGAGACATAATTGCTGTAAGCAGAGCCAGGAAAGGTCACAGATAACTTAACTTCCATGCCAAAGCGTTCAAAAACATGCTATCATCTGTCATAAAACAGAGTCTAAGACAAATGTAGTATGCTATGGCATTTGATTTCCCTATCGACAGGCTCATTTGCAGAACCCAAAATGCCTACATGCAGTTTTAGGTGAGATCAAATCTGTAAACTTATAAATGAGCTCACATCACTTTTATAGGCTGAAATACACACTCATTATACCAAGTTATACCAAGGTTGTAGCATGTAATGTTGATTGAGTATGGACATCCAAATATTGCTGATATAACTGATTCAAAAAGGTAGGTGAGGGGGTGGAGTCAGAAGAAGGCTGTGTTGCTTCTTATTGTGCCAAGCCTGAGAATTTGGTTTTCATTCCTTCAGTAGAGAAGTAACCCACTGAATCTATACTAAACTGATCAAAGAAAGATAAATATTCATGACTAATATTTTGTTAAACCACTGACCTGGAGACATAGAAAATTAGTACATGCAGAAAGAAAAATAACAACCCTTTTTTAAAATATAAGCATCGGTTCGAGGACAGAGGAGTGACATCGTTCACAGAGGATATAAGCGAGAGATGTGGTGAAAACTATCAATACACACATCAGTTAGAACAGACTAGGTTGTTCTGAAGTTAAAACAAACAAACAAACAATCTGGAAATCTCAATGACTTAAAACCACTAAGTTTATTTCTGGCTCACATTATCTGTCCGCTGCAAGTTGGCTGTGGTCTCTACTCCCCATTGTCCTGACTCCAGGACCCCAGCTGAATAAGAAACCATTGCCTGAAACACTGCCAATCACCCAAAGTGAGCAGAAAGCGTGATGAACTGCACACTGTTTTTTAAAGCTACGTCCAGGGTAATACACATCCTTTTTGCTCACACTTTATTGCCAAAGCAAGTCCAAGGCCACTAATAACTGCAGGGGGATGAGAACGTACAATATTACAGAATACCTGGGAGGAAAAAATAAAAATATTTGGTGAGCAGCACTAATGACAAACGAAGACTGCCACTTTCTTAGTCTGTAGCTGAGACCAAAAAAATGGCAGTGTTGGGAGATGCAGTAGCAGAAGAGATAGGACCTGGCAGACCAAGGAGAGTAATGGTAAAGGCATGAGGCCAGAACATGACTCACTACAGACAGCTTTGAAGTTTCAGGGGGCACATCAGCCTTTCCTGGAGGTGTGAGAGCAACTATTTCTCCCATACAAGTGCATAAACCCTAGATTTTGTTATCATCAGTGAGTAGAAGAGACGCTAATATAGGGAAATTAGAGGTTGAAAAGGAAAGTTGTGATGTGAAAGAGTGACTTATGGAATCCTTTCTCCTCTTGGTGACATTCAGTAGCATAAAGTGTGCCACTTTTTATTCATCTCCCAATACCCTGTATTCAACTTCAAGTCATTGCTTGAGGGCAACATTATTAAGACAGAATTTTAAAATAGAATAAAAAGTACATGTTTTAATTACTCCCTAAAGTGCTATTTCTGTATTAATTCCACATTTCTACTGGTTTTTCTAGAGTTTATATATTTGATATGATTTATTAAAATAATTATTCATTTACCCAATTATCAGCTGCTATATTACTTTGTATGGTTTTAATTTATAGGGATAGGAACTGAAACTAAGAAAATTGCATTTGCATGAGTTTAGACAGGCTGTATGTATTGTAAATAATTCTGAGCAAATGGCATCATTCTGCAGACTACCTGCTGCTGCTCAGAAATGTTCACAAAAGAGAGGAAGAGTCCTTTCTATTTTCTTCAGTCTTATGTGTGACTTCATGAATAAGATTTATGCAAAAGCAAAATGATGTGGTTATTAAATCTTACAGTTAGGCTTAAGTATACCTGTAAGACAGATTGTTAAAAATTTGGTTACTGGCAAAAAAAATAAATAAGTAAATTGGTTACTGGCTACGATGACCAACATCTTGTCACAAAACTATACTAAAGAAGCTGCACCAGGTGGTCCTTAAATTGTTTTAATTACTATGGGCCACTTTAATGTTTCCTTCAATATTCAAACAGTAACAACTCCTCCATTTGATCTTGCAGTTACAAAGTCAAATAGTGTCCATGAAGTAGAACAGTAAAGCCACATTTTAAAGTCAGTGGTCAGTTTCATCTTCATAGCTAGTATGGAGAACATTTGTTAATGAAAACAAGATGGGAGGGAGAGAGAGAGAAAGAAAGGAAGAGAAAGAGAGAGAGAGAGAGAAGCTTTTTTAGAGGCTCTGAATGTTTCCAGTATCTAGCACAATGTTTTGTACATATGATAAGCTCAATGATTGTCAAAATGAACTGAGTTTAGAGTTAATTATTATATACTGAAAGTTCTTTAACTCCTTTTTGATTGAAGAAGCTGAATTAGGAGGTTTATGTTATTTTATCTTATATTTTCGGTATCAGTGTAATACTGGCTGTATAAAATGAGTTGTTTATGGATATATATATGTCCAATCATATAGGATTAGAAGTACTCCTATCGCCTCTATTTTCTGAAAGAGCTAATCTGAGATTAGGATTATTTCTCCCTTAAATGTTAGGAGGAATTCAATAGTGAGGCCATCAGGGCCTGGGGTTTTCTTTGTGGAAAGATTTTAACTATGGATTCAATTTCTTTAATGGATTTTGGGTCAGTTCTGCTAATACGTATCTTTCCAGGATTTGTTGTTGTTGTTGTTGTTGTTGCTGTTGTTAGTTGGCTGAAACATGGACGAAAAGATGCCCCAGAATGAATGTATTAGAAATGCTTGACCTGCTTCGGTTTATTTTAAAGACTATTTTTTTATACAACAGGTTCTTGTTGGTTATCTATTTTATACATATTAGTGTACATATGTCAATCCCAATCTCCCAATTCATCCCACCCCCTGCCCTCCCCACCGCTTTCCCTCCTTGGTGTCCATAGGTTTGTTCTCTACATCTGTGTCTCTATTTCTGCCTTGCAAGCTGGTTCATCTGCACCATTTTTCTAGATTCCACATATATGTGTTAATATACAATATTTGTTTTTCTCATTCTGACTTACTTCATTCTGTATGACAGTCTCTAGGTCCATCCACGTCTCAAAAAAGACCAAATTTCCTCCTTTTTATGGCTGAGTAATATTCCACTGTATATATGTACCACATGTTCTTTATCTATTCGTCTGTTGATGGGAATTTAGGTTACTTCCATGAACTGGCTATTGTAAATAGTGCTTCAATGAACACTGGGGTGCATGTGTCTTTCTGAATTATAGTTTTCTCTGGGTATATGCCCAGTAGTGGGATTGCTGAGTTATATGGTAATTCTATATTTAGTGTTTTAAGGAACCTCCATACTGTTCTCCATAGTGGCTGTATTTACGTTCCCACCAACAGTGCAAGAGGGTTCCCTTTTCTCCACACCCTTTCCAGCATTTGTTGTTTGTAGATTTTCTGATGATGGCCATTCTGACCGGTGTGAGGTGATACCTCATTGTAGTTTTGACTTGCATTTCTCTAATAATTAGTGATGATGAACAGCTTTTCATGTGCCTCTAGGCCATCTGTATGTCTTCTCTGGAGAAATATCTATTTAAGTTTTCTGCCCATTTTTGATTAGGTTTTTTTTTTTTTGGCGGTACGCGGGACTCTCGCTGCTGTGGCCTCTCCCGCTGCGGAGCACAGGCTCTGGATGCGCAGGCTCAGCGGCCATGGCTCACGGCCCTAGCCGCTCCGCAGCATGTAGGATCTTTCCGGACTGGGGCACGAACCCGTGTCCCCTGCATCGGCAGGCGGACTCTCAACCACTGCACCACTAGGGAAGCCTAGGTTGTCTTTTTAATATAGAGCTGCATGAGCTATATATTTTGGAGATTAATCCTTTGTCAGTTGCTTCACTGGCAAATATTTTCTCCCATTCTGAGGGTTGTCTTTTCGTCTTGTTTATAGTTTCCTTTGCTGTGCAAAAGCTTTGAAGTTTCATTAGGTCCCATTTGTTTATTTTTGTTTTTATTTCCATTACTCTAGGGGGTGGGTCAAAAAAAGATCTTGCTGTGATTTATGTCAAAGAATGTTCCTCCTATGTTTTCCTCTAAGAGTTTTATAGTGTCCGGTCTTACATTTAGGTCTTTAATCCATTTTGAGTTTATTTTTGTGTATGGTGTTAGGGAGTGTTCTAGTTTCATTCTTTTATACGTAGCTATCCAGTTTTCCCAGCACCACTTATTGAAGAGACTGCTTTTTCTCCATTGTATATCCTTGCCTCCTTTGTCATAGATTAGTTGACCATAGGTGCGTGGGTTTATCTCTGGGCTTTCTATCCTGTTCCATTGATCTATAGTTCTGTTTTTGTGCCAGTACCATATTGTCTTGATTACTGTAGCTTTGTAGTTTAGTTTGAAGTCAGGGAGCCTGATTCCTCTAGCTCCTTTTTTTTTAAAATTTATTTATTTATTTTTGAATGCATTGGGTCTTCACTGCTGCACACAGGCTTTCTCTAGTTGCGGTGAGCGGGGTCTACTCTTCCTTGTTGTGCGCGGGCTTCTCATTGAGGTGGCTTCTCTTGTTGCAGAGCACAGGCTCTAGGCACATGGGCTCAGTAGTTGTGGCACGCAGGCTCAGTAGCTGTGGCTCGCGGGCTCTGCAGCACAGGTTCAATTGTTGTAGCAAATGGGCTTAGTTGCTCTGTGGCATGTGGAATCTTCCCAGGCCAGGGATCGAACCCATGTCCCCTACATTGGTAGGTGGGTTCTTAACCACTGTGCCACCAGGGAAGCCCTCCAGCTCCGTTTTCTCCCTCAAGATTGCTTTGTCTATTTGGGGTCTTTTGTGTCTCCATACACATTTAAAGACTTTTTGTTCTAGTTCTGTAAAAAATGCCATTGGCAATTTGATAGGGATTGCATTGAATCTGTAGATTGCTTTGGGTAGTACAGTCTTTTTCACAATATTGATTCTTCAATCCAAGACCATGGTATATCTCTCCATCTGTTTGTGTCATCTTTGATTTCTTTCATCAGTGTCTTACAGTTTTCTGAGTACAGGTATTTTACCTCCTTAGGTAGGTTTATTCCTAGGTATTTTATTTTTTTTGTTACAGTGGCAAATGGGATTGTTTCCTTAATTTCTCTTTCTGCTCTTTCATTGTTAGTGTACAGGAATGCAAGAGATTTCTGTGCATTAATTTTGTATCCCACAACTTTACCAGATTCATTGATTAGCTCTAGTAGTTTTCTGGTGGCATATTTAGGATTCTCTATGTATAGTATCATGTCATCTGCAAACAGTGACAGTTTTACTTCCTCTTTTCCAATTTGTATTCCTTTTCTTTTTCTTCTCTGATTGCTGTGGCTAGGACTTCCAAAACTATGTTGAAAAATAGTGGCAAGGGTGGACATCCTTGTCCTGTTCCTGATCTTAGAGGAAATGCTTTCAGCTTTTCACCATTGAGAATGATGTTTGCTGTGGGTTTGTCACATATGGCATTTATTATGTTGAGGTAGGCTCCCTCTATGCCCACTTTCTGGAGAGTTTTTATCGTACATGGGTGTTGAATTTTGTCAAAACCTTTTTCTGCATCTATTGAGATCATCATAAGTTTTTTACTCTTCAATTTGTTAATATGGTGTATCACATTGATTGATTTGCATATATTGAAGAATCCTTGCATTCCCTGGGATAAATCTCACTTGATCATGGTGTATGATCCTTTTAATGTGTTGTTGGATTCTGTTTGCTAGTATTTTGTTGAGGATTCTTATTTCTATATTCACCAGTGATATTGGCCTGTAATTTTCTTTTTTTTGTAGTTTCTCTGTCTGGTTTTGGTATCAGGGTGATGGTGGCCTCATAGAATGAGTTTGGGAGTGTTCTTTCCTCTGCAATTTTTTGGAAGAGTTTGAAAAGGATGGGTGTTAGCTCTTCTCTAAATGTTTGATAGAATTCAGCTGTGAAGCCATCTGGTCCTGGACTTTTGTTTGCTGGAAGATTTTTAATCACAGTTTCAATTTCATTACTTGTGATTGGTCTGTTCATACTTTCTATTTCTTCCTGATTTAGTCTTGGAAGGTTATACCTTTCTAAGAATTTGTCCATTTGTTCCAGGTTGTCCATTTTATTGGCATAGAGTTGCTTGTAGTAATGTCTCATGATCCTCTGTATTTATCTGGTGTCCTTTGTGATTTCTCCTTTTTTATTTCTAGTTGTATTGATTTGAATCCTCTCCCTCTTTTTCTTGATGAGTCTGGCTAAGGGGTTATCAATTTCATTTATCTTCTCAGAGAACCAGCTTTAAGTTTTATTGATCTTTGCTATCGTTTTCTTTGTTTCTACTTCATTTATTTCTGGTCTGATCTTTCTGATTTCTTTCCTTCTACTAACTTTGGGTTTTGTTTGTTCTTCTTTCTCTAGTTCCTTTAGGTGTAAGGTTAGATTGTTTGAGATTTTTCTTGTTTCTGAGGCAGGACTGTACTGCTATAAACTTCCCTCTTACAATGGCTTTTGCTGCATGCCATAGGTTTTGGATCGTCGTGTTTTCATTGTCATTTGTCTCTAGGTATTTTTTGATTTCTTCAGTGATCTCTTGGTTATTTAGTAACATATTTTTTGGCCTCCATATGTTTGTGTTTTTTTACATTTTTTTCCCTGTAATTCATTTCTAATCTCATAGTGTTGTGGTCAGAAAAGATGCTTGATATGACTCAAATTTTCTTAAATTTAACAAGGCTTGATTTGGGACCCAAGATGTGATCTATCCTGGAGAATATTCCGTGTGCACTTGATAAGAAAGTGTAATCCACTGTTTTTGGATGGAATGTCCTATAAATATCAATTAAAACTACCTGGTCTATCGTGTCATTTAAAGCTTGTATATTCTTATTAATTTTCTGTCTGGATGATCTGTCTATTGGTGTAAGTGAGGTGTTAAATCCCCCACTTATATTGTGTTACTGTTGATTCCTCTTTTATAGCTGTTAGCATTTGCCTTATGTACTGAGGTGCTCCTATGTTGGGTACATATATATTTATAATTGTTATATCTTCCTCTTGGATTGATCCCTTGATCATTATATAGTGTCCTTCTTTGTCTCTTGTAACATTCTTTATTTAAAAGTCTACATTATCTGATATGAACATTGCTACTCCATCTTTCTTTTGATTTCCATTTGCATGGAATATCTTTTTCCACCTCTCACTTTCAGTCTGTATGTGTCCCTAGGTCTGAAGTGGGTCTCTTGTAGACAGCACATAGATGGGTCTTGTTTTTGTATCCATTCAGCGAGCCTGTGTCCTTTGGTTGGGGCATTTAATCCATTCACATTTAAGGTAATTAACAATATGTATGCTCCTATTACCATTTTCTTAATTGTTTTGGGTTTGTTTTTGTAGGTTCTTTTCTTCTCTTGTGTTTCCCACTTAGAGAAGTTCCTTTAGCCATTTTTTGTAGAGCTGGTTTGGTGGTGCCGAATTCTCTTATCTTTTGCTTGTCTGTAAAGTTTTTGATTTCTCTGTCGAATCTGAATGAGATCCTTGCTGGGTAGAGTCATCTTGGTTGTAGGTTCTTCCCTTTCATCACTTTAAATATATCATGACACTCCCTTCTGGTTTGTAGAGTTTCTGCTGAGAAATCAGCTGTTAACCTTATGGGAGTTTCTGTGTATGTTATTTGTTGTTTTTCCTTGCTGCCTTTTTTTTTTTTTTTTTTTTTTTTTTTTTTTGCGGTATGCGGGCATCTCACTGCTGTGGCCTCTCCCGTTGTGGAGCACAGGCTCTGGATGCGCACGCTTAGTGGCCATGGCTCATGGGCCCAGCCGCTCCATGGCATATGGGATCTTCTCGGACCGGGGCACAAACCTGTGTCCCCTGCATCGGCAGGCAGACTCTCAACCACTGCACCACCAGGGAAGCCCCCTTCCTGCTTTTAATAATTTTTCTTTGTCTTTAATTTGTGTCAGTTTGATTACTGTGTGTCTCGGTGTGTGTCTCCTTGGGTTTATGCTGCCTGGGACTCTCTGCACTTCCTGGACTTGGGTGGCTATTTCCCTTCCCATGTTAGGGAATTTTTCTACTATAATGTCTTCAAATATTTTCTCGGGTCCTTTCTCTCTCTCTTCTCCTTCTGTGACCCCTATAATGGGGATGTTGGTGCGTTTAATGTCGTCCCAGAGGTCTCTTAGGCTGTCTTCATTTCTTTTCATTCTTTTTTCTTTATTCTGTTCCACAGCAGTGAATTCCACCATTCTGTCTTCCAGGTCATTTATCCGTTCTTCTGCCTCAGTTATTCTGCTACTGATTCCTTCTAGTGTATTTTTCATTTCAGTTACTGTATTGTTCATCTCTGTTTGTTTGTTCTTTAATTCTTCTAGGTCTTTGTTCTTTAATTCTTCTATGTCTTTGTTAAATATTTCTTGCATCTTTTCCATCTTTGCCTCCATTCTTTTTCCAAGGTCCTGGATCATCTTCACTATCATTATTCTGAATTTTTTCTGGAAGGTTGCCTATCTCCACTTCATTTAATTGTTTTTTCTGGGTTTTTATCTGTTCCTTCATCTGGTACATAGCCTTCTGCCTTTTCATTTTGTCTGTCTTTCTGTGAACGTAGTTTTGGCTCCACAGGCTGTAGGATTGTAGTTCTTCTCGCTTCTGCTGTCTGCCCTCTGGTGGATGAGGCTATCTAAGAGGCTTGTGCAAGCTTCCTGAGGGGAGGGACTGGTGGTGGGTAGAGCTGGGTGTTGCTCTGGTGGGCAGGGCTCAGTAAAACTTTAATCCACTTCTGTGCTGATGGGTGGGGCTGAGTTCCCTCCCTGTTGGTTGTTTGGCCTGAGGCGACCCAGCAGTGGAGCCTACAGGCTCTTTGGTAGGGCTGATGACAGACTCTGGGAGGGCTCATGCCAAGGAGTACTCCCCAGAACTTCTGCTGCCAGTGTCCTTGTCCCCGCAGTGAACCATAGCCACCCCCTGCCTCTGCAGGAGACCCTCCAACACTAGCAGGTAGGTCTGGTTCAGACTTCTATGGGGTCACTGCTCCTTCCCCGAGTCCTGATGCGCACACTACTTTGTGTGTGCCCTCCAAGAGTGGAGTTTCTATCTCCCCCAGTCCTGTTGAAGTCCTGCAATCAAATCCCACTAGCCTTCAAAGTCTGATTCTCTGGGAATTCCTCATCCCGTTGCCGGACCCCCAGGTGGGAAGCCTGACGTGGGGCTGAGAACCTTCACTCCAGTGAGTGGACCTCTGTGATATAATTGTTCTCCAGTTTGTGTGTCACCCACCCAGCGGTTATGGGTTTTGATTTTATTGTGATTGCACCCCTCCTAACATCTCATTGCAGCTTCTTCTTTGTCTTTGGATGTGGGGTATTTCTTTTAGTGAGTTCCAGTGTCTTCTTGTCAATGATTGTTCAGCAGTTAGCTGTGATTCTGGTGATCTCGCAAGAGGGAGCGAGTGCACTTCCTTCTATTCTGCCATCTTGAACCAATCTAGCCTACTTTGGTTTAATGTAGAGGAAGAAATTCAAAGGCTTAGGGAGATTAGAATGTTAGAGTGGATTTGTCATTTAAGACCTATTCACCTACACTGGGAGAGTCCAGAATACATGCTTTCACAGTTACTGTGAGAAAAAAATTTTTGAGCTGAGCCTCGGCATCCTTGAAGGGTTCCGTGATCACTCTTCTCTGTAGACCAGACTTTGCAGTGGGAACTGCAGTTGCTGAGTTGAGAAATCTAAATGAACTGGGAGCAAATTGGATCCCAGAGGTGCCAGGGGCCAAATGGCAGCACTCAGCTGCCAAACGCAAGATAGGCATGGTTGCTATAACGGAAAGCAGAGTCAAAGCAGCAATCAGAGTACTCTAACTCCCACAGACCTAAGGTGTTGGCTACTTGATCTTGGTGCTCCTAGAAGTAGATGGGAAGCCCAGTGAATTCTCACTTGACCTGTATAAGCAGAAATGTTCTAGGTCAAGTGCTATGGACTGAATTTTTATGTCCCCTCAAAATTTATACATTGAAGCCCTAACTCTTAATGTGGTCATATTTGGAGGTGGGGCCTTTGGGAAGTAATTAGGTTTAGATGAGGTCATGAAGGTGGTGCCCTCATGATGGGATTAATGTCTTTATAAGAAAAGGAAGAGATGTGAGGCCTCTCCCCCCCCCAATCTATATCTATATCTATATATATATAATACACACACACACACAAGCACATATCGAGAAAAGGGCATGTGGGCACATAGTGAGAAGGTAGCCAGGAAGTGGGCTCTCACCAGGAACCAAATCTGCCAGTATCTTGATCTTGGAATTCCTAGCCTCCAGAATTATGAGAAATAAGGGTCTGTTGTGTAAGCCACCTAGTATATTTTGTGATAGCAGCTCAAGTTGACTACAACAAGTACTGCAGTTGAAGTGGTAGCTATACCTATAGGAGAGTGTTGCCTGCTACGAGCTGGGTTGTCAGTAGAGGGATGCAGGCTTGGCAAGGCAGGAGGTGAGAATTAATACTCCGAAGTTACCTTCTTCCTGCCTTCCAATCCCTTGCTGGTGGCTCCTATGTGCCAAATCTAACTGGAAGCCAGAAGAGTTTGGTTTATGTAGTTCAGGGGTCAGCAAACTGTGGCCCACAGGCCAAATCCAGCCCATGGTCTTTTTTTGTAAATAAACGTTTATTGCAGTTTTATTCATTTGTTTATGTATTGTTGGTGGAGGCTTTCTTGCAGTAACAGCGAAGTTTATTTGTTGCAACAGGGGCCACATGCCCCTTGAAGCCTAAAATATATATCCTCTGGCCCTTTACAGAAAATGTTTGCTGACCACTGATACAGTTCACATGATTCAGTCTCTCAAGGCACAGAGCAGTGTGGAGAAAGATGGAGAATGAATCTAAAGGGGCAAACAAAGACTATTCAGCATAAAAAGTAATTTCATATTCTGTCAGTGCATATTTGCAATAGGTTCCTAGGAGTGGGATTGCTGAGTCAAAGGCTAAATGCCTGTGTAATTTTTCTAGATATCACCAAGTTCTCCTTCATTGGAGTTATATAACATTTTGCATTGTCACTGGCAACATATGACACGGCCTGTTTCCCCACAGCCTAGTCAGCAGAATATATCAAACTTTTGGATTTTTGCCTATCTGATAGGTAAGAAGTGGCATCACAATGTATTACTTCAGTTTGCAACTCTGTTATTAAAATTGAACACCTTTTTGAATGTGCGAGGGACACTTTTATTTCTTCTTCTCTAAACTACTATTTGTTTATAGGAGGAATAAGATTTTTTTTTCCATTGAAGAATAGCATACTGTAAAGTGCACTGAATGTATAAATATATAGCTCAGTGAATCTTTTAAACAAAGTAAATATTCTCACGTAACAACCAACTAGATTAAGTTATAAACATTCTCAGCATCTCTAAAGCTTTCTTCTTGTCCTCTCTCAGTCATTATGCCCACAAAGATAATCACTATTCTGTCCATCATAAATTAGTTTGATTTTTAACTTCCTATAAACAAAATTGTATAGCATACGCTCTTTGGTTTCTTTCATTCATCACTGTATCTGTGAGCTTTATCCATATTGTTGGTGAAGCAGTTCTTTTTTTATTGTAATATGATAATCTATTGTAGAAATATATAATTCATTTATTCATTATATTGTTGATAAGTATTTAAGCATTTCCATTTCTCTGCAATTAAGAACAGTACTGTGGGCTTCCCTGGTGGCGCAGTGGTTGAGAGTCCGCCTGCCGATGCAGGGGACATGGGTTCGTGCCCCGGTCTGGGAAGATCCCACATGCCACGGAGCGGCTAGGCCCGTGAGCCATGGCCACTGAGCCTGAGCGTCCGGAGCCTGTGCTCTGCAACGGGAGAGGCCACAACAGTGAGAGGCCCGCGTACCGCAAAAAAAAAAAAAAAAAAAAAAATAGTACTGCCACACACATTCATGTCCATGTATTTTGGTGCACATATGTATATATTTATGTATGATATATACATAGAAGTGAACTAGAGGGTCATAAGGTATGACTCTGTTCAACTTTAGTAGATAACTGATGAAAGCTTTTCCATAGTGGTTTCATTAATTTTTATTCCCATCAGTAGTATCTTAGAGCTCTAGTTGCTGCATTTTTTTTTTGCCAGAACTTGGTATTGTCAGAATTTTAAATTTAGGCCTATAAATCAGATATCCATATATAAAAAATATAACTGTAACCTCTAGCTTGCACAATTCACCAAAATTTACTACAGATGGATTTTAAGCCTAAGCATGCTTCAACAACCTTCAGTGAGAAGGGATTTATGGTCCATGCCAGATTAAGTTTTGTCTTTCCTTGTAATTCAGTAAATTATCTACCTATCTATCTACCTATCTATCTACATTTACATCCATATCTATATAATCACTATTTACTTCTATCTATGCCTGACCATGAATTAGTGTCATTTTTATGCTTTTTATTTGCTCCAATTTCTTGTGGTTGCAAGACTGAGGCTCTCAGCTCTTAAAGGTCACCTTTAGTTCCCCACCACGTGGCCTTCTCCATGGGCAGTTCACATCATAACAGCTTACTTCTTCAAGACCAACAAAAGAGTCTCTTTTTTCAGTCTACTAAGACAGGATCAGATAAGGTAACATAATCATGGGAGTAACATCTCATTACCTTTACCAAAAGACATAACTGTATCAAGAGAGTGGCATTCATTACATTTTCCCTATTCTATGAGTCAGAAGCAAGTCACAGGTTCCACTTACTCTCAAGGGGAGGGGATTATACAAGGTAATGATTCACTGGAGTATGTCCACCACAGTGCAGTTATCACAATGTGTACACAACATGCTTGGAAGTAAGGGAGATGAGAAGCCAAGAAGGGTATTGCTCGAACTGTAAAATTAATATAAATCAAAGATGGGGACTTCCCTGGTAATGCAGTTGTTAAGAATCCACCTGCCAATACAGGGGATACCGGTTCAAGCCCTGGTCCAGGAAGATCCCACGTGCTGTGGAACAGCTAAGCCCTTGCACCACAACTACTGAGCCTGCGTGCCACAACTATTGAAGCCTGCACACCTAGAGCCCGTACTCCACAACAAGAGAAGCCACTGCAATGAGAAGTCCGTGCACTGCAATGAAGAGTAGACACTGCTCGCCGCAACTAGAGAAAGACCACGCACAGCAAAGAAGACACACGCAGCCAAAAATAACTAAATAAAATAAATTTTAAAAATATATAAATCAAGGATGAATGATCAGGAAACTGAAGACCATCAACTTAGTAACAAGTTATAAACTCACTTGCAGTTTCTGTACCTGAGTCACTGTCTGACTCTAAACTTATCGATTGAAGAAGGGGGACTCTGTAACAATGGCAAGTCACTTCTCAACAGGAATGACAGGCATTTACTTGTATAACCAAATTCTGAAGGAAGAGGAATACACAAATATTTTGAGGAATGTTAGATGTCAGGTCTGAGTCGACATCAATAATAGAGACATAAAGCATCGTCACTGTCCCTATGTTAAAGTGAAGGCATAGGGAGGCTAGATAGGTAATAGAATTCTGGCATAAGTCCAATTCACAGTAGTTGGTTCACTGGGTTCACTGACTCCCAAAGTGATTGTTTCCTTGGTCCCAGGATATGTAGTTGGAATGGAGATCCTTGGTAATTAGTGTTCATTAGATTTCAGAATATTCCAGTGGGAAGGCTGGGTGGAAATTTCTAAAACTCCCCCCACTACGCCCCCCATCCCCACACTTGTGAAATATATTGAGTAAAAAAACCAATATTGGGCTTCCCTGGTGGCACAGTGGTTGAGAGTCCGCCTGCCGATGCAGGGGACACGGGTTCGTGCCCCGGTCTGGGAGGATCCCACGTGCCGCGGAGCGGCTGGGCCTGTGAGCCATGGCCGCTGAGCCTGCACATCCAGAGCCTGTGCTCTGCTGCAGGACAGGCCACAGCAGTGAGAGGCCCGCGTACCGTAAAAAAACCCCCAAAGAAACCCAATATTGCATCTCATGGGGAATAACAGAAGACCTAAAAGATGCAGAGGCCATGGGTCCATCATATGATAATTTAATTCACTATTTTGGCCCCCTAAAATGTCCAGATGGATCCTGACAATGAAAATAGACTACTGCAAACTCAGCCAAGTAGCAGCACTAATTGCAGTTGCTATTCCAAAAGAGGTATCTTTGTTAGAGCATAACAGCTTCAGGTACATGGTATTCAGTCACTGATTTGTCTAATTCATCTTTTATTTCCTCCTCTGTAAGAAAGAAGGATCAGAAGCAGTTTTGTAATCATGTGGGATAAATGTTTATAAATTTACCCCATTAATAGGTTAATTTTCTCACCCTCTGCCATGATATTGTCTAGAGGGACCTGAGTTCAGACATCTGTATAACATCATTTTGGTCCATGATATTGATGACATATTAATTGGACCACATGAACAAAAAGTGGCAAGATAAGTACATTGGAAGCCTCGTTAAGACATGCTCCAGAGAGTAAGAGATAAACATTGTGAATGTCAAGTACCTGCCACATCAGTTCAATTTTAGAGACTCGTTGGTTTGAGGTATCCTGAGACATCCCCTCCAAAATGGTTAAATTATCGTGTCCTCACATTTTCTATCACTAGAAGAAACACAATGCTTGGTGGCTTTGGGGGATTTTAAGGCACTTTTTTTTGCACACTTGGAAATAATGCTCAGCTAGCTCTGAGTGGGACTCAGAGAGGGTAAGGTCTGTGCAGTAGGTCCAGATGGAGCAGCATCCAGAGGCACCTGTGATAGGGTAGCTGTGAAGTTAATGACAATAGGATAATCACAATTCCAGTACTTGTGCTTTCACGAGTCCACAGACATAAAGCAATTGGACTCCTGGGGCTGTACTGAAGGAATTACACTCAAGGAGACTCATCCACATTTGAACGTGATTTAAATGAGGTGATAGTGGACTTTGATCTGATGCTGTAATGGATTGAGTTTTACAGGGACCTGGAGGTGGCGAGTATATTTTTCATGTGAAAGGGATGAGAATCACCAGGGGCTGGGGGAATATGTGCGTATTAAATGGCTCCCTGTAATTCCCACCTTCTGGTACTCTCCTGTATAATCCCTTCTCCTTGAGTATGGACTGGACCTAATTACTCACTTTTAGAGAACAGGATATAGCAGAAGTAACGGGATGTCACTTCTCAGATCAGGTTATAAGGACTATAACTTCTGGCTTGGACTCTCTCTTTCCCTGGCTCTTATTGCCTGCTTGTTTTGATAAAGCAAGTTGCCATATCATGAGATGCCTAATAAGGAAGCCCGTGTGGAAAGGAACGGACGGCAGCCTTCAACCATTGGCCAGCAAGGACTGAGGTCCATGAAGAGCTGAATAGTGCTAGTAGCCATGAGTGAGCTTGGAGACAAATCCAAGTTGATCCTTGGAATGACTGAAACCCAGATGACACCATGATTGTAGGCTGTGAGAAATCCTGAAGCAGAAGACAATAAACAGTACTCAGATTCCTGATGCACAGGAACCCGTGAGAGAATGTGTTGTTTCAAGCCACTAAATTTTTGAGTAATTTGTTATAAAACAATAGATAATTAATATAATAGCATGTCATTGCACAGCTTGAAGTTCATCTATTCAAGACCCTCCCTCATTTTATAGCAGAGGAAAATGAACCCCAGTGTAGTTAAACATGTTCTTTTAACATTTTTTAAGATAAAAAAGTTTTTAATCACATCGAGATGTTTTATTTTTCTTTTAAAAAACACCAAATCTTTCAAGATGTTTAAATAAATGAATTACTGAATCATGGAATCATAAAGCTGGAAAGGAATTTAGAGTCAGCTAGTTGTATCCCCTCATTTTACAAAGGAAGAAACTAAAAATCTACTTTAAAAAATTCCCTTTTATAATTGCCTTCTAAAGTGGTTTATGAGCTACATGAGAAAACTTGGCTCATTACTTTAGCTCACCATATTTCTGAAACCCCAAACAGTAGAACCCTATTTAACCAACTACTTTATTCACTAGTCCTGACTTTTGGCAAACTTTAAAAACTCAAATCCCCTGTCAAAGGATGAAGATTTGCCACTAGTGAGGACAGTCAAAGAAATTAGCTTCAGGCTCTGAAAGCAATTTCAGGAGGAGTTCTAAAACTGATTTAAGCAATGGCAGTCCCGCTGCAATAAATGTATATCCTGTCAGGGCAGCTATTTGAACGAGATATAGTAATTTGGATCTGTAATTTCCGCTTTGTTTCTTGAGGAGTAGAAACATTATATACCAAGTGTGCAGAAAACAATAGCCATCCATCTCATAACAACTACAACAAAAAGATTTAAATAAAAGATTTCAAACAGTGCTTCACTCTTCGCTCAACAATCTACACCTATGATCCTGAGTATGACCTCTTTGCATTTTGTGGTTAACAGCTATTTGGGTTTACAATACTCTTTCTAGGAGGTCTGTCATTAACTATTGATTTCTCTAACATTTTCCTTCAATATAGTGTCTAATAGAAGGACTAGATTTATAATTATGTGAACCATCACCCCTCAGTTCCTATCCTTTCATCCTACCATACAGCTCATACTTTCTCTATAGTTACACATCTTGATGGATGCTTAAAATGTAACCATTACGGTTTCATGACATAGATACTGAATTATAAATAGGTTTTTATGTTGCCTGTTCACTTTGTTGAGCTACCAGAATGCCAATATTGAGAAAGCTTCTGTGGCTTCATCTGTTCTCAGTGGGCGAGAATTCCAGGTTTCGTTCAGTCTGCCACGATCAAAGAGGAAAAGCAGCCACATGTATATTGATGACTTTCTTTGGATTACTGCTTTGATTCTTATTGCAATGAAGATATCTCTAGGGTGGATAATGCTTTAATAATTGTCAGCCAGTTAAACCTCAAAAGGAATAAATGTTTCCATTGTGTAGAAGCAGAGAGCACACACAGCTAGTATGTATTGGGAATATGGGATGTCACCATGAGGAAGAATGAAACAGAACTGTTGCAAAGATGATCTATACTTCCATACTTCACAGTGCTTTCAAGTGTATCTTCAATTTAGTATAGTTTCCTCTTTTCACCATTAAGGAAAATGGCAGAAACCCGGAAAAATTCATACTTTCACTTATGCTTTCAGGACATCGAGTTAATCTCAGCTCCATTGTGCTAAGATAGGTTGGAAAAATTCATACTTTCACTTATGCTTTCAGGACATCAAGTTAATCTCAGCTCCATTGTGCTAAGATAGGTTGATTTCCCAAGCTATCATTTGCCTGAAGAAAGGGCAGAATTTATCATGGTTGTACCTGGAAGAACACCTGATGACAGTATTTTATGATATTCCTGGATATTGAATCAGGAAGCAGTCTTACAGTCCTCTATCCCAGTCACATCTATGGTCAATGCCCAGTGTTTGGATGTGACTCTCCTTTCACCTGTGCTTGGGGCTCAGAGACTGTGAATTTGATGTCAAAACTCCTTTTCTTGCCTGCAGTAATAGCTAGACACAAGAAGGTAAGCAATCAGAAGAGTTTGGGAACAACTCATACAGGCACACTTTGACCCTAAAAACCTGAATCACTTCACGATACTCTAGATTTACCTGGTATTACTCTTATAGCTTCCCTCCCCGTCCCCCACCATGTTCGTCTTTCCTCTCTCCTCTTATTGGTCTATATCTCTCTTCAAATCTCCTATTGATGTTCTTTTCTTTTTCTTATTTTTCTACCTCACTTTGCTGTAGCCATTCAGAACTAAACGGAGTGCCAACCTCTGAACCAATCTATAGTATATTACTGTGACTTGAATCCCATTTTCTCAGTTACCGATAAATTGCAGTTCATTTCTCACAGCTTCCTGACATAACCTCTGACTGGTTCACACTAAACCTTTACTGTATCCCAGAAATCTAACCTGGTCTAGACTCTAGTTCACTTTTACGGTAACTCAACGTCTTTCTAGGAGAATTATCCTAGTTAGCATTATCAAACTTTTTCTTGAAGTTTGAGACAATATTTAAAATCCAGGGAGAAATTATATTAATTATGAACAAATTCTTACAAATCTTTTAAAAATTTTACTGTCATTCCAGCTGGAAGAAATATGACACTTTGTTATAGAATGGCTGAAATTTACTTTTTCTTTTATTTTATTAAGAAAAATGTTGGAAAACACCAAAGTATTCATGTTTTCTCAAGTCAAGGCTTCGCTTTGGTGGGT
The DNA here is from genome assembly GCF_937001465.1 of Orcinus orca. Taxonomy (NCBI): domain Eukaryota; kingdom Metazoa; phylum Chordata; class Mammalia; order Artiodactyla; family Delphinidae; genus Orcinus; species Orcinus orca. The sequence continues at coordinate 98,378,813 of NC_064565.1, forward strand.
TGGGAACTTTTCTGAACCCTTTCTATGAGAAATCATTGGAGGTGTGCATAAGATGAATTACAATTCAAACCAGTCACTGCAAGCATAGTGACTGGCTCCCTTGAAAATATAGCAAATTCATTACTGGTGAATTCTCAAAAATCAGTTTGGCAAAGTGAGGAAGAAAAAAATAATTACAGCTTCTCATACCACTGATTATCTAATATATAAATTAGTTTGTATAATTGGGTATTTATCAGTGACACAACTCAATTATGCTTTCTTTAATAGATTGGAGATCTCATACTACTAAATGCTACTTCTCCGCACGGCGACCACTGCGCTGCCACTGCCAATGAGAAACAGCACAGACCGCAACCACATTCCTTAAAAATTCTTTCCAGATAGAGAGCTTACTCTTCATTTTATATAACAACCTTGTCTCCAGAGTCTGATATGGATCCCAGATGGAAGATATGCTAAGAATTATCTGGGTAGGGAATGGAAAAGAAAAAAATACTGTGAACAGTTTATTCCTATAACATTGAAAGAGAATCTTCATCCCCTTATTAGAAGGAATGATACTGGTTATAGAGAAAAAAATTTGTACCCATGCATATCTGCTCTCCTAGCAGTACAGTCTTAGTGAATTTACCTGAGGGCTACACAGCACCACTGGAAACTTCCTTGTTAACCAGCTATTTGTTTCTGGCTAGTCTCAATTAACGTGCATTTAAAAATAATTGCATGGTCAGAAAAAGCTTTCCAAAGCCTCCAAAATGGCACTTCTGTCTCTCAAAATATATAGAACATCACTGACCAAAAGGTTGCTTTAGAGTGAAAGGCAAATAACATTCTGCAAGGGCAGGCAGGGTAAGGCAGATAGAAAGCAGGGTCAGTCTTTAAGTGCCTAAGTGATCACATTTCCTAAAGGGCATTTTTGGAGGAGGTCATCAAGAGGACATGACCACCAGTTGACCCAAGAACTGGACCTGAACAATTGGAGACTCCTCCCTGCCTCCCCATGTGCTTGAAATGTACTCTCTCCCCACTGTTCCCACAGCGGGAGTCATTTTCAAGGACGCAGCCTTGATAGAGCAATGTGTTGTTGAGACCATCCAGATGGTACAGGTGACAGAACCCAGTTAAGGCCTTTATATAAGATTTTAAGATTTGGTGGGTGGGTCGGGAAATCTACTCATCTTGCAACTGCCCAAGACAAGCTTGGTAAGTAAGTTCCCTTGTTTATCAATCCTGCCACCTACCAACCTGGAGTGGTCTGCCTCTTTCTTCCGTCTCTCCCTGCCCTCTAAGTATGGAGGTGATTTTAGGTTATACCTGGGCAGCTCCAAGGAAGTTTGTGAACCAACAGGCATATCTCCTTCCATTATATCAACCAAAGAAGAAAGCATAAAAGGCATAGCCTGAGGGCAAATGTCAGGAACAAGAGAGAAATCCTGCAGGGAGAATCAGAAACCGCATGGAGGGTACAGATTATAGGAAAAAATACAATAAAAACAAACTTGAGGGCTTCCCTGGTGGTGCAGTGGTTGAGAGTCCGCCTGCCGATGCAGGGGACATGGGTTCGTGCCCTGGTCCGGGAGGATCCCACATGCCGCAGAGCAGCTGGGCCTGTGAGCCATGGCCGCTGAGCCTGTGCATCCGGAGGCTGTGCTCCGCAATGCGAGAGGCCACAACAGTGAGAGGCCCACGTACCGCAAAAAAACAAAACAAAACAAAAAACTTGAGAAGTCAAAGCATTGGGCGGTTAGTCCCATAAAAAGTTTTTTAAAAAGGATGAAAAACTGAAAAGTAAAACAAACTTTAAGGATTTGCACTAAAAGTAACAGAAGTCTAGTAAAAACGGTTTTATATCTAGACATTCAGCTAGTTGCAGAGGCATATTTCTATGTTACACACAACCGGAAAACAAATATAGATAGAAGCTCTCCTGTAGATGATGGATACCTCAAGTGGTAGAATGAGTTAGGACACTGTGAGAGAAGTAAGGAGAAAAGTTGATTTAGAAGGCAGAAGAAAAGGACCTAACAGAGATCCTTGTGAAAGTCTCTGATTGAACTCTGAAAATGTCAGTAACATACAGCAAGATTTTTCCTTCTTAAGAGAGCTGATGAAATTAACAGATATTCAACTATTCTCACACAAGGAATCTCCTTTATGAAATACATGCTGAATATTTACCCCAAGGGAGCATGAGTAACATCTATAACTTTCACTTTAAAGGCCTTTGTTAGAAACTCTCTTTTTTTACCCTTTATTTGCATGCCTCACAGATGAGGAAGAAGTGTGTACCTTTTTATTCCCAAACAAGACAAAAGGAAATTGTAATTGGATTTTATGAAACCCACATATTCTTCATGGAGGAAGGCCGTAAAAAAGGGCCAGAATCCCCTCTGTGCTGGAATGATCTCAGGGAATCTTGTGTGGGAGCTTGGATGGAGCATCCTCAGTAGAGGCAGATTTACTGTGAGGTCCATGATGACCGAGCTTTAGGGACCCTCACCTGTATGGGCCTCAAACAGAAGTTAATGCTTTGGGTATGATCTGATTTTTTTTGCTCTTGTTTTAATTTTCTTTTTGATGTCAGGATAATTCCTATTAATTTTATTATTTTTCATTCCATTTTTTTTCATACTTTATTACTTATTATCTGAATTTTCTCAGGTCTTTAATATATAAATTTATGTATGACAAAGACAGTGCTATTTATATATTCCATGTTAGTGTTGATAATGTCTCATTTGTTTCATCGAACATCTTTAAAATGATGACAGAATGGGCCTCTGAACAACCACAGTTAGGCCATTACTTGCTGTCTCTCACAACTATTTCTATGTGTGGATTTTATGAAGTCCTAATGCCACCAGTTAGTACCTCTGAGGGTCCAGCCACCAGCAACTCCCTGACTCAATTTCCCGGTTTTACCCCTTGAGACAGATTTAGGGATTGCCTCTCTTACATTAGTTCTAATTAAAAAAAAAAAAATCTCAGGTGAGTGTAATGTCCATTTTTTAGAGCATTTTGGACATATTTGTTCTGGTAATTTTGTATTCTTTTTCTTAAGGAGGGCCCTCAAATTGTACAAGCTTCAGGACCACAAAGCCTACATTAGCTTCCAGCTGGGTCATACCTCTTGAAGTATAAAGCAGCCCTAGATTAGAGAATCAGAGCAGTTCAGTGATCCATGAGTCTGATGGCTGATCATTGAGGCATCATCTGGACATGTAATGACATCACAATTGATAGGAAATATAGTTATGCTTTGTTGTTGACCCACCCTTTCACATTGTTATAATCCAAAGACTCAGAGTACTGCCTAGACTTAAACAGGGAATTTTCTCAAATATTGGCAGATCTTAAAACATTATGTTATTGCCAGAAGAGTTTGGGGGTGTGGGTCGGGGAGAGGCGTTAGAAGTTCAATGCAGGCTTTATTAACTTGTTATAGAATAAATAATTACATTTATGCTTATTTTAATTCTCAAATCAAATATTTCCCTTGAGATGCTCATCAGGTTATTTTCTGTTTAAAATCCCAATTTTAAGAGGCTTAATTGAGCATTGCATATAGTGGAAATACCTAGTATAGGGACCAATGACTACCTGGTTAATGCAACAGTGCTTAACAAAGAATGAAAGGAGGGGGCTTCCCTGGTGGCGCAGTGGTTGAGAGTCTGCCTGCCGATGCAGGGGATGCGGGTTTGTGCCCTGGTCCGGGAGGATCCCACATGCCGCAGAGCGGCTGGGCCCGTGAGCCATGGCCGCTGGGCCTGCGCGTCCAGAGCCTGTGCTCCGCGGCGGGAGAGGCCACAGTGGTGAGAGGCCCGCGAGCCGCAAAAAAAAAAAAAAGAATGAAAGGAGATAGAGTTTCAGAATTAACATACAGTAGTGAAGGTCTCATCTCTAAGTCTTTAAATTTTTTGTAAAGAGAATAATTGGCAAACACTCCAGTCTCCACACTAGAGGGAGATGGCTAAAGTTTAGGAATTAATCATATCTCAGAGTCTCTCTTCAAGAAAAAATTTGGAGTCAATATTAAAGGCTAATGTAATTAATTATTCAGGAAGACCCCCCCCCCCCGCACACTAATGCTCTAAATGCTACTCAATACAATTATAGGATCCAGGGAAAGGTGAAGGGAGCCATGCCTTGATAAAGGCATAGAGAGAAACTACCTCAACATAATAAAAGCCATATATGACAAACCCACAGCAAACATCACTCTCAATGGTGAAAAACTGAAAGCAATTCCTCTAAGATCAGGAATAAGACAAGGATGTCCACTCTCACCACTATTATTCAACATAAGTATTGGAAGTGCTAGCCACAGCAATCAGAGAAGAAAAAGAAATAAAATGAATACAAACTGGAAAAGAAGAAGTAAAGCTGTCACTGTTTGCAGACAACATTATACTATATACATAGATAATCCTAAAGATGCCACCAAAAAACTACTAGAACTAATCAATGAATTTGGTAAGGTTGCAGAATACAAAATTAATGCACAGAAATCTCTTGCATTCCTATACACTAACAACGAGAGATCAGAAAGAGTAATTAAGGAAACAATCCCATTTACCATCGCAACAAAAAGAATAAAATACTCAGGAGTAAATGTACCTAAGGAGGCAAAACACCTGTGTTCAGAAAACTATAAAACACTGATGAGGGACTTCCATGGTGGGGCAGTGATTAAGAATCTGCCTGCCAATGCAGAGGACACAGGTTCAAGCCCTGGTCTGGGAAGATCCCACATGCCGCGGAGCAGTGAAGCTTATGCACCACAACTACTGAGCCTGTGCTCTAGAGCCCGCAAGCCACAACTATCGAGCCCATGTGCCACAGCTACTGAAGCCCACACATCTAGAGCCAGTGCTCCGCAACAAGAGAAGCCACCTCAATGAGAAGACCATGCACCACAACCAAGAGTAGCCCCCACTCACTGCAACTAGAGAAAGCCCACGCACAGTAACGAAGACCCAACACAGCCAAAAACAAATAAATAAAATAAATAAATTTATTAAAAAAAGAAAAACACTGATGAAAGAAATCAAAGATAACATAAACAGATGGAAGGATATACCATGCTCCTGGATTGGAAGAATCAATATTGTGAAATTGACTGTACTACCCAAAGCAATCTACAGGTTCAATGCAATGCCTATCAAATTACCAATGGCATTTTTCACAGAACAAGAACAAGAAATTTCACAATTTGTATGGAAACAAAAAAGACTCTGAATAGCCAAAGCAATCTTAAGAAAGAAAAATGGAGCTGGAGGAATCAGGCTCCCTGACTTCATTCTATACTACAAAGCTACAGTAATCAAGACAGTATGGTACTGGCACAAAAACAGAAAGATAGATCAGTGGAACAGGACAGAAAGCCCAGAGATAAACGCATGCACATATGGTCACCTTATTTTTGATAAAGGAGGCAAGAATATACAATGGAGAAAAGACAGCCTCTTCAATAAGTGGTGCTGGGAAAACTGGACAGCTACATGCAAAAGAATGAAATTAGAACACTCCCTAACACTGCATACAAAAATAAACTCAAATTGGATTAAAGAACTAAGTGTAAGGCCAGACACTATAAAACTCTTAGAGGAAAACATAGGAAGAACACTCTATGACATAAATCACAGTGAGATTCTTTTCAACCCTCCTCCTAGAGAAATGGAAGTAAAAACAAAAATAAACAAATGGGACCTAATGAAACTTAAAAGCTTTTGCGCAACAAAGAAAACCATAAACAAGACGAAAACATAACCCTCAGAATGGGAGAAAATATTTGCAAGCGAAGCAACTGACAAAGGAATAATCTACAAAATATACAAGCAGCTCATGCAGCTCAAAATCGCAAAAACAAACAACCCAATCCAAAAATGGGCAGAAGACCTAAATAGACATTTCTCTAAAGAAGACATAGAGATGGCCAACAAATACATGAAAAGATGCTCAACATCACTAATCATAAGAGAAATGCAAATCAAAACTGCAGTGAGGTATCACCTCACACTGGTCAGAATGGTCATCATCAAAAAATCTAGAAACAATAAATGCTGGAGAGGGTGTGGAGAAAAGGGAACCCTCCTGCACTGTTGGTGGGAATGTAAATTGATACAGCCACTATGGAGAACAGTATGGAGGTTCCTTAAAAAACTAAAATTTGAACTACCATATGACCCAGTAATCCCACTACTGGGCATATACCCTCAGAAAACCAAAACTCAAAAATATACATGTACCACAATATTCATTGCAGCTCTATTTACAACAGCCAGAACATGGAAGCAACCTAAATGTCCATCAACAGACGAATGGATAAAGGAAATGTGGCACATATATACAATGGAATATTAGCCATAAAAAGGAATGAAATTGAGTTATCTGTAGTGAGGTGGATGGACCTAGAATCCGTCATACAGAGTGAAGTAAGTCAGAAGGAGAAAAGCATGCATGCTAACGCATATATGTGGAATTTTAAAAAGTGGTACTGATGAACCTAGTGGCAGGGCAGGAATAAAGACACAGACGTAGAGAACGGACATGAGGACACGGGGCGGGGAGGGGAAGCTGGGATGAAGTGAGAAAGTAGCATTGACATATATACACTACCAAATGTGAAATGGATGGTTAGTGGGAAGCTGCTGCATAGCACAAAGAGAGCAACTTGATGCTTTGTGATGACCTAGAGGGATGGGATAGGGAGGGTGGGAGTGAGGCTCAAGAGGGAGGGGATAAGGGGATATATGTATACGTATAGCTGATTCACTTTGTTGTACAGCAGAAACTAACACAACATTGTAAAGCATTTATACTCCAATAAAGATGTGGGAATAAAAAGAAAATTATATTTTCAAAATATTTTCATCTGGTGTCCCAAATTCAGTGGATAGACATGTGTTTTGTTTGGCCTCTTCAGTGTTTAAAAATTGGACATTTCACATGTAAATACACTTCTTTGAATAAAGAGGAGAGAGAGGTGACAGGTCTGTTTAATTCCTGCAAAACAGCCATTTTTAGGAGGTGCATCACAGCCGTGCCCTTTGCAAAGGCATGCAAGCTCATTCTACTTTGTCATAATTCCAATCTTTGCCCATTAATAACACCAAGTCCATTTCACTCATTTATATTACCTGCTTAAAGTCCTAATGTCTCAATTTGTGATTCTTGGATTAAAATGCCCCATTCTCCCTAAATTAATGACTTTTCTTGGATTTGTGCTTCACTTAAATGTTCCTTAATTATGAGGGTCTCTCAATTACAGCATACACTAATACAGTATTGAAAAAAAAAATCCGACGAAGAGGCTCCTGCTTCACTATTACCAGTGGCTCAGAACCATTCCTCCCTCACCTGTTCTGTGAGGCTGGGTTATCCACCTGCTTCACTGACCATCTCGCTAAACCCTGGGGCTGCTACTCCATTTCAAGCATTTCACCATGTGGGGTGTTTATTTTAGGAGAGGAAAGGTGGTACTGAGCAGAACTCTGTGAGGCCCTGCTGGGTACAAAAGCCCCTCCATGTTCCCCATTTCTTGTTTGTAGAAAAAGGCTTTAGTTTCCTAGGCCTTTCCTGAGTTCCAAAGTGCCGCCTCAAGCACTTGCTAACTAGGGAGGTGAGAAAATACAGAAACAAAGGAAAAGCAGTCAATCAAGAAAAGTAATGGCAGCTTAAACAGTAGTTTAATGATAAAACAGAGACCTAGTTCCTCCTCAGGGGATACACATATCAATCCATGCATATCTCTGAGTTTATCTGCCTCCACCCCTGCCACCCAGGTAAAGGATGGTGACTACATGCCAAACACAAATACCCCAGACTGGTTGGAACCAAAAGGCTGATGATTAAAATTCCTGAAACATCACCCTGTTACCACACCACCAACCAATTATAAGGAAGTCCATGAGCTGCAACTCTCACCCCAAATGTTGCCTTTAAAAACTCTTTCCTGAAAGCCATTGCAGAGTTGGACCCCTGCAATAAACACTGTACTTTCCTTAATCATAATCTGGTGTCAGTAGACTGGCTTTGCCATTTGGCTTTGCCAAGTTTAGCTCAGGATCAAGGGGGTGGATTCAGGAAGAGTTGGAGTGTTCTGTCATGGTGGGTAGAAATTCAGGCCAATGACTAGCCGATAAAGATGTTTGAAGGAAACTTAATCAGTCAAGGAGGGGATGTTACCTGAGGACATGGGAGCTAAAAGAGTTGTGGAAAAACCCATGAGGGGAACTCCTTTTCAGGATCCAGTTCTTAGGTGTCTTCACTCTCAGTTCTCAAGTATAACCTTTGTTGTCTATTTTACACTTCTCTTCTGAAATTGCTCTAATCTTTTAGTAAAGAAATTTGCATTTGGCTAAACATCATGTATAGTAGTCTTTAAGAGACTAAGTGATGGGTTAGTAAAAGGAAAGAAGGCTTTCTCATTCCATGAATTTCTGGCACCTGGGAAGAGTGGCAGTTCTGGTTACCTATTGCTGTGTAACAAGCACGTCCAAAACTTAAGCCACAAAGTAGCAACCATATTATTATGCTCACAAATCTGCACACTGGGCAGGTCTTCACATGGCTGAGGGCTGAAGTGGCAGCCATGTGTGCCCTTCTCTTCATGCAGTCTCAGGGATGCTCCACATGGCCTGTTCCTGTAGTTTCTACAGGAAGGTGGCCTCAGGGAGGTCAGAGTTTATACAAACCAGCTGAGAACTTTAAAGAGTAAGTGCAACACTTCCTATATCCTCAACATAGAAATTTTAAAATGTCACTTCTGCAACATCCCATTGCTCAAGTCAATCTCTAAGACCAGCAAAGATTTAAGAGGATAGGAATTAAACTACGCCTCTCAATGGGAGAAGCAGTGAAGAATTTGTGGATATATTTAATCTACCTCGGTGGCCTTATAAGGTTACTGGGTACAGCGTAACACAGATTTCAGGCAGTCACTAGCATTACAGAAGGGAGACTCCATGGTCGGGTTGGGAACTAAGGGGCATGATCCATAACACTACAGGAGAACTCTGCAGGGGGAACCTCTCAGCTGAGATAGAAAAATCAAACCTTTGGATTGCTCCTAAAAAGGGAAACAACACTGACATTGGAAAGGGGAATGGAGGGAGGCGGAATCGTTTTTGTGAGATTGTTGAACAGAAAGCAGTGAATCAGTTGAAATAATGTCAATGTCTCACTTACTTTGGTTATCTCAAACATACAATGCAACACTGAAGAAAACTAAAAAGGCTTCAGAGCAGCCAGAATGGTGGTAGAAAGTCTAGATGTTAACGCGTATTTACTTATTCGTAAGGGGGTCACTCCAGGCTTGACTCAAGAGCTCCTTTGCTCTTACTTTACATGCAACTAGGATAAATGCAGTTTGTGGTATTTTAGCTGGTAATAAATTTTAAGTGGATTGGTGGGGACAGAGATGGGAGGTGCTGCTAGAGGTAAGTTCATTGACAGTAATAAGAAATAACTCAGTTTCTAAGCCTAAGTAGCCGCCAGACCCTAGCATCTCCCTTCCCTTTCCCATGCTCTAGTCTGCACCACATTAAAACTCTGGGGCCATCTGTACAGACTCATCTTCATTCGCAGTTCCCGAGGTCAACAAAAAGTTAAACGTTGGAAAAACCTCTTTCTGACACTCAGTATCGAGTTACCTTTGGTGTGGATCTGACCCTGAAGTTTTGTGTCTGTTCTAATAACCGGTAATCCTCTCATTCCTGAGCCCCACAATTCTCCTAATTCTTCTAACTGGGCTTCAGTCTAGGTCTTTGTTTTCAGGGTGTTATGCTGATACCTGATGTCCAAATCTCTTTTGGATTAGGGTTCTGCCCTCCTGGGGGTACCATAGCCCATGAATCCCTATTTAGTTAGTAGGGCTCGACCTTTGCAAAGCCAATCCCTACCAGCTGAACTACTAAGTGTCCCTAATCCGAGTCCCCAGAGTCAGATTCTCCTCATGTTAGGATGTCCTAATCTTTCATTGAAAAACTCTATTGCTGACTGTACAGGCCACAGCTGAAGAATTGAGGGGGTGACCAAATCTGACCCTAAGTTTGCCACTCTGGCTGATCCTCCATTGTCAGCATTGTCCCCTGTCTGAGTGGACTTATTTCCCCCTAGTGGCAGGTCCAGTGCTAGATGATGTAGATGTTACTTCTCTCCCGGCCTGCCCCACCATGCTCTAAATGGTTGGCCAAAGACCATGCCCTCTTGATGCCCTAGATATGATCTCAACATCCCCAAATTAAAGGAGGAGAAAGAAAATAGATATCTATAAAGCAAATACAAAATCAAAAGAAAGAGTGTGGGATTATTTTGTGAACAAATAAACACCTCAAGAATAATGAGAACAGTAGACTCACATGTACTGGGCACTTCCTGTGTCAGGCACTCTCCTAAGCCCTTTACATGTATAAACTCACTTCATCCTCACAACAACTTGGTGACGTGTTCTCATTTTGTGGATGAGAACACTAAGGCACTAGTGTGTAAGTAACCAGCCCAGATTATATGGCTGAGTAAGTGGGGGGTGGGGGGTAAGCGTGGGCAGGGGCTAAGTTTCCAACTCAGTGATCTTGCCCCAGAATTCTCTTACTCATTTTTCTAAATCCTCAAAAGATGTCAGTGTGTCCTAGCCCAGTGTGATAACTCAAGCCCATAATGATGGTCCCGAGTCCTCAAAAATATTCAGTTCTATTTTACAGGGCAGAAAATTGTGTAAAAGATACTTCAAATAATTATCTCAAAATTGATTAAAAGTGATGTCACTTCAAGGGGGCAGCGTCTATTATCTGGAAAATGAACTCACGAGTTGTTACTGTCTTATAGCCATTCACTTTTTCATCAGGTCTATTTACTACTTGAGACATATCACATCATGAATTTAGACCTAAATCTTCACAGGGCATAGGTACATGCAGTAATGTATTTCTAGAGTTACACCAGAAACAACTTTATTTATGGTGTAACATATTTCAATGCTACCTAATTTTTGGATTACTCAGCTCTTTTCAGAGCTAAGATCAACAATAATCAAAAGTGGTACATTAGAATCACATGTAAAAGACAATCGCCCCAAACGGAAAATAATTGGTCACTCCCCCGTCCCTCCTCCTATCACATTTGTAGAACTTAGATAAGAGCTTTTAATTTCATCTTCCTAAAAGTTTGGCCAAGTGACTAAAAAAAATGCTGTTCCCTACATTATATTTCTTAAAAAATGAATTCCAATTACCTCACAGCCGAGGCACAGTTATAGATCATGATTTAATTGCATCAATCTAGAGTTTATTGCCAAATTATCTTGTTAGCATCCAGGGCCTCTAGCCCACTGAAAGTCTAACTAAATATTTATGTTGTCATAAATCTTTTCTCAGGAAGGACAGATAGGGGTATTAAAAACACATAAAAATAAAAAAGAAACTGTCCAGGACATTGAATGTTTCTTCTTAAGAAGTGGCCAACATTGGCATTGGTTAAAAGGAAAAGCATCACCCGAGAAGTACAGCAAGGCCTTTTAACAAATACTTGGGTTTAACCCCAGAATGATTAGATCAGGAACTCAGGGAGCAGGCCTTGAATACTGGTGTATTTAAAATTTCCCCAGTTAATTCTAACATGCAGCAAGCTTGAGAACAATGATCTAGGCCAGGGGTTGGCAAACTGTGGCTGTTGGCCTGGCCACTTTGTAAATAAAGTTTTATTGGAACCACAGCAACACCCATTCATGCACATGTTTTCTATGGCTGCTTTGTGGCTGCAAGGGCAGAGCTGAGTAGTTGAGATGGAGACTCCGTGGTTCTAAAAGCCTAAAATATTTACTATGTGGCTCTTTAAGGAATAAGTTTGCCAACCCCTGCTGCATGCTAATGCAATATCACTGTTTTTGAGTGGTGTTATTTAAATGTGTTAAATTTGCTCAAAAGAAGGGAGAATAGGTTTAGAAGTACAGTATGTGTCCTCCTCCCTTAATTATCCTTCCAGAAAGTTACACACACCATTTCTGCTTGCATCCTATTGGTTAGAACTTAGTCACATGGCACTGCCTAGCAGCAAGAGGAGCTGGGAAATGTAGTCCTTATTATCATGGCCTTGCCCAGCTAAAATTCAAGTGTTCTATGACTATAAAGGAAAAAGGGAACAAAGATATTGGGTGACTAAAAGAACTCTCTTCCACATCAGTCAGTTTTCATATTTAAATACTATACCCAAGTCCTGAAACAGAACAGAAAGAAATACTCTTTGGATCAGGAAACAACCAAAGACAGATTAAGAATCCATTTGCCATTATCTGTTATGTTAAAACATTTGAACCTTCAGTTTTTGCATATGATATGCTCACTGGAGAAAAGAATGGAGAACAGAAAATATTTTTCAGTTAGAAATCTCTCTATAATCATAAGGTTTGTGATTGACTCAGATATCCCAAACTAACAGAACAGAGTACCTAACATTTGCTGCCATACCTGATGGCTGGGGTGAATATATAATTTATGTTCCAGCTGGATAGTTGAGAGTGAAAGGGATGTTATTAACAGCTGTTCTTGGACAACACGTATAATCTGGAAAATTGAGACAATAGTCACCTTAATTTTGATCTGCAATTTGGGTGAGCATTTTCTAATTTAGGATAAATAAAGAAGAGCAAAAGAAAACAATCTCATTGTTGAGCCTGATCTAATCACGACCAATCACTGAGCCAGATGGTTATCATTACTGTAGGGAAAAGTAGTAAATAATATTATTCCTGGCACTGAGGTAAATTCAATGTTATTTTAAATTTCAAGAGATTATATTTTATTACTTAAAATTGTGGTAAGTCTTTTAGTTCACCTAAAATCTGTGGTCTTTGTGGGGGCTAAACATACATTAGACAGTCCACAGATGACAAAAACTTGAGAAACACTCACTGAAAGAATTATTTTGAGAGCATACAGACTTTTAATCACAACGTAAGACAAGTAACAAAAGGCACGGGGACAAGTCTTGGCAATTCTAACTTAATATTTTAAAATCCACTACCTTCTATCAATCCTTTTCATTCCATCTCTAGTGCCATTATTCTAATTGGGTTCCTTGTCTCCGATGTATTTGTCCCCCACATCCATGCACCACGCTGTTCCTAGGGCAATTTTCTAATGCACAAATCTGGTCATGTCATCAACTTCCTTTTAAAATCTTTCCACTATTCCCCATGCTCCTCATCACCCTTCAGGGTCAAGTCTAGACAGGGCTACATAATTTGTAAGGCCCATTACAGAATGAAAATGTAGGGTTCCCTAGTTCAAAAAGCAGGGAAAATAATGCCATTAAAAGTCATGGAATATAAAGATTTTTCCTTTATTCTGTGCCGTGCCTTTCAACTTGTCACAGTGTTTTTATTTGCTATATAATGTTGTTCTAAATAAAGATAAAGTCTTAAATTATTAGAACAAATTTTACTGTTCATGTTTATATAGTGCCAGTTTTAAATGTAAAAATAAATGTTTAACTCAAATATAGAATCACCAAACTGACACAATTTCTTCTTTTTTTTTTTTGCTCTACGCGGGCCTCTCACTGTTGTGGTCTCTCCCGTTGTGCAGCACAGGCTCCGGACGCTCAGGCTCAGCGGCCATGGCTCACAGGCCCAGCCGCACCGCGGCATGTGGGATCCTCCTGGACCGGGGCATGAACCCGCGTCCCCTGCGTCGGCAGGCGGACTCTCAACCACTGCGCCACCAGGGAAGCCCCACAATTTCTATTTTATAGCTTGTACTTGCACATGTAGAAATGCTACACAAAACCAACTCAACTGTTTGTATTTTACTTCTTGACTCCTTTACTCTCTCACCTTCAGTCTTGGCAAAACATTCCTCCAACCTGCCTCATCACACCTCCACCATAGCACTTGTTACACAAGGCTCTGCATAATAATATGGTTCATTTCTCCTCGCAACTAAACTGGGAGTCCTAGGAAGTCAAAAGAATAGGTTGTTCACCTTTGTTTCTCTAGTGTCTGGCAAATCGTTGATATTCAATACCTGTTTTTTGGTTTAATATGTAAATGATTAATAAATTAATGAATGATGAACCCCATTTCTCAGTTTCCAATTCCCAAATTCCACAGACAGAATTGTCAGTTATGTTTTTCAAAGATTCCCAAGGATAGAAACGCTATAGGTGTTTTCTGTAGATATAGAAATACTTTCTGTATATACAGAAGTACTTTCTAATACTTTACCAACTTGATCATTTTCTCTCACTGTCAAATGGTTAAGTTTTTCTATTTGCTCACTACTCTTTCGTAGACACTGAGCAGGGCTTGTTTTGGCCATGGTTTAGGGCAAAGATTCACACAGACTAGGGTCAAGCCTCTCTCTAAGTCGCTTGTCTAGAATCTTCAGGCGAGTTACTTATTTTTGGATTAGCTACCTTCCTCGAGGAGTTACTGCAAGAATTATCTCAGAGTATGAAAACATGATAACTAGTCAAGAGTAGACTTTCAAGAAATGTTATTCTCCTTCCTTCTCCTTCCCAGCCATTTAAATACAGGTATCCCACGCTTTTGGAAAGTTCACTTTACGCCACTGCGATTTTACCAAAGACCTACGTTTTCACTAACAAAAAGAAATTCAAAGAGGATTTTCACTTTATGAAAAAAGGCAGCAAGTGAAAATAGCATTCACTGTTTCAGAGGCAGCTCCCACCGTGAGCAGTGAGAGTGGCACTGCTAAGCTCCTTCCTCGGGAACTAGACTCAGCATCTCAGCATTAAGCCACCAGGGCTTTGAACTGAATCTGTGAGCAGCTGTGCTTTATCTCCTTTAACAGTAGTCCCCCCTTACCCTCGGGGTTACGCTCCAAGATCCTCAGCAGATGCCTAACCACGGATAGTACTGAATCCCCCAAATACTGTGTTTTTTCCCCATACATACATATGATAGAGACTAATTTATAAATTAGGCACAGTAAGAGATTAGCAACAATAACTAATAATAAATAGAACAATTATAACAATATACTGTAATAAAAATGATATAAATGTGGTCTCTCTCTCAAAATATCTTATTGTACAAATGTAATGCCTTTTCCATCTTAACTAAGCACTAACACACTGTGGCCATAACCTTTGCAGTTTGAGGTGAAACAGCAAAGGTAATAAAAAATTTCTTTTTCCTTCTTTACAACCTCATGGATAGAAGATTCGTTTTTACCATAGATCTTAGCAACCTCAGCATACAATTGTTTTCTTTCCTTATTCAGTTCAGAACTTTCACCTTTTGACCTACAGGAAGCACTTTACAGCTTCTCTTTGGCATATCTAATTGCCAGCATCACTACTCTTGTGCTCTGGGATCATTATTAAGTAAATTAAGGGTCACTTGAACATGAGCACTGCGGTACCTCTACAGTCGACCTGATAAGCGGGACGCCTACTAAGTGACGAAGGGATAGGATTCTCTGGACAAAGGGATGATTCACGTTCTGGGTGGGATGGAGAGAGACAGAGTGAGATTTCCTCACGCTACTCAGAGTAGCTTGAAATTGAAAACTTATAAATTGTTTATTTCTGGAATTCTCCATTTAATATTTTCCGACCAAGGTTGCCTGAGGGTAACAAACCTTGAAAAGCAAAAGCGCTGACAATGGGGAGTTTACTGTATTTCGTGTGTCCATTAGCAAGATGTGTCCTGAGGTAGTTGCTTCTTTGATTTACAGCTTCTGAAGGGTTTCATAGGAATGCTCTACTTTTGGATAGTGGGAGAAACCTGTATCTTTTACATAGTACAGCAATTGTTTTATCTCTGAGATAAATAGCTTTATTTTTTTAAATTAATTTTTATTGAAGTATAGTTGATTTACAATGTTATGTTAGTTTCTGCTGTACAGCAAAGTGAATCAGTTATACATATACATATATCCACTCTATTTTATTTTTTATTATTATTTTTTTTTTTTTTCAGTACGCGGGCCTCTCACTGTTGTGGCCTCTCCCGTTGCAGACCACAGGCTCCGGACGCGCAGGCTCAGCGGCCATGGCTCATGGTCCCAGCCGCTCCGCGGCATGTGGGCTCTTCCCGGACCAGGGCACAAACCCGTGTCCCCTGCATTGGCAGGCGGACTCTCAACCACTGTGCCACCAGGGAAGCCCTATCCACTCTATTTTAGATTCTATTCCCATATAGGTCATTACATAGTATTGAGTAGAGTTTCCTGTGCTATACAGTAGGTTCTTATTAGTTATCTATTTTATATATAATAATGTGTATGTGTCAATCCCAATCTTCCAATTTATCCCTCCCCCTTTTCCCCTTTGGTAACCATAAGTTTGTTTTCTACATCTGTGACTCTACTTCTGTTTTGTACCATTTTTTAAGATTCCACATGTAAGTGATATCATATGATATTTGTCTTTCTCTCTCTTACTTCACTCAACATGACAATCTATAAGGCTGTCCCTGTCGCTGCAATTGACATTATTTCATTCTTTCTTATGGCTGAGTAATATTCCATTGTATGTATGTATGAGACAAATGGCTTTAAATCATTGTATCTTAACTCAAGAGAAGACCATTAGTGGTCCAAGGTAACTTGAACTTTGTCATTTTTTTTCATTTGTTTCTCTGTGTGTGTGATGTTGGTTAGACAATTTAATATATCCACCCAATACACGGAAATTAAAATATATTGAATTTTATTTTATGTATATTATATCTCAGTATACTGGACAATATAAATAATAATAAAGATATGCTAAAGTCATGTCTCTTTCACTTTCTAATATCTATGTTTCTCTTGATTCAAACTCCCCTATCTTTTCTCCCTCCTGGATCCTTTCATATTCTCCAAAATCCATACTCTCTGTATTGGTTTGCAGACATTCCATAACCAAATACCACAGACTGGGTGGTTTGAACAAGAAAAGTGTATTTTCTCATAGCTCTGAGGGCTCTAAGTACAAGATCAAAGTGTTAGCAGGTTTGGTTTCTCCTAAGGCCTCTCCCCTTGGCCTGCAGATGGCTACCTTTTCACCGTGTCCTCACGTGGCCTTTTCCCTGTTCAAGCTTCCTTGGTATCTCCCTTGTAAGAACAGCAGTCACGTTGAATTAGGGCCCCACCCAATTGGCCTCAGGATCATTTAATCGCTTCTTAGAAGGTGCTACCTCCAAATAAAGGCATATGGGTTGGGGTCCATCCACATGACCTCATTTAAACTTATCACTTCTTCACAGGCCCTATCTCCAAGCACTTTTACATCCTGAGATACCAGGGACTGAGACTTCAACGTATACTTTTGGGTGGGGGGGACACAATACGGCCTACAACACTCTCCTATTAAACTCCCCTAGTTAAAACCTCCCTGCTTTAACTGGAACCTGACTCACTCCAGTAAAATACTTAGCATATCCTTTCCTCCCAACTGGGAAATACTTTTCATCTTATTTTCATTTAGTTAACTCTTATTTATCCTTTAAGTCTTAACCTAAATATCCCAAATATCACTTCCTTAGGAAGGCCACTCCTTAACCCTCAGGTTAGGTCCTCTGGTTCCTGCTCACCATTGCACCCCGTAACCCCTTTTTATTACGTGAAGGTATTTTGGTCAGCTTTACTGAAGTGCAATTTATATGCAGTAAAGCTCACCAATGTTAAGTGTACAGCTCGAGTTTTGACAAAATTATACAGTGGTATAACCACCACCACAAACACGATATAAAACATTTTTATTACCCTAAAAAGACCCCTTGAGCCCATCTGCAATCAGTTCCCTCTACCCACGGGACTTCCCTGGCAGTCCAGTGGTTAAGACTTCGGCTTCCAATGCAGCGGGTGCAGGTGTGATCCCTGGTCTGGGAATTAAGATCCCACATGCCTCCGGGCCAAAACACAAAACAGAAGCAATATTGTAACAATTCAATAAAGACTTTAAAAATGGTCCACATCAAAAAAAAAAAAAAACTTGAAAAAAAAATTCCCTCTACCCACAAGTAATTACTGGTCTATTTTCAATTGCTATTGGTTTGCCTTTTCTAAAATGTCATATAAATGGAATCATACAGTATGTAGTCTTTTACGACGGCTTCCTTTCATTTATCATAATGCTTTTGAGCTTTGCACATAGTAGGCATACCAGGAGTCCATTCCTTTTTATTAGTGGAATTCCATGTATGGATATACCACAATTGGTTTAATCCATTCAAGAGTTGATAAAGATTCTGGGTTTTTTTTTTTTCCCCCCAGTTTTTGACATTTATAAATAGCAAAATTGGGTTGTTTCCAGTTTTGGGCTACTATAAATAGTTACTATTAATATTTACATACAAGTCTATGTTGACAAGTTTTCATTTTCTTGGAAGACTACCTAAGAATGGAATGTCTGGGTCATATGGTAAGTGTATACTTAACCTTTTTAATAAACTCCCAAATGGTTTTTCAAAGTGTTGTACAATCTCACTTTTCCATTTGAGGTGTTTAAGAGTTAACATTTGTTTCATGTCTTCACCAAAACTTAGCATTTTCAGTTATTAATGTTAGTCATTCTAGTGGGTATTTTAAAGGTATTCATTGTGATTTTAATTGGCTTTTTCTTGATGACTATTGCTATTGAGTTAATTCTCTCTTAATACCTTTAAGTACTTGCAGAATGTCTATCTACCCTCCCTGCTAAACTATAAACCTCATGACAGAAGAAATGGTATACTTCTTTTGTCTTTTTAAATTTTTGGACCTCTATGCTCTTTATTCTTTAAAAATGTTTTAACAGAATATTTCAAAGTTACAGAAAAATTGTGAGTAACAAACCCTCGTGTATTCACAACCCATGTGTGAGTATCATCTAGACAACCCCACTGTGTTTAATCTTTTTTTTTTTTTTTTTTTGCGGTACGTGGGCCTCTCGCTGTTGTGGCCTCTCCCCTTGCAGAGCACAGGCTCCGGACGCGCAGGCTCAGCGGCCATGGCTCACGGGCCCAGCTGCTCCGCGGCATGTGGGATCTTCCCGAACCGGGGCACGAACCCGTGTCCCCTGCATCGGCAGGCGGACTCTCAACCACTGTGCCACCAGGGAAGCCCTGTGTTTAATCTTTTAACACCCCCAAACCACTCTCCCAACACAAACACAGATTAATTTTTAAACAAATCTGAGACTATATATCTCTCTTGCTGACAGATGTATCTCTAGTGTTTAGAATATGCCCCAAATGGGAGGCACTCAATATTTATTTGAATGACTAGATGCCACTTTTTGTATTTAACTTATTTTATCTTATGGTCTTATCTCAAAGACAGACCATGACTTTGAGTTAGCTGATTAATGGAGTTGAGATTTTTTTGGTAAATTTGAACAGGAATATATCATTAGCCTCCTTCAAAAACTGCACCCATTCTCTTACTGTCAGAGGGATGGTTGAAGTTCAGAAATATCAAAATTTTCTTTAGGCTGAGAAACATCCCTTGATTACTTGCTAAGATTTTTTGGTTGTGAAGCAGTATCTCTGGGTAAATCAGCCATGGAAATGAACTGCTGCTATAGTAGGTTTTAGCTTTCAAAAGCTGTTTTTACTAAAGTCTGTGTTAGGTTGAATACTGAATAGTCCATCATACCAATAATGGGGCGAGAACAGAATAGCTTGACTCTGGTTTGATGCCGCTTTAATACATAAGTTGTAAAACTGGCTGTCAGGACGGAATAAACAATCAGAATAGCCTGTAGCAGAAAAACATTCATAGACTGATGATTGGGCCACAGTAAGGAAGATGTAAGTCAAATTTCTGGAGCCAACTTAATTCTAAGGCATAACTCACAACATAACAATGCTTCAAGAAACATGTTCTTCTATTGGTTAAGAGATAAATAAGACCGCCCAAGAAGTAAGAGAGGTAAATACATCTCCCATATTCCCCTAGTTTGGTCCTACAATGAATCCTGAACCAAAATGCTTCTGAATCTTCCAGTGAGTTTTGAAAAAACAAATGCCTAAAAGGAACTACGTTCTTCCAAAAATCTAAGTTCTGTGTGATAGCCTCAGCTCTGTTGTTCCAAAGAGCAATCGGATGACTCAAAAAGCTTAGTGATGGGCTTCCCTGGTGGCGCAGTGGTTGAGAATCTGCCTGCTAATGCAGGGGACATGGGTTCGAACCCTGGTCTGGGAGGATCCCACATGCCACGGAGCAACTACACCTGTGAGTCACAACTACTGAGCCTGCGCATCTAGAGCCTGTGCTCCGCAACAAGAGAGGCCGCGATAGTGAGTGGCCCCCGCTTGCCACAACTAGAGAAAGCCCTCGCACAGAAACGAAGACCCAACACAGCAAAAATAAATTAATTAATAAACTCCTACCCCCAACATAAAAAAAAAAAAAGCTTAGTGATAGGTGATTCTGACTGGCTGACAGGTGACTCAGCCAAGGTAAGGTGTGTGTATTAATTGCAACAATTCTCTTAAGCAGTTAGCTTTTTATGCCATGGGTTGTGGAATACGCGACACAAAAGCATCACATTTTAAAGCGGCAGTTTGACGATTTCTGTTAATCCTTCTGTTGTGGTTAGATGCCAATGGCTCCCTGAAGGCTACAGTTTAAAATAGCAATTATTTTAAAGTATGTCTCTTTTGTACACCACTAGTAAATTGGATTATGTTTTCTGAGCCTCCCAAGAGCATCAGCCAAAGCATACCTAAAGCTTTTCCAGTGTTATAAATCACCTTTATAGGCTCACAGATATTTTATAATAAAGGTTGGAATTTCCCTAATCTTTTTAATATGAAATTCATGTTTCCTTCTCTCCATTAATCCTTATCTCATTTCTGCAACTCCACTCACACATTAAATTTATCTAGGCTATCAGCCAAAGTGGAGGGCTTGTTTACTTTCTTGCTAAAGCCGGTTTCTTCATCCAAATTACCCACAGTAGATTAGGACTCTATTCTGACCTTGCTGCAATAAATAGGGGAACTCAGTTATTCTGAATTGTATGTAGGTGGATAGGCTTATAAATTATCCACCTGTTTTGTTGGTATTAACTTATAAGAGGAAGTTCTTTTCAGAAAGGTATGTTAAAGGTTGTGAGAAAAATAAGGAAAGACCTCTTTGTGTATCTGAAACTAACTGAGCTGTAACTCTAGGGCATTATTTTAAAAACTGCTTATCATTGGTAATTTGTAGTTTGCATTGTTAGATGTCTTCCTACACAACTATACAAAATCTTAATTAAAAAAAAAACCTCCCAAATGTCAATGTATTTTAATTCTGAGCTCTATTTATTTGATTTTGTAGAAACTCTTCTCTAACCCCATCCCAAAGTAAAAACAAAAACACAAATAAGTAAAAACCACTCTACAATGAGCTCCAGCCTAATTATCAATGCCATATTTAAGGGCGAAAATGTCATTAGAATCTGAATCTATTTAAATGTGATTTTTAGGGCAAAATCAGAAAAATAATTGCTATTAGAGAGATTTGCTTTAGCTTCACTAAGAGGATATAGTAGATAAATGTAATTAGAATGTTAGGTAAATATTATTTGGTAGAGATATAGCTCTGCATTGCATAATAATCATCAAATTTCCTATCAGTTAATGTGGTGATTTTAAAAATTCTTTTGGCTACGAGTAACAGAATATCCAACTTAAATGGCTTATCAAAAGTAGTATAATTATTTCATCATAAAAGAAGCCCAAAGGCTGGGTGCTTTCAGGATTGGTTCAACAGCTTAGTAACATTATGAAGGATTCTGGTCTTTCTGTATTTCAGCTCTCCATCCTCAGAGGATTGTCTTGAAGCTCAGGTTTACTTAAACCTCTTGGATGTAAGAGTGTGGCTGTGGTTTAGGGATCACATATAGAGATGACAGCACCTGCCATAAAAAATGCACAGTTGCCTTGCATATATCTTTTTGTAATAGGAGGGAAACTTTTTCCAGACATTCACTAGCAGACTTTCCTTTGTGTCTCTTCTGCTAGGATTGGGTCACATGCCCCGACCTAGCTGCAAGGAAATTTAAGAAAAGTACGTGTGACTTTTTTTTTTTTCATGGAAAGGCATTTTATTTTAAATATAGCAGTGTGTACATGTCAATCCCAAGCTCCCAATTTGAGACTCTGTAGTTGAATGTCATCTGGGCCGGCAGGAAGAAGTGGGGAAAGAGAGAACTATGCCAGTTAGGAATACAATGTCTACCAATAGTTTATATCACATTTTGCCACTGTTTTTGTAAAATTAAGTTACTAAAAATTAAGTGTAATTTAATTTAAACTTTTGGGCTTTTTTTTGCAAATAAACTTGTATCAATACATTACAGATATTTTCCATAAGAGATTCACAGAGTAATTCTAATTAAACCTCTTGAATTTCTTTCAAGTAAATTTTAGAAGTCCCCTTTAAACATACTTGGAAAAAAAAAAGAAACCTTATTGTGATATACTATTCCAAGAAATAAAAAACAATAGGATGTGATGACTTGAGAAACCAAATCACACTCTTCCAATGGAATGTGGCAAAGACCAACTGACTAGTAAAATAATTAGGGAACGAGACCCTAAGCATGCACAAAGGCATAATGGGAAACAATCAGATTAAACAGACATCGGCGCTGTGATTACA
Organism: Orcinus orca; assembly: GCF_937001465.1. Taxonomy (NCBI): domain Eukaryota; kingdom Metazoa; phylum Chordata; class Mammalia; order Artiodactyla; family Delphinidae; genus Orcinus; species Orcinus orca. The sequence goes on from NC_064565.1 coordinate 98,401,396, forward strand.
TTCCACAGCAGACGTAGAACTGAAAACACCAGGACACCTGTTTAGTTCAAACTAAAGCTAGATTTTACAATGTTTGAGAGGCAGAGGGCAACATCCAATCATCTTTCTTCATTTGGCTTGATTCACTGGGGAGGCATCTAGATTTTCCAAGGGTGGGACAATTCCATTCAGGAAAAAAGAAACAACTAAAAAGAATCCAACAATGAAAACAAAACACCGAAACAAAAATGTTTCCTTCTTCTGAGTGCCCCTATTCCAAAATATTTCGAAAGCATATTTCTCTTTTCATAGTTTTCTAGTTTCACCCCAAGTGAATACAAAACAAACAAGCTTTAATGCAAAATATTACTCAGGGACACAGTGTAAGCAAGGATTTATGAATCCTCAAAATGGCCTGCTTTATTGTTTCCCTCTCTTAAGGGAAAAAGAAAGAAAAGAACTCGGAGAGTTGCAAAGGGGGCTTAAAATGACTTGTTCGGTAAGTCCCCGACTAAAGGACCAGAGTCTAAGGTCGCCTATATTTTCACGAAAGACAAAGCAGAGCTTCCAAGTTTCCTCCAAGCACCAAAATGAATACAATTCTGGCTGCATTTAATTTGGGATTAATAGAGAATACAGAAATTACAGCACATTATTAAGGAGCCATTCCACCCCCGAAAGATAAGGTGCTTTTCTGATGAAAACAAGCACAGTACATTGAAATTTTCTTTTAAAAAAAAACAAAAACAGAAACTCATCCTAATGAAAATCGAGAAATACCATTTTATTAATTTTTCAAGAATAAAGGCTTTTTATATTCTTCATTATTCTAAAAGTCAAAATCTCCATTTGAATAGAGGGTTTTTAAGGGGAGATGCAGGGAAGTTCTAATGAATATTTATGTCTATTTCTATCAGGATTTGCTTCGTGACAGGACACAGAACCTTTTCATATACTTTTAAAAATGTGCATGGAACCTCACATGAAAAACAGGATTGTCATCACACTCATAGTGCTGCGACTGGATGTACTTCAACAGGACATTACAAAGGTCTTAAAAGAATTATGCTTTTTCACAGTAACAAATGGCTTTCCCTCCAAGATACAATACAGCAAAACCAGCAGTCGTTTCATTGCTGCCTAATTGAGCCTAAGATAATAGGTTTAAGTCTGTGGAGTATTTGAATCGGCAGCAGCAATTAAAAACCCTGCATCAGTCAATAAGTCAGTAGATAGTTATTGAACACTTAGTGTGCACAGTGATGGATACTGGGGACACAGCAGTGAACGAATCTTAGATTCTGCCCTCAACTTCCAGTCCTCTTTTCCCTCTTTTATCTTTTCCTTTAGGATCTAGGGGAGAATTCTGAAACTTGTTTTTGCAAGATTCTCGAGTGATGTTAAGGGATCCAGAAAAAGATAAACACCCATGTAAATGATATACACACCTTTCAGGTTTCAGCTCAAGCAAAGCTTTATACAGAGAACCTTTCTCGACCCTCCTTCCTTCAAACAACACACAACTTAATCAAATCAGGTCAGACTTTCATGAACTCCAATAGTATGTAAAAATATTTCCTTCCATTTAATTTAGCTTAAATCAAAGGAGAGACAATGGGGCTTCCCTGGTGGCGCAGTGGTTGAGAGTCCGCCTGCCGATGCAGGGGACGCGGGTTCGTGCCCCGGTCCGGGAAGATCCCACATGCCGCGGAGCGGCTAGTCCCATGAACCATGACTGCTGAGCCTGCGCGTCCAGAGCCTGTGCTCCATCCGCAACGGGAGAGGCCACAACAGTGAGAGGCCCGCGTACCGTAAAAAAAAAAAAAAAAAGGAGAAACAATGACTGGGAAATTAATACAGTTGGAGGTATAGCTGCAGTGGTCAGTAATATAATCTCTGCATGATCTTGATCGTCGTGCTAGTTACCATCAGTTTAGTTCCCGTTGTTTTTACAAGCAGCCAAATGACCGGAAACAAACAGACCTGAAGCTCTGCTGGAATTTTCTTTTCTTAGAATGAAGATACTTCCCTCAGGAACTTTACATAATGGCATGGGTATGGAGACATATTTCTCTGCTGTATGAGAGACGACAATGCAGGCATGACGATAAATTTGGTCACTTTTCTGACAAATACTTATTAGAGTGTCTGCAATATATCAGGTAGTGTTCTAAGTGTTGGGGTACTATGATCTCTGCTCTTTTGGAACTTTAATTCTAGAGTGGAGGTGGAGTCAGAGAATAAACAAGTAAGCAGGTGGGCGTGTAAGTTTATTTCAGAGAATCATAAGCATCATCAAGAAAAGAGAAGAAGGTGAAATGGGGTAGAGTCACCAGGTTCAGGGAATGGGGGAGCTCTTCAGTATGAATGGTCAAAAAAGGCCTCTTGAAGTATTTGACACTAGCCTCAAAGTCAGAAGAAACTCTGAGATGGAGGCAACTTAACAAACTAGAGAAATGCATGTCTCATCTGAGACCAGCAATGCCACTGAACTTGTGCAGACTATTTCCACTTGGCAATGGAGGGATACAGGGCTGGATGGGGGAGACCATGGTGCCAGATATGGCTTTCCAAGAGAAGCCAGAGATTTTTATTTCAAAAGAAAACTGCTTTTCAAAATGTTGGCAAATAATTGCCAACTAACTCTATATTATTGGGAACTAAGTATTGATACATGGGAGGGCTGAATCAGGGTAGAGGGCTGCCAGTACTTGGACTCTCTGCTCTATGTCTTTCTTTTGGTCTAGATTACCTAGGGCTAATCTAATAAAATAATCTGGCAAAAAATGTTACTGGCAGATAATGACGTATCTTCTAGAGATGATATTTACAGTTTAACTGGGACTTTCCATGAAATGTGAATGGTAAGACATGGTTGGAAGGAGACTGCTGATCCAGAGTGGTCTGGCTCACTCTCCGTCAAGTCACAGCTACATACTTCCACCCATTTTCCCCCTTGTAATGCTCCTACTTGTGGATGCAAAAACAATGGGAACTCAACTGTCGGTAATTAGCATGATGATTAAGATCCTTCAGAGAGTTTTTTTTAATGGATCACTGTAGGTATATTTCCAACTGTATTAACTTCTCAGTCATCTCCTCCCTTATGGTTTAAATTAAATCAAAGGAAAGAAAATGAAAATTGGACACAGGTTCCTTGATTTAATAAGGAAATAACTATGTAGATATTGTCAGTAATGCATTATAGAACTAAAAACATATGCTTTATAGCAAGAAGCAAATGACATTCAGCCACAGCGTTTTCAGTTTTGCTCCATTTTAGGCTTACTTGGAGTCATTTTCCATTGTCTCTTTATCTGTCTCCTTCATCATGTCTCAGCATGTCAGAACCTGGCTATGATTCTTGGAAAAATCGTGCCACATAGTGTCAATGCCTCACCATTTTTAAGCAAAGCCTGTACTCTTCCCATCTTGAAGCACAGAAAGCACTGTAAGCAATTTTCTATTATTTCTTTTTTTTTAACTTTATCTTTTTAGAGCGGTTTTAGGGTTACAACAAAATTGAGAGGAAGGTACAGAGATTTCTCATATGTTCCCGGCCCCCCAGATATGCATAGCTCCCCTATCAGCAATATCTCTCACCAGAGTGGTAAACATTTTTTTTTTTTTTTTAACCAAGGAAAATCCTACATGGACACATCATAATCACCCAAAGTCCGCACTTTACCTTAGGGTTCACTCTTGGTGTTATACATTCTATGGATTTGAACAAAAGTATAATGACATATATTCATCATTATAATACCACACAGAGTATTTTTATTACCCTAAAAATTCTCTGTGCTCTGCCTACTTATCTCTTCTCCTCCTCTACCCGCCTGGCAACCACTGATTTTTTTTTTTTACTGTCTCCATAGTTTTGCCTTTTCCAGAATGTCAGAGTTGGAATCATACGGCATGTAGCCTTTTTAGATTGGCTTCTTTCATTTAGGAATATGCATTTAAGGTTCCTCTATGTCTTTTCTTAGCTTGATAGCTCATTTCTTTTCAGTGTTGAATAATACTCCATTGTCTGGATGTACCACAGTTCATTTATCCATTCACCTGCAGAAAGACACCTTACTTACAAGTTTTGGCAATTATAAATAAAGCTTCTGTAAACACATGTGCAGGTTTTTTTGTGGTCAGAGTTTTCAACTCTTTTGGGTAAATACTGAAGAGCACAGTTGATAGACAGTGTGGTAAAGTATGTTTGGTTTGGTATCTATTTGCTTTGTAAAGAAAAACAAATCTGACAGTCTTCCATGTGTTTATATAAATAAGTGCAGATTTTCTTCCATTATGTTTGGTTTTACAGCCAGATAATGATTTCTGAGACACCTGACCAAGTTTTATTTTTTTCTTTTAATTCTTAAACATTTCAGATCTACAGAAATTGATGACAATTAATTAGATTCTAAAATATATTAAACAATGTGGTCTTTCTTTGAAAAGAACTATTAAAGTAACTGAGTAAAAACTATCCAGGATAAACTCTTTTGGAAAACAGATTATTTAAATTAGAAATATATTTAAAAATTAAAATAATTACCCCATTTAGATTTTAGTTTATGATGACAAAGAAAGACAAAAAGGAGGAGGAGGAAAAGGAGAAAAGAAAGAAAAGAAGAAAGGAAAAGAGTATCAAAATTTTTTTCGAGGAAACCTTTCTTTTCCCCAAGGATAGATGGCCTTGGTTAAGGGCAATGGGATCCTCCATCACACTAATGACAGCAATGATAATGGTGAAGATGGGAATAAGGATAAAAATCTCCCCCATGGTTAGAAAGCTACCATGTGAACCAATTCATTTTGAATTAAAAATTGGGACCATCTACTAAGAGACTTAAACACAGGTATGGAAATCACACCCAACTCCAAGGTCTTAGTTGCTTTTAGTTTCTTTATTCTAGTTGATTGTTTTTCACTTTCCTATATTTTCATTGTCATTCTTATGAGCAGGAGAGAAGTTAGCATATTTATACCCTGAATGCAACCACTTCCAAATTAGTATGTTTCTTCTTTTTTCTTTTGAAAGTCTTAGTGAATGTTACGTACTTTGAAGAGGTTAAAACACATTATATTGATCCAGGGAGAAAGTATCCTCTGCATAGACTTTCCTTTCGGAGAAAATTATTTTTGAACAATGCCATTTGACCTCTCTGTTATACTGTCCATTTGGACATATAATAGGCTGCAAACTGTTCTTTCTGCAAAATGAGCTTGTTTTGAAGTTAGACCTTGGTTCAGAGAAGTATTTTGTACCGACTGTTTAGAGAAGCTGGAATCTGGATGGGGAGCTGTGGGTGTGGACTTGCTTGTGGGATGGAGTTGCCAGGCAGGTTTGGATCTCGGCTATGGAAGCAGATATTTGAGGACCTGATCTCTTTCCAGCTTGGCTGCTACAGATGTATTTAATTATTGTTAAGTCACTTCAAGAATGTAAGCAAATAGCTGAGTGAACCCCTTACTCAGCTCCCAGACTTCCTGTGCACAGTTCCTGTAAGCTCTCAGAAAACCCTCCTAAAGTCTCCGTTTTCAAACTACTTACCATTCTATCGCCAAAGAACTACTTATCATTCCATTTCCAGGGCACAACCTTCGGCATAAAATAAAAACTGCTCCAGAACCTGAACTGATGTGCTTCATCCAATGACTAAAACACCCCTTGGGGGCTTCCCTGGTGGCGCAGTGGTTGAGAGTCCGCCTGCCGATGCAGGGGACATGGGTTTGTGCCCCAGTCCAGGAAGATCCCACATGCCGCAGAGCGGCTGGGCCCGTGAGCCATGGCCGCTGAGCTTGTGCGTCCGGAGCCTGTGCTCCGCAATGGGAGAGGCCACAACAGTGAGAGGCCCGCGTAACGCAAAAATAAATAAATAAAATAAAATAAAATAAAACACCCTTTGGAAGGAAATTCCATTTCCTTCTTTATCCATACATTCGAGTGTTAATACCCTTTTTCTAAGCAACAAGTTCTTATTTCCCAAGCTCAAGCTTTCTGCTTCATCCCTATCACAGTAAATGAACAATGATGTAATGAGCACAAGACCAGCTAATCATTAGCTATCGAGACATAAATATCTGAAAGTATTTTGTTCATTCAAAACTAGGGTGCATTTGATTAATGGTATTTGGCATAATTAATATTTAAATTACATGATATTTTATTGCCCTCTAAATAAACTGTGTAACCATATAATTTTAAAAAGGTTTGAAATAATTTAATATTTTTACAGTCCTCTCAATAAATGACTGACTATGTAACTATGAACAGTTTTGAGAATGTAAAGAAGCATTATGAGTGACTAAGCTTGGTTCACAGATGTAAACCAGGACTGTCCTGTGCAAAGCAGGATGCATGTTCTCCCTGCTTCCAAAGCACATTCTCAAGCTAAAGAAGAGTTAAGTTTCCTCAGCCAACTTTCTCCCATTTAAAGTTAGAGTTTATATTTGCAAGCAAATGAAATAATCAATTCCCCATTCCTGCAAATAGGGAAACCCTGTCTACTTAAATTTTCAACATCAATAACTTCTCCAATGTGCATGTAACTAAATTATACTACATCACTCCTCCACCGAAACTGAGGAATAATGTAGCGAGAACTTCTTGTTCCACTCTCTCTGCCACTCTCTTCTACTATCTGAAAATATCGCTTTCACTTTTATTTTCCAGTTTCTTTTCTGTCCCCCCCACCTCTCCCCAACCACCATGAGAGCTCCATAGAGGCAAATACTTTTTCTGGTTCATTGCTGTATCCTCACTGCCCAGAACATAGTAGGTGCTCAACAAATATTTACTGAATGAATGAAAGTCCATGTGCAATAAGTATTATTCAATTAAAAGCTGAAAAGGAGATAGACAGGAGGACGATACTCTTGGCAGGGTTTTGTAGGGCCAGAATTTCAAATGTCTCTTAGGGCAGGTAAAGGATGAAATGAACACAGCCAGGGGAAATCCTTATGCCTACCATGCGGGGGCAGTGGGGATCGTGCTCCACTGAAACAGGCAGCTACACACCAGCTCCAGCCAGTTGCTGCTGCGTAAAGGTGGAGAGTCCAGTGATGTCAAACCTTACACGTTTTCAAGACCAGAAATTTGAATTTCAAGCCAATACCTAGGATGTAACATGTTGGCTCTTTAATCTTTTCCATAATATTGTGCAGAGTAAGTGAAACATATCTTGTGTAGAATCTGGTTTTTCAACTGCACATTTGTGACCTCTGGTATATTTCTAATTCCATCAACTGAAAATTCATTAGGAAAAATTTTTTCTGATATAAATAATGCTTAGAGTATTAATCTTCCCTCTCATTCTCAATTTCAAAACAATGACTTCTGTTACATCAATACGTCTGCAGCTATTACCTTCCAGAAATGGGAGATTTGACTGTGGGATGAAAAGGGACTAACCTATCATATCTGACTTTGAGAGTGGATCTTTTTTTTTTTAATCTCTCTTCTCAATATGACAATCATTTATTTTACATCTCCCTTCTCGATATGACAAAATTATTTTTAAAATAATTATCATGAAATAAAACTAATAGTAGCCACAAAAGCAATGAAAACTGTGAAGATTTATCTTTTATTGAATTTCACATATAGTCATGCCAGTAAAAAACAGAAAATTAATAAACTTAGAGAATAAAATAAATATTATGTTAAACAAAGAAAAAAGTAAGATTGATACTTTTTAATGATCTTAATACATTTTTTGTTAGAAAAGGGAAAAAACATCTTTTTAGTTATTTGTTTCTAAATGAACACAGTTTGTGTGTCAAGTCTTATCTTCTGCAAATTTGTCAATGCCTTCCTCAAAATAGATTTTTGTGTATTTAAGCTCATTAGCAAGTATAGCCAGCCTGTTTAATCTATCTTCGCTCATAACTCAAAGAACACGTTAATTTCAAAATAGTTTTCTCACTCAAAGCAACAATTATATAAATAGTCAGGAAAGCCTTAAAAATAAAAGTTTGGTAGAGATTTACAAAAATTTCATTTCACAATAAATTTAGCTACCCCAATACTCGTCACATCTTTATTTCTTTGGGATTGATACTAGCAGCCTTTAAATATCTATGTAGTCAAAAAATTTTGAACAGGGCTTCCCTGGTGGCGCAGTGGTTAAGAATCCACCTGCCAATGCAGGGGACACAGGTTCGAGCCCTGGTCCGGGAAGATCCCACATGCCGTGCAGCAACTGGGCCCTGGGCCCATATGCCACAACGACTGAGCCTGTGCTCTAGCGCCTGCAAGCCACAACTACTGCGTGACCTAGAGCATACTCTGAAACAAGAGAAGCCACCGCAATGAGAGGCCTGTGCACCGCAACAGAGTAGCCCCCGCTCACCACAACTCGAGGAAGCCCACACGCAGCAATGAAGACCCAACACAGCCAAAAATAAAAATTAATTAAAAAAAATTTTTTGAACATAAATAAAAACTTGAGGAGCCTACACAGAATGACAGAATTGAAGTAACAAGAGCCCTTTCTTCTTTACAATTACAGTGTTATCATTGTTTATTTAAAACTTGTTTAAATGCTGGAAATTATATATTCCATCATTATATTCTTGCAAATTGTCTTATGTTTACCCTCTGGATCTGATTTCCTATATATGCTAAGGTAAGTCATTGTTTTTATTTAAAGAAGGAGTCACTGAGGATGCTAAAGTAACTGAGCTCTGGTACCCCTCAACTCACTGGAAGTCATTTTAGTCCCCTTTGCTCCCCAGGGGCTTAATTCAGGGCCACCACTGCCTGCTGTTCAACTCGAGTTTCAGCAACCTATTTTTGCCAGACACGCAGCGATCCAAATGCTGAAACACCAACGTCCGCAGCAGAGAAGGGGTTTACTCACCAGGCAGATAAGTGAGAGGATGGGAGAACAAATCTCAAATCCGCCCCTCCAAAGGTGAGGGCCTCGGGATACTTACAGGATAAAGCTGAGGCTGGGAAGCACGGGGAAAGGTAACTGGAGAAAAGGAAAAGGTGAAGGAATCATTGCTCTGCACAGGTACAACTAAGGCACAGATTTCTTCACAGGACTTTGGTCCAGAAAATGGCGGCGCGAATGTGCTCCGAGGGTGGACCTCCTAGTCGCCTGACATCAAAAAGTCCAAGCAGACACTCGCGCATGCCCAGTTGGAAGCCCGTGGTCCTTACCAGTCTTAACCGGCTCGGGCCCAAACTAGACACAGTTGAGTTCAAGCTCCTGCAAATCAACTCGGGCAAATATCTTGTTTGTATGTGATGCTTGGAGGTCTTTTGTGGCAACAATTAAAGCCAGCTTGAGCAGCGAGGCAGGTTCCAGGTGTAATGGATTTAACTGATGATTACCCTCGGTTTCACTCTGGCTCTTATTTCAGCTGTTTCTGATCCGTGAGCCTGTTTATCTTGTTTTCGAAACCAGTCCTGGTTTTGTTTTATCTTTTGCATTTTATCTACTGTTATTCTATTTTTGTAGTAAAGGTGGGTGCAGCAGAGCTTGGACTCCGAGCTGGCATCTCTGTATTCCACTGGCATGTACATATGCATGCACGTTTGTAAGGTTAATTAAAACTCTTAAAAAGTTCTTGAGTGAAATGCACTAAATTCATCATGGTGCTTATCTCTGGGGAGGTGAGGAGGACGCTCAAATTGGGAGTGGTGTCAAAATCACTTTAATCTTATCTGTAATATTTTAAGTTTTAAGGGAGACTGTAGAAATATATTAATTCAGTAATTTAAAATTCACTTAAACATTAATGAAATAAAACCTAATGAGAATGAGGGGAAATGTTTCCTAAATACGTGCTGTTTTATTCTTTGTAGTTTTTAACTTAGAAGCATGATTTTATCTCTATTAAGTCTAAGTCCATCTATTTATGGGATGTTACTTTAATGGAGCTTTAAAAATATTAAAAATATATTGTTGCACTTCATGCTTTTATTAAGATATGTTTAAATTTTAAAAATTGAAAAATTATTCACAAAGAACAATTCGCTGAAATATTGTCATGAACCATTTACTCTTCCAGTGCTAAAATCTACAGAGATAAAAGTATATATCTGGGGCCTCCCTGGTGGCACAGTGGTTGAGAGTCCGCCTGCTGATGCAGGGAACACGGGTTCGTGCCCCGGTCCGGGAGGATCCCACATGCCGCGGAGCGGCTGGGCCCGTGAGCAATGGCCACTGAGCCTGTGCATCCGGAGCCTGTGCTCCACAACGGGAGAGGCCACAACGGTGAGAGTTCTGCGTACCGCCAAAAAAAAAAAAAAAAGTATACATTTGTGTCTCCATTTTTCTGAAAGTAATTAATTTACTAAGAAAACTCATTTCTCTGTGGTACTTCTTACGCACTGATACGTAACATAATGCCTTAATGCCTTAACTGGATTGTTAGGTAGGATTTAAATGATTCACATGTGATTCTGCAACAAAGCCCCTTCTCTAAGAACAGCTCAACATGATTCATGCTCTGTGCTATATTTTAAGAAAACAAGAAAGAATAGAGAAACGACTACAAAAGCAGATGGGACAAATACTTCAGAAGCTGTCTTGGTACCTATAAGTGTTGTAGTACCACCTGGCTAAAAAAGCAAAAGAATGTTCATTAGGAAAATTAGCAGAGTTGTTGGGAAGAGATTCTTTTGGAAAGACCCCAAACTCAGGTGTGTCTTCCTCTTGTACGTGGCAGTTGAGTGCATTTCCATTTTTTAAAATGTTCCATTAGTTTAAAAATATAATTAAAAAAAAAAACTAGGGCATAACTTGATTTTTACATCATTTAAAACCACTATTTGAGGCCTCAAAAGGCTCTTCTTTCCAATTCTGATTTTAGTGACATGATTATAATACAAGTTTTCAAGGGGCATTAGTACCTGGGATCTATATTGCAGCAATACAATTTATAATTCTATCTATGGAACCAAAGACTAATACAAATTTAATAAGACTTTGAGGAGTGATATATCACTTTTGAAGATTTTCAATGATACCAGTTATCCATAGCAGATAGAACCATGGATCTCAACCTCGGTTGCACATTAGAAACACTTGGAGACCTTTTAAGACTCCCAGTGGCTACACCATACCCTGACCAATTATATCAAAATTTCTAGGAAAGGTGAAATTCTGAAATCAGTATAATTTCCCTGGGTAATTTCCTTTTTTTTCTGTAACATTTTTATTAGAGTATAATTGCTTTACAATGTTGTGTTCATTTCTGCTGTATAACAAAGTGAATCAGCTATATGTATACATATATCCCCATATCCCCTCCCTGTTGCCTCTCCCTCCCACCCTCCCTATTCCACCCCTCCAGGTGGTCGTAAAACACTGAGCTGATCTCCCCGTGTGATGCAGCTGCTTCCCACTAGCTAGTTTACATTTGGTAGTGTATATATGTCAATGCTACTCTCTTACTTCATCCTAGCTTACCCTTCCCTCATGTCCTCAAGTCCCTTTTCTACACCTGCATCTTTATTCCTATCCTGCTGCTAGGTTCATCAGAACAATTTTTTTTTTTTTAGATTCCATATATATGTGTTAGCATATGGTATTTCTTTTTCTCTTTCTGACTATTTCACTCTGTATGACAGACTCTAGGTCCATCCACCTCACTACAAATGACTCAATTTCGTTTCTTTTTATGGCTGAGTAATATTCCATTGTATATATGTGCCACATCTTCTTTATCCATTCATCTGTTGATGGACACTTAGGTTGCTTCCATGTCCTGGCTTTTGTAAATAGTGCTGCAGTGAACACTGTGGTACATAACTTTTTTGAATTATGGTTTTCTCAGGGTATATTCCCAGTAGTCGGATTTCTGGGTCATATGGTAGTCCTATTTTTAGTTTTTTAAGGAACCTCTATATTGTTCTCCATAGTGTCTGTATCAATTTACATTCCCACCAGCAGTGCAAGAGGGTTCCCTTTTCTCCACACCCTCTCCAGCATTTATTGTTTATAGGTTTTTTGATGATGGCCATTCTGACCAGTGTGAAGTGATACCTCACTGCAGTTTTGATTTGCATTTCTCTAATGATTAGTGATGTTGAGCATCCTTTCATGTGTTTGTTGGCAATCTGTATATCTTCTTTGGAGAAATGTATATTTAGATCTTCTGCCTATTTTTGGATTGGGATGTTTGTTTTTTGATGTTGAGTTGCATGAGCTGCTTGTATATTTTGGAAATCAATCCTTTGTCAGTTGCTTTGCTTGCAAATATGTTCTCCCATTCTGAGGGTTATGTATTCATTTTGTTTATGGTTTCCTTCGCTGTGCAAAAGCTTTTAAGTTTTATTAGGTCTCATTTGTTTATTTTTATTTCCATTACTCTAGGAGGAGGGTCAAAGAGGATCTTGCTGTGATTTATGTCAAAGAGTGTTCTTCCTATGTTTTCCTCTAAGAGTTTTATAGTGTCTGGCCTTACATTTAGGTCTTTACTCCATTTTGAGTTTATTTTTGTGTATGGTGTTAGGATGTGTTCTAATCTCATTCTTTTGCATGTAGCTGTCCAGTTTTCCTAGCACCACATATTCAGAGGCTGTCTTTTCTCTATTGTATATTCTTGCCTCCTTTATCAAAGATAAGGTGACCATATGTGCGTGGATTTATCTCTGGGCTTTCTATCCTGTTCCACTGATCTATATTTCTGTTTTTGTGCCAGAACCATACTGTCTTGATGACTGTAGCTTTGTAGTATAGTCTGAAGTCAGGGAGCCTGATTCCTCCAGCTGTTTTTCTTTCTCAGGATTGCTTTGGTTATTTGGGGTCTTTTGTGTTTCCATACAAATTGTGAATTTTTTTGTTCTAATTCTGTGAAAAATGCCATTGGTGGTTTGATAGGGATTGCACTGAATCTGTAGATTGCTTTGGGTAATATAGTCATATTCACAATGTTGATTCTTCCAGTCCAAGAACATGGTATATCTCTCCATCTGTTTGTATCATCTTTAATGTCTTTCATCAATGTCTTATAGTTTTCTGCATACAGGTCTTTTGTTTCCCTAGGTAGGTTTATTCCTAGGTATTTTATTCTTTTTGTTGCAATGGTAAATGGAAGTGTTTCCTTAATTTCTCTTTCAGATTTTTCATCATTAGTGTATTGGAATGCAAGAGAGTTCTGTGCATTAATTTTGTACCCTGCTACTTTACCAAATTCATTAATTAGCTCTAGTAGTTTTCTGGTAGCATCTTTAGGATTCTCTATGTATAGTATCAGGTCATCTGTAAACAGTGACAGCTTTACTTCTTCTTATCTCATTTGGATTCCTTTTACTTCTTTTTCTTCTATGATTGCTATTGCTAAAACTTCCAAAACTATGTTGAATAATAGTGGTGAGAGTGGGCATCCTTGTCTTGTTCCTGATTTTAGAGGAAATGGTTTCAGTTTTTCAACATTGAGAACGATGTTGCCTGTGGGTTTGTCATATATGGCCTTTATTATGCTGAGGTAGGTTCCCTCTATGCCTAATTTCTGGAGAGTTTTTATCATAAATGGATATTGAATTTTGTCAAAAGCTTTTTCTGCATCTATTGAGATTATCATATGGTTTTTATCCTTCAGTTTCTTAATAGGTGTATCACATTGATTGATTTGCATATATTGAAGAATCCTTGCATACATGCGATAAATCCCACTTGATCATGGTGTATGATCCCTTTATTGTGCTGTTGGATTCTGTTTGCTATTGTTGAGGATTTTTGCATCTATGTTCATCAGTGATATTGGTCTGTAGTTTTCTTTTCTTGTGACATCTCTGTCTGGTTTTGGTATCAGGGTGATGGTGGCCTCATAAAATGAGTTTGGGAGTGTTCCTCCTTCTGCTATATTTTGGAAGAGTTTGTGAAGGATAGGCATTAGCTCTTCTCTAAATGTTTGATAGAATTTGCCTGTGAAGCCATCTGGTCCTGGGCTTTTGTTTGTTGGAAGATTTTTTTTTTTTTGTGGTAGGCGGGCCTCTCACTGTTGTGGCCTCTCCCTTTGCGGAGCACAGGCTCCAGACGCACAGGCTCAGCGGCCATGGCTCACGGGCCCAGCCATTCCGCGGCATGTGGGATCTTCCCGGACCGGGACACGAACCTGTGTCCCCTGGATCAGCAGGCGGACTCTCAACAACTGCACCACCAGGGAAGACCTGTTGGAAGATTTTTAATCACAGTTTCAATTTCAGTGATTGTGACTGGTCTGTTTACATTTTCTGTTTCTTCCTGGTTCAGTCTAGGAAGGTTGTGCTTTTCTAAGAATTTGTCCATTCCTTCCAGGTTGTCCATTTTATTGGCATAGAGTTGCTTGTGGTAATCCCTCGTGATTCTTTGTATTTCTGCAGTGTCAGCTGTTACTTCTCCTTTTTCATTCTAATTCTGTTGATTTGAGTGTTCTCCCTTTTTTTCTTATGAGTGTGGCTAGTGGTTTATCAATTTTTGTTTCTCTTCAAAGAACCAGCTTTTAGTTTTATTGATCTTTGCTATTGTTTCCTTCATTTCTTTTTCATTTATTTCTGATCTGATCTTTAAGATTTCTTTCCTTCTGCTAACTTTTTTGTTGTTGTTCTTCTTCTTCTTCTTCTTCCTCTAACTGCTTTAGGTGTAAGGTTAGGTTGTTTATTTGACATTTTTCTTGTTTCCTAAGGTAGGATTGTACTGCTATAAACTTTCCTCTAAGAACTGCTTTTGCTGCATCCCATAGGTTTTGGATCATCGTGTTTTCATTGTCATTTGGTTTTAGGTATTTTTTGACTTCCTCTTTGATTTCTTCAGTGACTTCTTGATTATTTAGTAGCATATTGTTTAGCCTCTATGTGTTTGCATTTTTACAGTTTTTTTTTCCTGTAATTGATATCTAGTCTCATAACATTGTGGTCGGAAAAGATACTTGATATGATTTCAATTTTCTTAAATTTACCAAGGCTTGATTTGTGACCCAAGATATGATCTATCCTGGAGAATGTTCCGTGTGCACTTCAGAAGCAAGTATAATCTGCTCTTTTTGGATGGAATGTCCTATAAATATGAATTAAATCTATCTAGTCTATTGTGTCATTTAAAGCTTGTGTTTCCTTATTTATTTTCATTTTGGATGATCTGTCCATTGGTGAAAGTGGGGTGTCAAAGTCCCCTACTATGATTGTGTTACTGTCGATTTCCCCTTTTATGGCTGTTAGCATTTGCCTTATGTATTGAGGTGCTCCTATGTTAGGTCCATAGATATTTACAATTGTTATATTTTCTTGGATTGATCCCTTGATCATTGTGCAGTGTCCTTGTCTCTTGTAATAGTCTTTATTTTAAAGTCTATTTTGTCTGATATGAGAATTTCTACTCCAGCTTTCTTTTGATTTCCATTTGCATGGAGTATCTTTTTCCATCCCCCCACTTTCAGTCTGTATGTGTCCCTAGGTCTGAAGTGGTTGTCTTGTAGACAGCATATATACAGGTCTTGTTTTGGTATCCATTCAGCCAGTCTATGTCTTTTGGTTGGAGCATTTAATCCATTTACAATTAAGGTAATTATTGATATGTGTGTTCCTATTACCATTTTCTTAATTGTTTTGGGTTTGTTATTGTAGGTCTTTTCCTTCTGTTGTGTTTCCTTTCTAGAGAAGTTCCCTTAGCATTTGTTGTAAAGTGGGTTTGGTGGTGCTGAATTCTCTAAAGTTTTGCTTGGCTGTAAAGGTTTTAATTTCTCTTTCGAATCTGAATGAGATCCTTGCTGGGTAGAGCAATCTTGGTTGTAGATTCTTCCCTTTCATCACTTAAAACATGTTCTGCCACTCCCTTCTGGCTTGCTGAGTTTCTGCTGAAAGGTCAGTTCTTAGCCTTATGGGGATTCCCTTGTATGTTATTTGTTGCTTTTCCCTTGCTGCTTTTTTTTTTTTTTGAATTTTTTTTTTTTTAAGAAGATGTTGGGGTTAGGAGTTTATTAATTAATTAATTTATTTTTGCTGTGTTGAGTCTTCGTTTCTGTGCGAGGGCTTTCTCTAGTTTAGCAAGCGGGGGCCACTCTTCATTGCGGTGCACAGGCCTCCCACTATCGCGGCCTCTATTGTTGAGGAGCACAGGTTCCAGACGTGCAGGCTCAGCAGTTGTGGCTCACAGGCCCAGTTGCTCCACGGCATGTGGGATCCTCCCAGACCAGGGCTCGAACCCATGTCCCCTGCATTAGCAGGCAGTTTCTAAACCACTGCGCCACCAGGGAAGCCCTCCTTTGCTGCTTTTAATATTTTTTCTTTGTATTTAATTTTTGATAGTTTGATTAATATGTGTCTTGGCATATTTCTCCTTGGATTTATCCTGTATGGGAGTCTCTGTGCTTCCTGGACTTGAGTGACTATTCCCTTTCCCACGTTAGGGAAGTTTTCAACTATAATCTCTTCAAATATTTTCTCAGACCCTTTCTTTTTCTCTTCTTCTTCTGGGACCCCTATAATTTGAATGTTGTTGCGTTTAATATTGTTCCAGAGCTCTCTAACAGTGTCCTTAATTCTTTTCATTCTTTTTTCTTTATTCTGCTCTGTGGTAGTTATTTCCACTATTTTATCTTCCAGGTCACTTATCCGTTATTGTGCATCAGTTATTCTATTGATTTCTTCTAGAGCAATTTTAATTTCATTTATCATGTTGTTCATCATTGTTTGTTTGCCCTTTAGTTCTTCTAGGTCCTTGTTAAACGTTTCTTGTATTTTCTCCTTTCTATTTCCAAGATTTTGGAATCATCTTTACTATCATTACTCTGAATTCTCTGAATTCTTTTTCAGGTAGACTGCGTATTTCCTCTTCATTTGTTTGGTCTGGTGGGTTTTTACCTTACTCCTTCATCTGCTGTGTATTTCTGTCTTCCCATTTTGCTTAACTTACTGTGTTTGGGGTCTTCTCTTTGCAGGCTGCAGGTTCATAGTTCCCATTGATTTTGGTGTCTGCCCCTAGTGGCTAAGGTTGGTTCAGTGGTTTGTGTAGGCTTCCTGGTGGAGGGGACTGGTGCCTGTGTTCTGGTGGGTGGGGCTGGATCTTGTCTTTCTGGTGGGCAGGGCTGTGTCCAGTGGGGTGTTTTGGGGTGTCTGTGAACTTAGTATGATTTTAGGCAGCCTCTCTGCTAATGGGTGGTGGTGTTTTCCTGTCTTGCTAGTTGTTTTGCATGGGGCGTCCAGCACTGGAGCTTGCTGGCTATTGGGTGGAGCTGGGTCTTAGCATTGAGATGGAGATCTCTGGAAGAGCTCTCGCCGATTGATATTACTTAGGGCCCGGAGGTCTCTGGTGTTCCAATGTCCTGGAACTCACCAAAAAAGATACCCAACCTCCAAAGACAAAGGAGAAGCCACAGTGAGATGGTGGGAGGGGCACAAACACAGTAAAATCAAATCCCATAACTGCTGGGTGGGTGACTCACAGACTGGCGAACACTTATACCACAGAAGTCCACCCACTGGAGTGAAGGTTGTGAGCCCCCCGTCAGGCTTCCCAACCTGGGGGTCCAGCAACGGGAGGAGGAATTCCTAGATAATCAGACTTTGAAGCCTAGGGGGAGTTGATTGCAGGACTTCGACAGGACTGCGGGAAACAGAGATTCCACTCTTGGAGGGCACACACAAAGTAGTGTGTGCATCGGGACCCAGGGGAAGGGGCAGTGACCCTGGGGGAGACTGAACCAGACCTACCTGCTGGTGTTGGAGGGTCTCCTGCAGAGGCGGGGGGTGACTCTGTTTCACTGTGGGGACAAGGACACTGGCAGCAGAAGTTCTGGGAAGTACTCCTTGGCATGAGCCCTCCCAGAGTCTGTCATCAGCCCTACCAAAGAGCCCAGGTAGGCTCCACTGTTGGGTTGCCCCAGGCCAAACAACCAACAGGGAGGGAACCCAGCCCAACCCATCAGCAGTCAAGTGGATTAAAATTTTACTGTGCTCTGCCCACCAGAGCAACAGTCAACTCTACCCACCACAAGTCCCTTCCAACAGGAAACTTGCAAAAGCCTCTTAGGTAGCCTCATCCACCAGAGGGCAGATAGCAGAAGCAAGAAGAACTATAATCCTGCAGCCTGTGGAACAAAAACCACATTCACAGGAAGATAGACAAGGTGAAAGGCTATGAACCAGATGAAGGAACAAGATAAAACCCCAGAAAAACAAATAAATGAAGTGAAGATAGGCAACCTTCCAGAAAAAGAATTCAGAATAATGATAGTGAAGATGATCCAGGACCTCGGAAAAAGAATGGAGGCAAAAATCGAGAAGATGCAAGACATGTTTAACAAAGACCTAGAAGAATTAAAGAACAAACAAACAGAGATGAACAATACAATAACTCAAATGAAAACTACACTAGAAGGAATCAATAGCAGAATAACTGAGGCAGAAGAACGGATAAGTGACCTGGAAGACAGAATGGTGGAATTCACTGCTGTGGAACAGAATAAAGAAAAAAGAATGAAAAGAAATGAAGAGAGCCCAAGAGACCTCTGGGACAACATTAAATGCACCAACATTCATATTATATGGGTGGCAGAAGGAGAAGAGAGAAAGGACCCGAGAAAACATTTGAAGAGATTATAGTCAAAATTATCCTAACATGGGAAAGGAAATAGCCACCCAAGTCCAGGAAGTGCAGTGAGTCCCATACAGGATAAACCCAAGGAGAAACATGCCAAGACACATAGTAATCAAACTGGCAAAAATTAAAGACAAAGAAAAATTATTGAAAGCAGCAAGGAAAAAATGACAACATACAAGGGAACAGCAGAAGCTCTACAAGCCAGAAGGGACAGGCATGATATACTTAAAGTGATGAAAGGGAAGAACCTATAACCAAGATTACTCTACCGGCAAGGATCTCATTCGGATTTCATGGAGAAATCAAAAGCTTTACAGACAAGCAAAAGCTAAAAGAATTCAGCACCACCAAACCAGCTCTACAACAAATGCTAAAGGAACTTCTCTATGTGGGAAACACAAGAGAAGAAAAGGACCTACAAAAACAAACCCAAAACAATTAAGAAAACGGTCATAGGAACATACATATCAATAATTACCTTAAACGTGAATGGATTAAATGCTCTAACTGAAAGACACAGGCTTGCTGAATGGATACAAAAACAAGACCCATATATATGCTGTCTACAAGAGACCCACTTCAGACCTAGGGACATATACAAACTGAAAGTGAGGGGATGGAAAAAGATATTCCATGCAAATGGAAATCAAAAGAAAGCTGGAGTAGCAATACTCATATCAGATAAAATAGACTTTAAAATAGTGTTACAAGAGAAAAGGAAGGACTCTACATAATCATCAAGGGATCAATCCAAGGAGAAGATATAACAATTATAAATATATATGCACCCAGTATAGGAGCACCTCAATACATAAGGCAACTGCTAACAGCTATAAAAGAGGAAATTGACAGTAACACAGTAATAATGGGGTCTTTAACACCTCACTTACACCAATGGACAGATCATCCAAAATGAAAATAAATAAGGAAGCAGAAATTTTAAATGACACAATAGACTAGATAGTTTTAATTTATGTTTATAGGACATTCCATCCAAAAAGAACAGATTACACTTTCTTCTCAAGTGCGCACGGAACATTCTGCAGGATAGATCACATCTTGGGTCCCAAATCAAGCCTCAGTAAATTTAAGAAAATTGAAATCATATCAAGCATCTTTTCTGACCACAACGCTATGAGATTAGAAACGAATTACAGGGGAAAAAACGTAAAAAACACAAACACCTGGAGGCTAAACAATATGTCACTAAATAACCAAGAGATCACTGAACAAATCAAAGAGGAAATGAAAAAATACCTAGAGACAAATGACAATGAAAACACGACGATCCAAAACCTATGGGATGCAGCAAAAGCAGTTCTAAGAGGGAAGTTTATAGCTATACAAGCCTACCTCAAGAAACAAGAAAAACCTCAAATAAGCAATCTAACCTTACACCTAAAGCAATGAGAGAAAGAAGAACAAACAAAACCCAAAGGTAGCAGAAGGAAAGTAATCATAAAGATCAGAGCAGAAATAAATGAAATAGAAACAAGGAAAACAAAAGCAAAGATCAATAAAACTAAAAGTTGGTTCTTTGAGAAGATAAACAAAATTGATAAACCATTAGCCAGACTCATCAAGAAAAAGAGAGAGAGGACTCAAATCAATAAAATTAGAAATGAAAAAGAAGTTACAACAGACACCACAGAAATACAAAGCATCTTAAGAGACTACTACAAGCAACTCTATGCCAATAAAATGGACAACCTGGAAGAAATGGACAAATTCTTAGAAAGGTATAACCTTCCAAGACTGAACCAGGAAGAAATAGAAAATATGAACAGACCAATCACAAGTAATGAAATTGAAACTGTGATTAAAAATCTTCCAACAAACAAAAGTCCATGACCAGATGGCTTCACAGGTGAATTCTATCAAACATTTAGAGACGAGCTAACACCCATCCTTCTCAAACTCTTCCAAAAAATTGCAGAGGAAGGAACACTCCCAAACTCATTCCATGAGGCCAGCGTCACCCTGATACCAAAACCAGAGAAAGATACTACAAAAAAAGAAAATTACAGACCAATATCACTGATGAATATAGATGCAAAAAACCTCAACAAAATACTAGCAAAGAGAATCCAACAACACATTAAAAGGATCATACACCATGATCAAGTGGGATTTATCCCAGGAATGCAAGGATTCTTCAATATACACAAATCAATCAATGTCATACACCATATTAACAAATTGAAGAATACAAACCATATGATCGTCTCAATAGATGCAGAAAAAGGTTTTGACAAAATTCAACACCCATTTATGATAAAAACTCTCCAGAAAGTGGGCATAGAGGGAACCTACCTCAACATAATAAAGGCCATATACGAGAAACCCACAGCAAACATCATTTTCAATGGTGAAAACCTGAAAGCATTTCCTCTAAGATCAGGAAAAAGACAAGGATGTCCACTCTCACCACTATTATTCAACATAATTTTGGAAGTCCTAGCCACAGCAATCAGAGAAGAGAAAGAAATAAAAGGAATAGAAATTGGAAAAGAAGAAGTAAAACTGTCACTGTTTGCAGATGACATGATACTATACATAAAGGATCCTAAAGAATGCCAGCAGAAAACTACTAGAGCTAATCAGTGAATTTGGTAGAGTTGCAGGATACAAAATTAATGCACAGAAATCTCTTGCATTCCTGTACACTAATGATGAAAAATCTGAAAGAGAAATTAAGGAAACACTCCCATTTACCACTACAAAAAAACGAATAAAATACCTAGGAATAAACCTACCTAGGGAAACAAAAGACCTGTATGCAGAAAACTTTAAGACACTGATGAAAGAAAGTAAAGATGATAGCAACAGATGGAGAGATATACTATGTTTTTGGATTGGAAGAATCAATATTTTGAAAATGACTATACTACCCAAAGCATTCTACAGGTTCAATGCAAGTCGTATCAAATTACAAATGGTGTTTTTTACAGAACTAGAAAAAGAAATCTTAAAATTTGTATGGAGACAAAGAAGACCCCGAATAGCCAAAGCAGTCTTCAGGGAAAAAAACGGAGATGGAGGAATCAGGCTCCCTAACTTCAGACTATACTACAAAGCTACAGTAATCAAGACAATATGGCACTGGCACAAAAACAGAAACATAGATCAATGGAACAAGATAGAAAAGCCCAGAGATAAACCGACGCACCTATGGCCAACTAATCTATGACAAAGGAGGCAAGGATATACAATGGAGAAAAGACAGTCTCTTCAATAAGTGGTGCTGGGAAAACTGGACAGCTACATGTAAAAGAGTGAAACTAGAACCCTTCCTAACACCATACACAAAAATAAACTCAAAATGGATTCGAGACCTAAATGTAAGACTGGACACTATAAAACTCTTAGAGGAAGACATAGGAAGAACACTCTTTAACATAAATCACAGCAAGATCTTTTTTGATCCACCTCCTAGAGTAATGGAAATAAAAACAAAAATAAACAAATGGGACCTAATGAAACTTCAAAGCTTTTGCACAGCAAAGGAAACCATAAACAAGACAAAAAGACAACCCTCAGAATGGGAGAAAATATTTGCAAACGAATCAACGGACAAAGGATTAATCTCCAAAATATATAAACAGCTCATGCATCTCAGTATTATAAAAAACAAACAACCCTATCCAAAAATGGGCAGAAGACCTAAATAGACATTTCTCCAAAGAAGACATCAGATGGCCAAGAAGCACATGAAAAGCTGCTCAACATCACTAATTATTAGAGAAATGCAAATCAAAACTACAGTGAGGTATCACCTCACACCAGTTAGAATGGGCATCATCAGAAAATCTACAAACAACAAATGCTGGAGAGGGTGTGGAGAAAAGGAAACCCTCTTGCACTGTTGGTGGGAATGTAAATTGATACAGCCACTATGGAGGACAGTATGGAGGTTCCTTAGAAAACTAAAAATAGACTTACCATATGATCCAGCAATCCCACTACTGGGCATATACCCAGAGAAAACCATAATTCAAAAAGACACATGTACCCCAATGTTCATTGCAGCACTGTTTACAATAGCCAGGTCATGGAAGCAACCTAAATGCCCATTGACAGACGAATGCATAAAGAAGATGTGGTACATATATACAATGGAATATTACTCAGCCATAAAATGGAACAAAATTGGGTCATTTGTTGAGACGTGGATGGACCTAGAGACTGTCATACAGAGTGAAGTAAGTCAGAAAGAGAAAAACAAATATCGTATATTAACGCATGTATGTGGAACCTAGAAAAATGGTACAGATGAACCGGTTTGTGGGGCAGAAATTTAGACACAGATGTAGAGAACAAACGTATGGACACCAAGGTGGGAAAGCTGCAGGGGGTGGGGGTGGTGGTCTGATGAGCTGGGCGATTGGGATTGACATGTATACACTGATGTGTGTAAAACTGATGACTAATAAGGACCTGCTATATAAAAAAATAAATAAAATAAAATTCAAAAATTAAAATAAAACAAAGAAATAGAAAAGATTAATTCAAGGATGATTGACTAATTTTACTGGAGTCATGTGTCAATCTCTAAAGTAATCAAAGTGGTCGTGAGAAATTAGGTACTCTGGTCATCCTGGGTCATCTGCCCACCCTAACTGCTTAGCATCTGTGCTTTATGCAGAAACAACATTTCAATGTAAAATGTCTGGTTATCTGAACATTTTTCCCTAGCAGTTAACATTAAATTATAATAGCTAGTCTTCTAAAGCTAAAACAAACATAACTGCAAAAAATTCAGAGCAAAATTATGAAAATATTTCTACATTGAAACAGACGTTTTGGTGTCTCAATGATTTATTGAGCAAGAATAGTTGGTACTCTGCTGGGTATGGCAGATACAACGATGAAGGAATAACAGGTCACTACTCTTGATCAACTTAGAGTGTAATGGGAAGAGAAAGACGGAATAGAGATGATTATAATCCAGCAGGGAAACACTGCTGCAGAGGCCTGCACGGAATGCTTTTGTAACGAGGATAGAACAATGAACTCTGCCTGAGGCTTTCTGGGAAGATTTCCTTAAAGAAAACGTGAAGAAGAAGAGGAGTTTCTACATAAAAGCTGAGTGGGAACAGGGAGAAGGTCTTTCAAGAGAAAGGAGTGGCACAAGCGCAAAGTGGCACAAGGGTGCGAAAAGATCTGTCATAATAGGAAATAGCAAGCAATTCATTGAAGTTGGGCGTAGAGTACATGAGGAAGAGAGGTGGACGTGGTGGGGTGTATTATGAAATATTGATTCTTTGAGGGTCAGTTAAGGAGTCTGCATTTCGTTCTACAGATTATGGAAAACCGGTCTGGGTTGATAAGTAAGGGAGGGATAAGATTAAGTGTCACAAATGATGCCAAAGGAAATAATATCATTCCCTTTTAGCTTGCTGTTATTATACTTAAAATCTTATGTTGATAATTGTACTTTAATGAAGCAAACAGGCTCCCAGCCTCCTGTCGAGGTAAGAGCATGCAAGCCTGCTGCATCACCCTCACCCTCACCCAGGAGGGCATTTGCTGTTGTCTAGGGAATTATCATCTCTGAGGAGAAGAATGAATCATTCGGGCAGAGAGCATATTTGGAGAAGGTAGTTGTACAAATCATTTTTCCAAATGTTTTAATATTATGAAAATCAGGTTTTATACGTGAGGTGAAGATTGCCACAATCCTCAGAGGTAATTTAGGTAACTCATACGAAAAAGCAGAATCTGTACGCGTTATCCAGAGTGGAGGCAGTCCTCCAAGAACTGGGAATTCTCAAAACATTTTCTCTACTGCAGAGATCTCAGCCCCAAGGGATGTGGGTTCAAATAGTTTTTTATGTACGTTCCTTACTTATATGTAAAAATGCACTGTAAAACTCATACAGTACATCCTCACAGACAAAAAGACAAAGAAGAAATAAATGTGCAGGAATGTACAGAAGCAAAGCATTAGAATTCCATTCCCAAAGAAGGTACCCAAATCCTCCTATTCCAGTGGATACACTGTAATATCTGTATTATGGAACAAAGCGTCATCTTTCCTTTTTCTTCTCCATGAATAAACTACCTCATGGGAAACTTCACTGAATTTCATAGATTAAACAGAATAAAGATGCCTGGTTTCCATACCAACCATGCCTGCTTCTCTTTTGTTTCTCATTCATTTATTTATTCATCTATTTAACCAACAAATCTTTATTGAGTACCACAAATATTTATCGTGTGTGTAGGTACTGATGGGAAAACTAGGAAGATCAAAGTAGGTCTCCTATCCTCATAGAGCTTCATGTCTAGTGAGGGAGAGAAATACTAAATAAACACTCAAAAGTGCCATCCATGTCATCCAGAGGCCAGCTTGGACTTCCCTGCCTACTGAGAGGTAGATGAGATTGGCTGGAACCTCCCAGATCCACATCCTGGGGGGTCAGAAGCTCCGCTCAGCACATATCCGGACCCCTCCGACTCATGGTCTCGCCTCCCGCCAGGCTTCTCCTGCTCTGGGGTGAAGCAGGCATTGTTCTGTGCCTCTTTCAAAGAAGACAACTCATCCTTTCCTCAATTTCCACTAGACACTCATTCACATAAAGCATTAGTAAGTATGACTGACTTTAACCAAGATTTAGGGGTAGGAGGACAGTCCACAGCATGGCTGCACAGCAAACGAATGTGAAAACATTTGGAAATTCATGGTTTTAAAAGTCCATTCAACCACTCAGTTTCTCAGTACTCAGTTTCTCTTCAATACTCAGCCTTCTACCATCTCACTGGTTCCTCCTTTCTCCATTTCCTTTCTCTCCTCCCCCTGTGTTTCTCTTCCTACAACTGCTCAGAAGCAAGCAACCAACCACCACAATAACAAACACAATGAACAATAAACAAATCCCTCTATTCCCTCATGGAGCCTGACCATTTTTTTGCTTGTTTGGACCGCTGAAGACACTCATCCTCTCAGAATTACACTGTCTACTCCAAAAAGCTTATCTATGTATTATATTCAACAAGGATATTTTCTATCTTAAGAGAAATTTTGTTGCCATCTGTTAAGATATATATCATTAATCTAGATATATTACAAATTAGGATGCGTGCTCTCACAGAAAATTAGGAAGTACAATAGAGTACAGTTTTAGGACTGGGGGATTGGATTTAAACTGAAGAATTAGGGAAGGAAAGCTTCTTTGAGAAAGAAAAACATTTCTGAAGACTTAGCTAGGCACACACTGTGGGGGAAGGGCATTTCACACAGGGAGACGTATGAAAATACATGCAGAGGTGTGGAGGGAGGAAGGAGTTTGGTGCACTGGCAAAACCAAAAAGAGGCCAGCATGGCTACACCCTAAAGAGGAAGAGGAGAAAGAAAATGGTGAAGGTGCAGAAGTAAGCAGGGGCCAGGTCCCATGGGAGCTTGTCATCCATGTGACTCCAAGTTTTAAATTCCTGGCTCTTCCCTAACAAATGAAATGACTTCATGAACTGTTTTTACTAAATGTTGATTTTATTGATTTTCAAAACAGATGTGCCAAAGCAAACTTATATAGACACATAGACACACACACACACACACACACACACACACACACACACACACACGTTATGTAAAGCACCTCCCCCAAGGGCCATATAATTTGGCATTATTATTAAGTCTATTCTATAGCCATATATATGATTCTGCGTCAGCCAGGTAATTAGCTGAAAATTATCTTCATATTCATTTTCCTTCCACAGGAATGTTTCCTTCAGAGAGACCCAGAATATGAACCTTTCTGTTAACAGCTTTAAAAAATGTTGTCTGCCAGCAGCACATGAATTCTCTATCATCTTTCAGGATTTGTATCTGCCCAGCTGACACACCTATTTCCGCCAAAAAGCAAGTAGCTTCTGGCTCTGCTCCGTGCCTTACTATTGGCAAGGCACTGCAGGAATAGATTTAAGCTCTATTTACCACCAGGGTAAACTGCCCTTCTATAGCATTCTTGTAGAAAGGCATTTCGGGGGGGTCAGTATGTCCCCATGTATTTACAGGTACTGAAAATGACATACACAAACACTCTAGACATTGTGCCCACTCATTACTGCCAATGTTAATCTGGCCCTTGGCACTTTACACATCACAATAGATTCATGTATTCATGATGATGTTCATTCTATTATTTTCTGAAAATAAATTATTTTGTTTGCTCTCCCAATTCTACCTACCCCAAACTACCTTACTTTTCTTCTCCACTCTTTCCTTTCAACTGCTAATAGCCATGCTTTTCAGCTGTCTTTTTATTGAAAGTAATAAATTAAGGCATTCATCTTCAGAGGTTTCACCTTTGCATAAGAGTCAGCAGCTTACACACTAGCATGCTCACAGTGCTGAGTAGACAGAAATTCATTTCAGTAGTAAAAACATTCACTGACCTTAGAAAGAAAACTTTCCATTTATAGTTACTGGCTAGTCTTGCACAATTGTAACTTTCCAATACAGAATAATACTTTAAAATTAAGATATTTTGAGGAATTTGTATCTTCTGCGGCTCCTCAAAATGAAGCCATTGGCATTTGTTGAGACTGAGTTTGCTGGAGGTACTAAGACTACAGCTGGTCATCTTGTGAGTCAGTGCTTACGGTGGAAACTTGGCTACTGGTATCGGCAGTTTCATAGCACTTTTGGTCTTTGGCAAAGTTGATGAAAACCTGATTTTTCAAGGGAAATAAAGCCATTAGTACTTGGTAAACCAAAGGAAGAAATAAGGTGTGTGTGTATGCACAATGGGAGAGCTAATAAGAAGAAAACTAGATGTCATAGGGGCACGCCCAAACACAGAAACAAACTCTCACTAGGAGTCCTTCCTTTAGGTATTGAAATTTATCTGGGGTTTGAAAATAATATCTATATCTACAACTATAAATACATTTATAATCATAATATAAATCTAAAGCTATAATTAAATATCTATAGCCACATATTTGTATCTATTTGATCTGTATCAGTATCTTTCAAGTATCTTTTAACAAGGAGCCCAAACCAAGCCCTTGTCAAATGTTTGTATGATGATGTTGAGAGAAATTTCACTAGTTTCAAGAGGTTCGCTAGTTTCAACAGTTAATGCACTAAAATAAAATTTGTATACAAAGCTCACATTAACATTATGTTCAGTAAGCTTATTATTTAACAGGCAGACCTTTATGACTTTGTTTAAAATTCTATTAGTCATAGATTCATCCAGAAAATATTGAGAGTCTACTTTGTGCCAGACATGATACTGGTAATTGGTTACAAGTCAAAGGATAAATCTTCTGTGTTGGTAAGGCCATAATTGCTTAACTCCCCGTAAAAAATTGTCCATGAGATGCAGCATGATTCAGAGGCCTCTGTAGCCTCACTTTCAGACCCATTCCAGTGATAGGTCCAATCAAATGTTCTATATATCAGGTTGGTTGAACTGTATAAAACTAAAACAGTGCAAAGGTGATGAAGGATGTTCCATGATGCCTCGAGTTATCAAATATAAATGTAATTAAGACAGATGATGTGAATGAAACAAAAGAATCCTGCATTTACCACTTTGGTTGCCTGAATCTAGCAGATCTAAAGCTTTGGCACCAAATTCTCACTAGATAACTCCATCCTCCCCTAATCTAGGAAGCCAATCAATAGAAATGTTATTTAAGAAACCTACCAAGGAAAAAGTAAGGAAAGTGTTAACAGCTACTTGTTTTATAGATGAAGATAACTGTTGCTTTACATATACAGATAACTGATAGGTATAGATGTCTTATAGAAGGAAAAAAATCTTTTCTCCATTAAAAACAGTTAACTCTTTCCATATTTTTTCCTAACATCCCCAAATGCACTTAGAAATAAATTAAGCTAACTTTTTCAGGTGCAAGTTTAGATACTGCTTCAATCAAAAACAAATTCAGTGTCATTAAAAAGAAATAATCAGAATGTATAATAATTTATGTGACATTGTGCACATGGATCATGGTATCCAGCTTACCTCTTCCAGAGTAGTCTGACTCACTAAGAAATTTGTGATATTTAAAGCAGTCTTGTTGGTTTCCAGCAGATCAAAAATGTTTGCTACTCCTCCTGCGGTGACCGGCACATGATACTCTAGCATGCTGAGGTGCTGATCCTGTGGGAACCAAAGGGAAAAAATGTATTTCTCAATGTCAGGTAATATTGACTTGACTAGACATAACTTGACCAAGAGCTAAGAAACGTACTGAAATTCATTCCTCTGAAAATGATGTTACATTGTAAATAATGGGTATGTTTTGAGATTAACAGCTTTCAAAGATGAGATAAAAAGTTTTATGAATGTCCAAGAGAAAACAAATTAAAAAGCTAATGAAAATTCCAAAATATTCTACATTCATGTGCACTTATAAAGACATTATAGTCTTGCCTAGGAAAAAATATTGTGGAATGGTATTGCCTATGTCAGATTACACTTAGCTCACATAAGCGTTTTCAGAGATAACTTTTAGAAATTTCATTTTTTTTTAAATGTTAAAATTGTTCTAAAAGGCTAAGGATTAGCTGTTCAATTTATATTGGCTATAGTTGCCAGATTTCAAAAGCATTGTCTATGAGAAACCTCATTCAAATAATGCTACATTCTTTCTTAACTCACTCTAAAATACTTTTCAGTTTATTTAGTCTGTAGTATCACCATCAATTTAGTAATCTATTCTTATTTCCTTGGAGTATCTTCAACATTTTGCTTTTCTGCATATTTCATCAATTATCATATCTTATTTATTTTTCCTCTAAAATAACTCTCAAATGTAACCTTTCCTCTCTATCTGCACCATCAATTTTACTAACTTGCTGCTCATCACTCCACATCTGAGTTATTGCAACAGCCTCTTCAGAAGCTTAGAAACCATATACACTCATATGTTCTGGCACAAAGTAGCTAGGATAATCTTTCCTAAACACTAGTTTGGTCAGGATGTTTTTTTTACTCCATAAACAATCCCTGTAACCTATATTGATCAGATCAAGATTGTATATTGCAGCCTGGCATTCCAGACCTGCGTTACTGGAAACCCCTCTTCTCACTCCTTTGCTCGCTGTCTAGCCCCTCTCATTGATTTGTGTTTACATCATACCTGTCAGTGCAATCAGGCTATCTTATCGATACTTATTTTTACTCCCAAATTGTTGTTTGGTTATTTCCCTTTTAGAGATCTAGAAACCATCACATACTTGTAGAGAATGGTCTGCTTAGGAAGTAATCAAACTTTTATCATCACTGCACTTGTCTTGTATAGCGCTAGTCCCCTGAAGAACAGACCAGGGCAAATGTAATCTCATCACTCAGTGAATAAACACAGATTTCAACCCAGAAGTTCACTGAAAGAAGAAGTACTATGACCAACGTGGTTTGTGCAAAAAGAAAAAAAAAGTGTCCTTTAATTTTTAAATTTGATTTTAATTTAGATGATAGAAAATGGACTTCGATAAGAATCAGAGGTTGAGGCAAAGGTATTTAGTAGAGATAAAAGAATTGTTTTTAAAAATGAACTCTATTTTGCTCTCCAAAATCACTTCACGTTAATATGGTGCCTGACAGTTTATGAAGCATCTTTGTGGACATTTTGTCATTTAGTTCTCACACCAGTCTTGTGAAGTAGATATCAACAGTATTTGTAAAATAGGAATACGAGGCTCAGAGACTTTAAATGTCTTGTTGGAAATCACATAGGCAGAGCTGGACCTCAGCCCAAGTCTTCCAATTTCTGTTCATCATTCCACACCTGACTTCCGTTTAAAAACAATCACTTGCTATAATCATCTTATATCAATTACCTGCACATCAAAGATGTTACAATGATAATTTTTTTGTCAAGTGCATTTAAATATGTACTATGTGAGATTTATATGTATATATCTGTGTGTGTCCATCCTGTTGATATGTATATGTAAGATGAAATTAATTGAGCAATGTTTCAAGTAGTGTGTGATTTAAGAACTTGATTTCCAAGCAATTCTGCTCAAAACTTTGTGGGCTTATCTTTCAAGTGAGGAAAGCAAAGGAGATAATCTCTTCTAGCTGTGACATTCTGGAACTTTGTAATTTTTTTTTTTCTTAGAAGAAATGCCCTTGGTCATATGTATCTGTCATTCCTCAATTCCCTAACATATGTAACTAATAATCTAGTTAAGCATACAACCTGAAAAGTAATACAATACGGTCATAAAGCCTTTGTGAGGAAGAAATAAAGGTATGTAAAAGGACTATGTTACTCTTAAGTAGCTACAAAAATATATAACTAATTTGAAGATTTTATCTGTTAATACTAAGTGTGCTTCAGAGTATCTTAAGCATCTTGAACTAATAAATATATATTGATGAATAACAAAGCTATGGTCAGCTTGAAAATGACAAACATCCACTATGATATTAGATTATAGCTATCAAAACCAGTCAATCTCTTACTTTTAAGTATGTTTTTGGAAAGTGAAGTTGCATGAACCTTGTGAGGGGCTCCATGCTCACTTTGACATTCTTCACGTGAACCTTGACGGTAAATCCTCGTCCAAACCTAGAAAGAAGTGCAAAATACAGTATGAGTTATGTTTTGCTGAAATAGCTCCTTTGGAATTCTAGATAGTGAAACAGGACCCAAGCTGACCATGATAGCCCCTTTTCCTATATAAAGACTATCATTTTGCTATAAAAGTTCAGGGCCTGTTGCAAACTGGAAATAGTACACTGCTATTACTTTTTATTTATTTCTACCACTATACAAAGTCAGATCCTTTGGACAAAAGTTGCATTAGAAAGAAAATACAAAATCCTGGCTTTCTTTGGCATCCATGAATTGGTAGTTGATGTAAATTCCTGGAGCTACATACTTTCTAATTTAAAGCAAAGAGAATCTTTAAAGGCAAGTTATTGGAGATTTGATGTCAATCGTAAAGATTAAAATCACTGGGGTTTTAAAAATAAATAATAAATCAATATACTAGCTAACAGTTTGCACCAAAAATAGAGTTTGTAAACAAGTCACAACAGAGTCTCTGGGAACAATATATAAGGCCTTTTTCATCCTTTTTTCTTATCTTGGTTAATATTGTCTTATAAGAAAGCCAAGCTGTTGTACAGACAAAGGTATAAAGTAATGTCATGATGTTGGAAGATTAACATGGACATGTATAAATGCATATGCACTATGATAAACATAAAAATATTAATTTAATTTTTATTTGGTAGTATGATATTTATGCACATCTCCCCAATGTATTTTTGGTGAAAAGGTTTTGAATGTAGTAAAAATGTTAAATAGCTTGCTGAAAGCCTGTTCAAATGGCAAATGAACATTCTAGATAAAAATCGATGCCTTCATGTACTTGTCAAGGTCTAATTTGTTACCAAGATAACTTTTGTGTGTGTGTGTGTGTGGGGGGCTTCTCATTGCAGTGGCTTCTCTTGTTGCGGAGCTCGGGCTCTAGGAGCACGGTCTTCAGTATTTGTGGCTTGCCGGCTCCAGAGCACAGGCTCAGTAGTTGTGGCGCACGGGCTTAGTTGCTCCGCGGCATGTGGGATCTTCCCGGACCAGGGCTCGAACCCGTGTCTCCTGCATTGGCAGGCAGATTCTTAACCACTGCGCCACCAGGGAAGTCCTGTCATTTACTTTTTTTTCTTTGAATTTTTGAATTATATTTTATTTATTTTTGTATACAGCAGATTTTTATTAGTCATCAATTTTATACACATCAGTGTATACATGTCAATCCCAATCGCCCAATTCAGCACACCACCATCCCTGCCCCCATGCGGCTTTCCCCGCTTGGTGTCCATACATTTGTTCTCTACATCTGTGTCTCAACTTCTGCCCTGCAAACTGGTTCATCTGTACCATTTTTCTAGGTTCCACATACATGCGTTAATATACGATATTTGTTTTTCTCTTTCTGACTTATTTCACTCTGTATGACAGTCTCTAGATCCATCCACATCTAAACAAATGACTCTATTTTGTTCCGTTTTATGGCTGAGTAATATTCCATTGTATATACGTACCACATCTTCTTTATGCATTCGTCTGTCAATGGGCATTTAGGTTGCTTCCGTGACCTGGCTATTGTAAATAGTGCTGCAATGAACACTGGGGTGCCATGTCTTTTTGAATTATGGTTTTCTCTGGGTATATGCCCAGTAGTGGGATTGCTGGATCATATGGTAAGTCTATTTTTAGTTTTCTAAGGAACCTCCACACTGTTCTCCATAGAGGCTGTATCAATTTACATTCCCACCAATAGAGCAAGAGGGTTGCCTTTTCTCCACACCCTCTCCAGCATTTGTTGTTTGTAGATTTTCTGATGATGCCCATTCTAACTGGTGTGAGGTGATACCTCACTGTAGTTTTGCTTTGCATTTCTCTAATAATTAGTGACGCTGAGCAGCTTTTCACGTGCTTCTTGGCCATCTGTATGTCTTCTTTGGAGAAATGTCTATTTAGGTTTTCTGCCCAGTTTTGGATTGGGTTGTTTGTTTCTTTAATATTGAGCTGCATGAGCTGTTTATATACTTTGGAGATTAATCCTTTGTCCGTTGATTTGTTTGCAAATATTTTCTCCCATTCTGGGGGTTGTCTTTTTGTCTTGTTTATGGTTTCCTTTGCTGTGCAAAGGCTTTGAAGTTTCATTAGGTCCCATTTGTTTATTTTTGTATTTATTTCCATTACTCTAGGAGGTGGATCAAAACAGATCTTGCTGTGATTTATGTCAAAGAGTGTTCTTTCTATGTTTTCCTCTAAGAGTTTTATAGCGGCCTGTCTTACATTTAGGTCTCGAATCCATTTTGAGTTTATTTTTGTGTATGGTGTTAGGAAGTGTTCTAGTTTCACTCTTTTACATGTAGCTGTCCAGTTTTCCCAGCACCACTTACTGAAGAGACTGTCTTTTCTCCATTGTATATCCTTGCCTCCTTTGTCATAGATCAGTTGACCATAGGTGCATGGGTTTATCTCTGGGCTTTCTATCTTGTTCCATTGATCTATGTTTCTGTTTTTGTGCCAGTGCCATATTGTCTTGATTACTGTAGCCTTGTAGTATAGTCTGAAGTCAGGGAGTCTGATTCCTCCAGCTCCATCTTTTTCCCCTCAAGACTGCTTTGGCTATTCAGGGTCTTTTGTGTCTCCATACAAATTTTAAGATTTTTTGTTCTAGTTGCATAAAAAATGCCATTGTTAATTTGATAGGGATTGCATTGAATCTGTAGATTGCTTTGGGTAGTATAGGCATTTTCACAATATTGATTCTTCCAATCCAAGAACATGGTATATCTCTCCATCTGTTGGTATAATCTTTAATTTCTTTCATCAGTGTCTTATAGTTTTCTGCATACAGGTCTTTTGTCTCCCTAGGTAGGTTTATTCCTAGGTATTTTATTCATTTTGTTGCAATGGTAAATGTGAGTGTTTCCTTAATTTCTCTTTCAGATTTTTCATCGTTAGTGTACAGGAATGCAAGAGATTTCTGTGCATTAATTTTGTATCCTGCAACTTTACCAAATTCATTGATTAGCTCTGGTAGTTTTCTGCTGGCATCTTTAGGATTCTCTATGTATGGTATCATATCATCTGCAAACAGTGACAGTTTTACTTCTTCTTTTCCAATTTGTATTCCTTTTATTTCTTTTTCTCCTCTGATTGCTGTGGCTAGGACTTCCAAAATTATGTTGAATAATAGTGGTGAGAGTGGACATCCTTGTCTTGATCCTGATCTTAGAGGAAATGCTTTCAGTTTTTCACCATTGAGAATGATGTTTGCTGTGGGTTTGTCGTATACGGACTTTATTATGTTGAGGTAGGTTCCCTCTATGCCCACCTTCTGGAGAGTTTTTATCATAAATCGGTGTTGAATTTTGTCAAAAGCTTTTTCTGCATCTATTGAGATGATCATATGGTTTGTATCCTTCACTTTGTTAATATGGTGTATCACATTGATTGATTTGCGTATACTAAAGAATCCCTGCATCCCTGGGATAAATCCCACTTGATTATGGTGTATGATCCTTTTAATGTGTTGTTGGATTCTGTTTGCTAGTATTTTGTTGAGGATTTTTGCATCTCTATTCATCAGTGATATTGGTCTGTAATTTTCTTTTTTTGCAGTATCTTTGTCTGGTTTTGGTATCAGGGTGATGGTGGCCTTGTAGAATGAGTTTGGGAGTGTTCCTTCCTCTGCAATTTTTTGGAGGAGTTTGAGAAGGATGGGTGTTAGCTTTTCTCTAAATGTTTGATAGAAGTCACCTGTGAAGAGCTTTTTTCTAAATGTTTGATAGAATTCACCTGTGAAGCCATCTGGTCCTGGACTTCTGTTTGTTGGAAGAGTTTTAATCACAGTTTCAATTTCATTACTTGTGACTGGTCTGTTCATATTTTCTATTTCTTCCTTTTCCAGTCTTGGAAGGTTATGCCTTTCTAAGAATTTGTCCATTTCTTCCAGGTTATCCATTTTATTGGATAGAGTTGCTTGTAGTATTCCCTTAGGATGCTTTGGATTTCCACGGTGTCTGTTGTAACTTCTCCTTTTTCATTTCTAAATTTATTGATTTGAATCCACTCCCTCTTTTTCTTGATGAGTCTGGCTAATAGTTCATCAATTTTGTTTATCTTCTCAAAGAACCAGCGTTTAGTTTTATTGATCTTTTCTATTGCTTTTCTTTGTTTCTATTTCATTTATTTCTGCTCTGGTCTTTATTTCTTTCCTTCTGCTAACTTTGGATTTTGTATGTTCTTCTTTCTCTAGTTCCGTTAGGTGTCAGGTTAGATTGTTTATTTGAGATTTTTCTTGTTTCTTGAGGTAGGCTTGTATAGCTATAAACTTCCCTCTTAGAACTGCTTTTGCTGCATCCCATAGGTTTTGGATCGTCGTGTTTTCATTGTCATTTGTCACTAAGATAACTGTTGAAACTGCTTTCTGAGAGTATTTTGGTTGGGGAATAATAATAATAATAATGATATTATTAGCTTTTAGGCCTTCCAGCTTTTGGGGTTATTAATTAAAAAAAAATTCAATCCTCAGTACTATAATTTAACTTCAAGGTAAATTAATGATTAACTTCTCCATTCCAGTTTCACTACTCACTGTAGGATGGGCTGCTGTGATAATCCTTGAAGGTGAGTATAGCACTGGTAGATTTGATTACCCTTTACCATGTGTTAAAGAATACATTTGTTCCTCACCTGCTCTTAATATGCTGCAATGATCCAATACATTGGAACCTTCCATTCACCATAATGGCCAACCTGGTACAGAGAGCTTCACATTCCTCCATGCTGGAAGACAGAATCATGTCAGTATTCTGGGCACAGAAAATTGGTTTAAGATCATGAGCATAAGCTTAACTTTTTTCATTATGGCACCTTAGAAATACTGTTTGAGTATTTGAGTTCCTTAAAATGTCCTTTCCCTTGAAGAACAAAAATATCTTTTAACATATAAATTAAATGTCTTCATATAGGGTTTATTACTGTTTCTTCTCAAACTTGAGGCCATCTCTCTCACCTGGATAGCCCACTCTATCAAACACAGTATTTCTTTTAAGCTCTTTCAAACTTTGACTCAAGACCTACATTTCGTAAGAAATGTTCCCAAAATACTACTAAGCTGTTTTCATTACGCCTTATACTCCGTATTCAGTTGGCTTCTATGCTTCTGTGTTTATAACTAGTTAACCTGTACTTGATTATATAATTCTAATTTCATGTATGATGATAACTGGAGGAGATCTTAGGTATCACCCTGTCCACTTAATACAAAAGTTAATGGAGGGCTTCCCTGGTGGCGCAGTGGTTGAGAGTCCGCCTGCCGATGCAGGGGACACGGGTTCGTGCCCCGGTCCAGGAAGATCCCACATGCCGCGGAGCGGCTGGACCCGTGAGCCATGGCCGCTGAGCCTGCACGTCCAGAGCCTGTGCTCCGCAACGGGAGAGGTCACAACTGTGAGAGGCCCACGTACCGCAAAAAAAAAAAAAAGTTAATGGGAATCAGGGGAGAATGGATACATGTATATGTATGGTTGAGCCCCTTTGCTGTGCACCTGAATCTATCACAATGTTGTTAATCGGCTATACTCCAATATAAAATAAAAAGTTAAAAAAAAAGTTAATAGAAATTATATGATTGGCTTCAGAACATATACTGTGCTAGGGCAAGGCTAGTATATAGGATACAAACAAGTCTCTTGATTCTAAACATACCTAGTTCTTTTTCTACTATATGATCATTATAACGAAAGGATGAACTTAATATAAGGCCGACCTTATAAGAAAGGCACAGAGAAAATTCTTTAGTAGCTTTTTTACCTAATTGATTGGAAGGGTCTACTTCATGGAGAAGGCTTGTGAACGAGCTCTTAAAGGACTAGTAAGATTAGAATCTGGAGAGATCTTGTGAAAAGATCAATTCCAGTAGAAGGCACAGCCAAAGAAAGCGCATGTGATAGGAAAGGGCAGTGAGTGTACACGGAACCACGAGTCATTCAGATTGACAGATAGGAGAGGGTGTCATAGGAAAAAAAGACTAGAAGTTTAGACGAGGCCAGATAATAAAAGGCCTTGCATACTAAGCCGAAAAATGCTGAATTTTATGTGATAGGCAATAGGGAGGCATAGTTGAATTAAGAGGGCCGCAAGTTATGGGAAATTTGTTTCTTAAAAGATTTCTTAGGCCCTGTCCCACCACAGGAGCTGGAGTCTCACCATGAAACCTTCCGGACTTGCTCCTTTGACTATGAACAGAAAATACTTTAATCCAATTGCGGAATTCACTATCAGTATATATTACACGGGATTACCTTTCCCGTCTCTCATCCTAACATCGTGTCATCTCTCAGCTTACCTGTGAGAAGTGAGGATGACGGCACATTTATTCTGTACTTCTTCTGAAATGATCTTCCAGAGGTGCCGTTTTGATTTAGGATCCATCCCAGAGCTTGGCTCATCCTTAATAGAAAGTTACAAGAAGAATTTATCAAATTAATTACATTTTGATGAGGTTCTTTACATGAATCATTGCATCTCACTTGCCTAGAACAGAAATCACTTTTCCAGGTCATGTGACTAACTTGTTTTATACTTAATAGGCTTCTTTCTGCTGCTGTCAAAAAGCTCAAAATTAATCATTTAAAATTGTCAATGTGTTTTAAAAAGTATCTCAGTGAAGTTGTACTCTTACTTTACACTTGTCTCTCATATTTCTTTGGAAAATATTCTGCTTCAATTACTGACAAAGCAAGAATTTTTACATTTAATACTATATTGTCACATATATATTTGAAGCTACATCAGCAAGACTGCTACCTTGCTCCTGATGGCAGAATTGTGGCTGTGAGTGATAGATAATATGTTATGTGAAGCACAGAGGATTCAATTTGATTTGTTTTTGTTAATATGATTGAGGTGTACTTTCAGTTTTATGTTATTAATTGAAATTTAATACTCCTTGGGGAAATAAAAGTAAGATTTGCAGAAATTGCCAAATAGAAAGATATAAATTACATTTTAAAGTAAATGATGTTTAGAAAAATTATTCAGACATAAAATTAGAAATGCAGCAATGGAAAACCTAAACAAGCAATAATAAATCCTGACAGATGATTAAAAAACCAAATTGTAAGTCAAGGTTAGGTAAAAATTAAAAACATATGTCTGAAATGGAAAGTATATACATAGGATCATCAGAGGTTTATTTTTATAGTAAGGGGTTAAATTTAAAGAAAGAAATGAGTGTTAATTTGGGGAAATAGTAAAGGTTATATTGTCACTGTTCCTATTTTTGAAGACAATGGCATTACAGTAAATATATATAAGAGAAAATACGGTATCTTTCTCTCATAGCCTGATTTTAGTTCAGCTCATTAATACATAATATTTGCATAGAGCTTTTAACAACATTTTAAAGTACTTTACATCTATTATCTCACAGGGGTGCCTAAGGATTGTTTTCTTCAATTTAAGGTACACTTATACAATAGAATTCCATTATGAGCATCAATTGGCAGGGATATAATGTGTTATAAGCTTCCGGTATTATAGAGAGATGGGTTGTGCATTACTCTACTCAGTTTAAATGATTTGATCCTCTATATTACTTAATCTCTGGAATAATGTGATGATTTATAACTGGTGATTTTACTGCATATAGTTAAGCCTCTTTTGGAGTTTGGAAGTCCTTGAATGAAGGGGATCTTCCAAAATAAGGGCAAGCTTATTTCTCTGAAATAAACACTTTTCACAGTGTTTGGCCTGGGGAGCAGAATGCTATGTCACTCCTAGTGTAATTTATATTTCCAGGTGATCAACTTAATTTTTCAGCTCTTAATCAAAATATAAACGTGACATGTATTTCTTGCCTCCAAAAAATTCAGATAAAGTAGAATGGCATATTGTCAAGATTGCATCTCAAGCTAGGTAACTCATATTTTTAAGCAACAAGGAAATAACATTTTAGCACAGCATGTTGTCCTCAAATGTGTATTTCCTTTTTGGTAGAAGTTGGAAAATGTGTTAGTTCACCTGATCAGTTACTAATAGAACTGATTTCTTCAATAACTGGGAATCAAATTCTGTCATAATTTTACTTACTCATTTGAATATCCTGACTTTGTTTCAGCTACTTCCTATTCCCATGTTTCCTCTGAAACCGACTGAGCCATAACTTCAGGCAAAAACATTTTTGATGGCATATTTTTGTGGCAACAAATTATCCAATATAAATTCCTTAGTGAGACAATATATGTAAAGTGTTTTACAAAATAACTAGCATATAGTGAGACCCCAGTAAATGTTTATTGCAATAATGATAATGAACTGTTACACACACTATTGGATATGTGGTTCTAATTAGGTAGTAGCCTTTTTCACAATGATTCTCTTACCAGCAACAGTATGGAAGGTTTCCCTATCAAGGCCAGTGCAGTGGATAATTTTCTTTTTGTGCCGTAACTACACATAGAGGTAGTTTTGTCCTTGTAGGGCTCCAGGTAAAGCCTCCTAAGGAGTTTATGAACAGCCTGTGGGTGGAAAAGAGGACTTAAGTTGATTTTCCCTTGCCAAAACCCTTAAAGCATTAAACAGAAAAAGAGCTACTTGTGAAAAGAAAGTTTTATAATGAAGAAATACATTCCCGAAAAAATTAAAACACTTAAATTCAACATAAATTTTACTTTATTTTCAAAGGTCCACTTAAACATTAATAGTTCAGGGACTTCCCTGGTGGCACAGTGGTTAAGAATCCTCCTGCCAATGCAGGGGACAGGGGTTCGAGCCCTGGTCTGGGAAGATCCCACATGCCGCGGAGCAACTAAGCCTGTGCGCCACAACTACTGAGCCTGCGCTCTAGGGGCCCGCGCACCACAACTACTGATCCCAGGTGCTGCAACTACTGAAGCCCGCGCGCCAAGAGCCCATGCTCCACAACAAGAGGAGCCACCGCAATGAGAAGCCCACGCACCACAACGAAGAATAGCCCCTGCTCACCGCAACTAGAGAAAACCTGCACGCAGCAAAGAAGACTCAATGCAGACAAAAAAAAAAAAATTAAAAAAAAGAAATATAAAAAATCAAATTGGAAGCTATTCTATTTTACTTGGGCATTTTGTAGGTAATTCCATGTTTCAGTACTTATCTGAACACTAAAGGATATACAGGCATCACCAAACATGGCTCAGTCCAGAGCCTAAGGCAAATGTCATTCTTTATTTGATAGTTTTTAAAAGACAACTGAACAAACATGGGCCAAGATGTTTCTAAAGTCGAGTGCATAGGTTCATTTATGATATACACAATCAAGCTAATACTGCCTCAATTATCACTGTCAGGAGAGAAATGTCATAATTTTCCAGATGTCAACTTGGTCTTGAGGGTGGGTGTGTGGAAAGCAGAAATAATAATGGTTTTCAAATGAACTAGTTTTTCACACTTATACTCACTTCTTTAATATCTTTTTCTGGAATTCCATGTATCCTAGCATAGAAATACAAGTGTTCTTCCACGGTTACCAGGTCATCCAAAGCATCTTCCTGAGGACAGTAGCCAATTAATGAGCTGTCAGAGTCAGCGTGAGCCAGAGACCTGAATTGAAAGAATCAAAAACACAAATGACTTTCAGAAGATGTTTCCCTCTTAGCCCTCAGATGTTGGGAAGGTAGCTCTATTTGGGTCATCGTGATTGGTGAGTCTGGAAAAAAGAGGTAAAAACAATCCCACCATCATAGTCATACTTAAAGGTTTAAAAATTTCCACTCGAGTAGCTGTTTCTCCTCTAAGGATTTAATAATATAACCACAAAATAACATAAAGAGTTCATTGTAATTATTTTTCTCATTTAATTATATTGTGTTCAGTAATTTGAAGCATTTGTTTTCATACCCAATCTTATTTCTGATCAGAATGTTTCCGCCTGTAGGAATTATGTCTCCAGTCAGCATCTTGAAGATGGTGGTCTTTCCTGCTCCATTCACCCCAAGAAGGCCAAAGCACTGGTTTGAGGGAGAAAAAAAAAAGATGTAAACTTTAATTCAAACCAAAGACATGGTACTATTATATCTCTTTTCTTCTCCTTGGGTGAAATAAATTACCAAGAAAAATAAATCACTCGAATTACTCATGGCTATTGCAGTGCTTTGCTGGCACTGGATAAAACTTTTTCTTTTAAAACAATTAGGTACTTAAGTATCTTTTTTTCCTTTAATCATCTGAACATTTTACATATACATAGGACTTGTTTTACATACTATATTATAGCACACCTCTGTGTGACATGATAGGATACCCAAGTCAGATATGCTAACCTGACAAAGTAATTATATTTATAGATTTCAAATTATTCACACAAAACCACAACTTTACTGAATAAGCTACTGAAGCGATAATCTCTTTATGTGGTAGAATAAACCTGATGCATTTAGTTTGCAGTCAGGCTCGGCAAAAAGGGAAATGTCCGCATTCTTCTCCTCCTTTCAAAGCTGCCTTACTATTGCTTCTGTGAAAACAGCAA
Source organism: Orcinus orca (assembly GCF_937001465.1). Classification (NCBI taxonomy): domain Eukaryota; kingdom Metazoa; phylum Chordata; class Mammalia; order Artiodactyla; family Delphinidae; genus Orcinus; species Orcinus orca. Next base: position 98,442,913 of record NC_064565.1, read on the forward strand.
GAATGTGAATATGAATGTGAATATGAATATGAAATCACTTCCGACAACTGATTTCTTTATGCTGTCTTTTGAAGAGGCCTGGAAACTAAGAGTTGAAAAGAGCACCCTGCATGGACTTCTTGACTGAAAGTCCACTCAGGGAGGATAGTAACTTGGGAGGGGGCTCAGGATTTGGTGTGTGGTGAGTCCTCCCTGCCAAAACGAAGACTTACAGGGTAAGTAACACATAGACACATGTAAATTACATATATAGAATCCATCAAAATATTCAGAGGTTGACTTTCAGATTTCTAGAAAAAAATTAAGGAAAGATAAAGATTTTTGTCACTTAACCATGTCAATACAAAGGATAGCTAGAAACAAAACACTGTTCCTTACCTCCCCAGCAGGTATCCCAACGCTGATGTTGTTTACAGCTATAATCTTTTTGTGGATAAGGTGGTAGGTCTTTGTAAGATGATGGAGTTGAACCAGGTCACATTCATTTGCACCATTCTCAACTCTAAACCTCTCAGCCCACACATCTTCATCTTCAACTATTGTCTCAATAACAGGTGGAGAACGAAATTTTTTGAAGAAGCGTCTAAAAAATGGGCCCAATGATTCTGCATCAATGACTCTGAAATGGTACCACTCAGTTTTGACATATTTTAATAAGTTCTTACTTCATTAAAAGTGTGCTATCACATACTAGGTTTCTTTTAAATTTTTTATGCATTATGGTACTCAAATAACTTAAAGATTAGTACGGATGCTCTTTACAATATTTGTTATAATATTTGGGAAACAGCTTTTGCTTTCCATGACTTAAATGCTTACAGATCCACTATTAAAAGTGAGAATCTTAATTTCAGTAACAAGGAAATTAGTTTGGGTTTGAAAGTTACTGCCTAACAGAGAGACTAGAGTCATTAGTAAGACTCAACATTTTACAAGCCCATGATCAATGATCACCTTTTTAAAATCCTCCCTATTTCTTCTTTTGTCATCACAATATGAATGTTATTCTACAGTCTTTTTACTGTGAATGTCTTATCTAGGATCTAGCTAATATATTAAGGTTATCAGTCCTGAAAACTCACGAAATCTCAAACCCACTTCAGTATCTTGCCTAATGAATACCAAAGCAAAACAAACCAACAAATCAATTCAGGTCTTCCTCCCAATGTCCCGTTTCTTTTAATGATACCCCCAGAGATTCCAATTGTGATGTTTTCTTTGAAAACATCCCCATTCCAAAATCCACTCACGCAGTCAGACTCCTAGCACTGGAAATGCCTTATAACAGCCAGTCATCTATCATTTTCTGTCTTTTTCTATTACCATCACAGGCTTTCATTTTTTTTTCACACAGATTTATCCAAGAACCTCAAACTGGTCCAGCGTCTCTGACTCTTCCCTTACAGTATGCACTGTCTCCACAAAAATCACAGCTCCTAAAGCACCATTTGATCCTGTTGGTGTCTGTTCAAAAACCTTTAATGTGCTACTATTTGTTTCTTGAATAAAGTCCAAGCTATCGCTTTTTAACCAATCAGTAGACTCCATAATTTTCCAACCCCATGCTTTAGCTCCTACTCTTTCATTACATTTAGTCTATGCTCTAGTCAAATTGTATTACTCACTTCTCAAATATGCCTCAAGATTTTTCTATCTTTGCTCTTATCTTTCCTTTCATTATTATTAACTTAAATCTTATTTTTCAATAGGTGATACATGCACTTCATGTATTAAAATTAAAATGGTACTGAAGAATATTTAGTGAAAAGTAAGTCTCCTTCAACCATATACAGTTTTTTAACAGAGGCACTCATAATTAGAAATAATCTATGCATATGTATGCATAAGTAATATATATTCCTTTTTTAAACTCCAATTGTAATATACTTCATTTATAGTTCTGAACTTGCATTTCTCACTTAATAAATATTAGAAGTAATCCCAAACATTACATAGTGAACTGCATCATTCTTTCTAATGGCTGCATAGTGTTTCATTGATAAATTATACATATAATTCATTTAACCAGCTCCCAAATGAAGGACATTTAGGTTGTTTTCATTCTTTTGCTATTAGGAATTCTTTTGCTATGATGAATAACTTTATACATACACAATTCTGCATATGTGTTAGTATATCTATTGGAAAAATTCCTAGAATTGTTGGGTCAGTGGTATGTGTATTTTTATTTATGATTTTGTCCTCACTTTACTCAATCTTCTTTTCCCAAATCCATTGCTAATATTCTACATACTCAATTATCTTTCCCCACTTCTACTTTCTATCCTTCCAAACACAACTCAAAGACTACATCTTTTGTTTATGTACATATTTTCTCTCTACCACTGAATCTTGATCTCTTGGAGGCTAACAAATGTGCTTATTTAATTTTACTCCCTCACTTTACAATACTTGCAGAGCCACAGTAAGGTTTGATAACTATTTACTGAATTAAGTAGATTGTGAATTATGCTACAATTTTTAAAAGTTTTTTGAGCAAAACATTTCCATATTACTAATTGAAAAGCTTAGACTACTGACCCCTCTCTGAATATTTTGAATTGAGTTTTGTCATGGATGTCAAACACTGTTTTCATTGTATTTACCTGAGTTTATTTATTAGCCACTCATTGATTAAAAGTCGCAAGAAAAAGAACACGGTTCCTTGACAAACCAAAGCCACAAACATTGCACCTAGTTTATCCATCTCAAAGGTTTCACTTGGATACTCCACTCCATATGCTTTTAAGAAGTCTAGGACCGACTGTTGTTGAGAAAGTTCAATCAAACCATAGCCAAAACAGAACTGCGGGAAAATCAGGAAAATGCGCTTGAGGGTTTCAGAAATAAGTTCTAAAGTCTGAAATAAAAGAAATAAAAATAAAGCTCAGTGTTAGCCTTCCAACAAATTGACAAAAAAATTGAAACTAGATGTAGATAAATATTGAAACCTGAGAAGCTTATCTAGATTGGCAATTGTTTCACATGCATACTGAATTTACATATAAACATTTCCTATAGCCAAATGGTGGAGATTTATTACTAAAATACAAGCCAAAAAGGATTTTATATATATATATATATATATATATATAAAATATATATATTTATATAAATATATATAAATTTTATATAATTTTTTATAATTTTATATAAATTTATATATATATAAATATATATATATATTTAAGATGGTCTAAGGTGTCAGGCCAAACCCTGGGGGCAGAATCTCTTCTAGACCTGCCTTAGGTCCTAGGAATGTAGTAACAGCCAGGGTGCTAGGGTCTGATAGAGTATCTATGGGTAGGTGCCTGAGTAAAGGAGGGATTTAGTACAGTACAGTTTCAGAACCTAAGGTAATTCCTACTAGAAGAGGGACTAAAATGGTAAAATGATACGGAAGGAGAGACAACGTATCTCAACGAGGAGCATATGGCTCATTTTCACGTTATTCACACTTGGGACCAACCACCTGCACCTCATGGATTTTCTTCTTCCTCCTGGAGTGTGCTTTGTCTAGTCCTCACTTCATACTCTTTCTATTCTTTTCCATTCAGTTGTCCAGCACTGAGTGTGCCTGTCTATTCCTCACTTCATTTTCTTTCTATTCTTTTCCATTCTATTTCCCAGCACTGGTAGGGCTTCCCTTGTCACCAATCATGACTGTTAGCTCTGAACGGAAAGTGATGCTTACAGTGAAGTAGACTCCAGTACATGACTGAAAGGGAATGAATCAGGTTTTTTCTCTATGGATGCTCAAATGAATCTTAACCCATAGTCATATAACTAAGCCACTGTCCTTGTCCCTACCATACCATAACAATTTGTTAATGAGTAAAAAGTTTAGCTGACCGATTGGTTGCATGATTTTTGTAGTGCCATACAAGGTATCTGACTGACTGTATCTCCATTTACCTACTCGAGCCCTATCAAATGTCAATAGTTTTGACACTGTGTAAATATAATCATAGACATTAACCTAGATGGAACCTAAAAAGAATTTTAAAACGCCATAGTTTCCCCTCTACTATATTTAATAGAATCAAATGAAACGCCCCTATTCTATTTAGAGAATGCAAAATACAGAAAATCTTTCCACCTTGGAACATATTGAAGCATTTGATCCAATAACTGAAGTTTAGCAGACTAATAAAGGACCTTACCGTATCATTAGGCTTTTCCTTGGAAAGGAAGTACACCACCGACAGGGAAACAATGGAATTGATGCCAAGAAAAAGGTTGATGCAGACGTAAGTGATGAAAGCCACTCCTGTTTCATGGAAGAGCCCAGCCAGCAGGTACATCCAAGAAAATGAGGCATACCTTTATGGTAATAACACTAAGAATTAAAATCATGCCGTAATTATTCTTTTACTAAATAAATAACTTCGATAGTGTTCCAAAGTGAAAATAAACATTAGAGATCAGTTGTCAAGCCTTGTAGTTAGATCTCTCTTTTATCCCTCTTTTTAACAACAGCCAAAAAAAAAAAAAAAGTGAAGCATGCTTTTTAAATGACAGTAAAGGTCTTTTAAGGAATCTTGAGTAGTCATTACAATTACAAATTAATTTTTCCTAGAGATGGTGTTACCCCACCCAGGCAAGACATTTTTTTTGGCTCAGAAATGTGAGTTTAATAGATATATCTTACAATTTAAAGTTGAGGAAAAAACGACATTGTCAGCTAGCTAAGCAGAGAGAGTATGCTTAGAAGCTGCATGTCCTGTTTTGAGCAAATACTTGAGCGACCTTTGGGGTAATGAAGTACAACTAGAGACAGAGAGATCCTTCATCAGCTGCAATTGTTAACTAAATGGATACTACCCATTCATTCAGGGCAGAAAGAACTGCTATGATAAGTATTGGTTGTATCAAACTGTATTAATTACCCTAATTCAGAAACAATATTATGTGTGTTCTTAGGCATCGATAAAAATAAAAATAAATATACATGAATATATTTACTTTTTAATGCCTTATATATTTATATATACTCACAACTTGTTAATACATAAATTCATACATGTATACACATTTTTCTGATCATTCTAAGGCCTCCATTTTTACGTAAATTAAATTATATATGTAAATTGTTAAGTGTGACAGCACCCAGTAAGTGCTCATTAATGACAGGTATTCTATTAACAACAACAACATTAATTTTCACAAGTATTACACTTTACAAACTATGGACTAGCAGGTGTAATGTATTGTTAATCATTACTCATGGCTAATGAAACCCCAAGACAATTGTAAATTAGCTAATGAGATTTAGGTCCTGTTTGTATCTAGGAGCATTTAATTCTGTTAATTCTTTCACTGCAGCTTACCCAAACAACAGAAGTAGGAGAGATACAGCGCTTAGATTGTTTTCACTGTAGAAGGCAGGTAACTTGAAAATTGCAATGACACCAACTGAAAATGCTACAGGCACCAAATAGAAGGCCTATGGGAATATGTAAAACTATGTTTAATACATGGCAAATATTTTTTAAAAAAATCAATAGCCCATCTAGTTTAAAACTGTAACAAACTGAACTAGAAACACTTGAAGAAATGAAGTTTTATCTCTGCTCTTGTTGCTTGTAACATTCAGTTCATTTTACATTGATTTCACTCTAGAATTTGTCTCCTGCAATAGGAGGTCAAGCCAGTCTCCATCTTTATAGAGATTCTCAGAGTCCCTGGTGCTCCTCCCTCCAGGCTTTGAGACTTGGGATCATTTGGTGACAAAGGTTCGGTGAGAAAGATAAGACAGCCAGGTATCTTTGTATTCGATTCAGCCCTCCAAGTATTGATTTTATTTTGAGTGCTGGAACTCTCTCAGATGGTTGATTTCTAAGGCTTGGTTATCAGTGTGAGCCACTCTGTGCAAAACAGCAGGGCAGTGGGTACCACACATTCTTAGAATCACAAGGATATGAACAAAGAATTCAGTGTTTCATCGGCAAGCAGATAGAGTAAATGCTGAGGGTTTGCAGCAAGATGTACACAGTGAAAGAGATGGGAATTTAATTAGGGAGGAAAATCTCCTAAAATTGGAACGAGAACCAGAATCTAAGTAGTAAGTAGCCCTTCACAGAAGTGTGTACTTTAAGCTTTCTTGACATATTAAAGCTCCTATTAGGTCCAGAGGAATCATCACCATGTTTTTTTAGATCTGACTTCTACAACAATCGCATTTCAGACCTCACTGGATACATTAACCAAACGGAGAGGCAGTTAATTCCTCTGCAACCCTGCAAGCCAATGACAATTTCACCATAATCTCCAGGCAAATACATACCCATCCTGGGCTTTTGGCCATACTGACACATTTGGAGTCAAGAAAAACCATCTGAATTTGGAACCATTTTAGGCAAATAAGAGAGTTATCAATTAAATTCACCCTTTATTTTCCCTACTAAGCTCTAATGTGTTATTCAGCAGAGGCTACTACTTCGAATTTTTCACTATTAGTTGATGAAATTTTTATAAGCTTGCTTATGTGGTACCACTGGGCAAGGCTATTCTGCTCCTAAGCTTCCATTTCTCCACAGTAGTGGTTCTCAAACTTCGATGTGCTTAAAATAACTTGGGGGAGCGGTTGTTAAAAATGCATATTCTCCATGCTCCACTCCCAAGATAGGGACCTCTTAAGTCTGGAGTGAGGACCAGCAATCTGGATTCTAACAAATGTCCTGGGGCATCTGATATAGAAGGTCCTCAGACCACAGAGATAAGGGCAAGGCAGGTGGATTTCTCTTTCTTCCTACCGCTGGACGAATATAAGCCTGATGCAATTTTTTTCTTAATTTATTGTCTTTGTGGCAATAATCGGAGCAAACCAGGGCAAATAAATCTCAAATATAAAACTGTCTTCTACCCAAATCGGTCCTGTCTTTCTTGCAAAGACACAAGTTACTCACCATGTCATAAATGAAGTTTGTCACCCAGTAGCATGTGACACCAATGCCTGAAATGTGCTGCAGCTGCTTGGCTTTGTTCTGATGCTCCCGCACGACATAGGTGACAAAGCTGGCAGTGGTGACAGAGTAGCCCAGCAGGATGGAGAGCGCCACTAAAATATCGATTAAGCTGCTCATTCTACATTGAGCAATAGGGAGAGGAGAGCACACATAAGTTTTGGGAACTCTTTTCTTTTCAGAAAGATTCATGGCTAAAGCCATCAACAAAACAGTGCAAGAGTTGGCTGTGACACAAATAAGTCTTCTTGCAAGGCAGCCAGATAATATCTTCTGCATGACTTGGCTGTGACCCTGGGATAAATGTAGCTTGAGTGCATCTGACTTGACTAGGGATATTTGATGGGAAAACCTCAGTCAACAAGGGCTACAGGGTGTATGCAAGAGGTATAGTTCTTGAGCATAGAAATCGTACTTAAATGCTATGCAGGGAAGTTGAAATGATGAAACACTTATGCACTTGACTTACAAAAGCAGGAGATTCTGTGAATCTACAGTCAACAAGCTCTACTTGGCAACCTCACTCTACACACTTTCAGAAACCTCCTTTTATCCCAGTGAGTGACTTATATTACCAGCTCTTCTAGATTGACATTCATTCAGATACAACTGTGATTTCCAATTATAGCACTTTATATACAAAGGCTCAATATGCCAAGGAGAAAAGAGTCATGCCGTATGTGTCTGCTTACGTGGCTTGTTCTTGGTCTTGCACTCCTGGATAAGGATGGCTATACAAGATGATACCTTAAAGAAGAAATGGTTCTTTTCATTAGTAGGTATTCAGTTAATCAGGAATACCAAATTTTATGCACACTACTATGTATAAAATAGACAACTAATAAGAACCTGCTGTACAGCACAGGGAACTCTACTCAATACTCTGTAATGGCCTATATGGGAAAAGGATCTAAAAAAAAATGAGAGAGTGGATATATGTATATGTATAACTGATTCACTGTGCTGTACCACTGAAACTAACACAACAAAATCAACTATACTCCAATAAAAATTTTAGGGGGCTTCCTTGGTGGCGCAGTGGTCAACAATCTGCCTGCCAATGCAGGGGACACGGGTTCGAGCCCTGGTCTGGGAAGATCCCACATGCTGCGGAGCAACTGGGCCCGTGAGCCACAATTACTGAGACTGCGCGTCTGTAGCCTGTCCTCTGCAACAAGAGAGGCTGCGACAGTGAGAGGCCCGTGCACCGCGATGAAGAGTGGCCCCTGCTTGCCGCAACTAGAGAAAGCCCTCGCACAGAAACGAAGACCCAACACAGCCAAAAATAAATAAATAAATTTATTAAAAAATTTTTTTAAAAAAAGGTACCAATTTTTATTTATTTATTTATTTTTAAAACATCTTTATTGGAGTATAATTGCTTTACAATGGTGTGTTAGTTTCTGCTGTATAACAAAGTGAGTCAGCTATACATATATCTCCATATCTCCTCCCTCTTGCATCTCCCTCCCACCCTCCCTATCCCACCCCTCTAGGTGGTCACAAAGCACAGAGCTGATCTCCCTGTGCTGTGTGGCTGCTTCCCACTTAAAGAATTTTACTTTGGGGATATTCTTTTAAAGGAAAATGATGCCCCCACCCCCTGCCAGTCTCATCAATGCCATACAATTGATGGTACCCACACACACACAAAAAGGCCAAAACAGTTTTTCACACTGTGCATGGAATTTTGGGGGAAGGGGCAAGAATTTACACTTCTTATATAGCATGTTTCCCCTCTACTACATTTAAGTCATTGTTTTCCAGTTTCTTCTCTCCATCTGGTAATATGGATGTTTGTATTCAGTAGCACTTTAGAAATGCATGACATTTAAAGAAGCACCTCAAAGGGAGACCAATTATATGAGGATCTCCTGAAGAACAGACATTTTCCACCCCCATCCGTCTTCATTGTGCTATTGGCTGTCGTAGGGAAATACTGTAGCCTGAGAGGATCCCTTCTCCTCCTTTACTGCTTCTGAGATGCCTATTGTTCTAGAACTCTACCAAGAGTAGAGCTTGGGAACTTCAGCCACTCTGGAGGGATTTTCACTGAGACATAAAGATCCAAAATGATTCAGAGAAACTAGCTGGCTCCAGAAAAGTAGTCACTTAACTCCAATGCAGTCCTAAATTATCTGTATCTCCAAGGGTTGGTTATGCTTTCTGAGTATAAGTGTAAGCAAGGTTCTTTCCTCCCTTTCCTTACAGGACGCTGGTTAGCCAGAGTCAAAATGGGCTGACAAGTTTCGCAAAGGGCCACAGTGTGAAGGCAAAGCCTATACTGTCTGAGTAACTTTGGAAAAGAACTAGGAGTGAGGATATCCCTTAAGTACTTTTTCCTATAAAGTCATAAGCTGAACAAGAACTTTCTCACTACTGCTCACATAGTATATGTTCATTATATTAGGATATTAAGACCCTTTGATAGCACCCAAATATTATAGATTATTCTAAAGTTGTATTATTTCTATTAACTTAAATTTATAACTTTTATCAAGTAGAGTGTGACATATTTTGAGGTTGAAATCTGCAATTGTTATTTATTGAAGAAAAAATATAATATATAGTTAAATCAAAACAAAGAAACTACCAGCAACAATAATCAATTTGACTGATAATTTTAATCACATCATTGAGAGAATGCACTTCTCTTATCTTTTGTGTAAATGAATGGGCTCTCTTTTTACTGAGATTCAATTTTCTTTGGGCCCTACTTAAACCTTGTTGCTGGATTATAACATAGGCAAGGAGAAAACATTTCTCTTAGTCCTGATCTGTATTTCAGAATCAAGAAATACTCTATTTCACCAGAGGAATCTTTACAAATACATTTACTCCAATATGAAAAATGCTGCTAAACCAATTTTTTTTTTTTACAGATCTTTAGCGGAAACATCAAGTACATATATTAGGGTTTGGAATCTATATCACAATCTTTTCTGTGGGTTCTACAGCATCCAGCATAATGTCTTAAGTACAGCGATTAGTCAATGAATGCTTATTGACTCGAATAAAATCTTACAATTTCAATTATTTCCCCCATATACAATACACATTAAAAAGAACACATTTTCTGTTATTTCTACATGTGTAAACCTAAAATGAGTAACTTCCCATTGACCACTGCTAGTAATGTAATAAGAATAAACATTAGGGTGGAGGGAACAATGTGTCAATATTTTTGGAAAAGAGCCTGGTTGTGTAGCATTTGTTAGTGAACACAAGTAAATCTGTATTCTAGGGGAAGAAAGAACAGAACTTTCATGTTAAATTAACCACTAGAGGGAACCACATGAATATAACAGATACTGACATTGCAAAGGAAAGCTAATTAAAAGATTTTTATTAGCATGTTAAAATTCAAAGAGAATCAATTTTACAGCTAAAGCAAAATCTCAATTCATGTAGAATCCAACAAAGGTGGCTTAAAACAGGTAGTGTAGTAGGGAGAGGTGGCAGGAGAATAATTGAGCTGATTTTTAAAGACAACATTATCATGGCAGATCCCATACATGCATTACAAAACAATAAAAGCATTTTAAGGTGACATGGATTTCTTTTCTGAAAGAAAACAAACTCCTTCCAGAGAAGGTGGAAAGCTACCACTTTCATAATAAGCCTATATGAGAAAAGTTAATAAAAAACAGAAGGCACACTAGTACTAATCTCTATATAACTCAAGCTAAGCCTTATTTTTAAATTAAAAACATTTCCTTTTAGGGTCAATATGAAGCTTATGTTCCAGAATTCTTAATTCTTTAGACTATGTAACTTAAAAATACACTTGTAGGGGCCACAACAAGCCTGCTGGGATCCAGAGTGATTCAGACTGCTTTCATCTTGGTAAGGAACACTAATAATAAATGAAACCTCAATATAGGTTTCAAAAGCTGATCCTTCAAAAGTGGCATTGTCTCTTTTTCTTACCTACATACCTTTGCAACATTTCCTCCTAGTCATTTCTATGGTTCTTATACTTTCATTATCCGTCATGGCAACAAATGTCCTTTGCTCTCAATAAGACATCCTACTGAAAGTCAAGTGTTCAGTAGTGTTTCAAACCAGGCTATAGCAGACCCACCTGGCTTTAGTCATCATTTAACTTAATTTACCACTTTTGACTCCACACTTTATTGATGCTCTAGGTCTAAGGACTATCTATCAATCTTGTTATTTTCTTCAGGGCTCCTGCTGCTAGGAAAATGCGAAAGCAGTTGGGGAAAAATACTGTTTTCTCTTAAACGAAGACTCTGAAAGATTCTGTTCCTAGAATAAGTATGTGACTCTACAGTTTACTTCTACAATCACCAGAACGTGCAGCACATGCTATTATGCCCAACAGTAGGGAAATGAAAGAAAAGTAGACAACGGCATTTCTTTGTTTTTAATAGTCTGTTAACCTATTTATTAGGGTAGAAACTGTTGGCCAGCAGATACTTTACTCTATTTTCTCCATCTTTATTATTATTATTTTGGGGGATCAGTATGGGAAAATAATTTAAGCAAGGCTTAAGAAGATGGAATGGTCTGATGAAGAGTAATTGAATTAGAAAACAAATAAGTCTCTTTCAAATTCCAAACCCTTTTTAAAAACTATGTGGAAGCTTCTTGGGAAACCCCACTAAAGTAGACCTTGCTGAGTATAGAGAAGTATTAGGAAAATGAAGAGGCAGGAGCCAGGCACTTCTGATTCCCAGAGAAATAGCAGTAGGAAACAATACTACTCATCCTGAGAGGGAGCTAAGGATTAGCAATGTTTTATACAAAGCAAGTGTCAGTACGGTAAGTACTCAGTTAATGGTAGCACTTCTTTCCTGTTAGAACTTCTTAGCTTAAAAGTTTTGTTTTCACATTTAGATTTGTGTACAATATTTATTGACATTGTTATTTTAATTTTTAGCCTATGTACAAGTAAATAGTTATAAAATATTTTCCTATGAGATATAACTACTAGGTGTGAGAGCACAAATAAGTGGGAAGTCAGCATTATTATCCTGACTTGATAAATGAGGAAACTAAGTTAACCTGAAGTTAAGGGGCTTATCCAGAATGTTCTATCTGGTGGTAGTTACTACTTCCAAACTCCTTTTAAAGATCTGTGATCTAAATACCATAAAATAGCTGCCACTGGGAGGAAATGGCATCTAGTGCACATTTTCATGTGGACAGTAGCAGAAGCTGCAATACAAGAAACTTCTAAGTAAGTAACTTTACCATGTCGGGCAGCATCGTCTTTTGACATGTTAACTCGCAGGAGGAAATTATTCAGGCTGTTGAGGTACGCTGGAAGGGAGTGATAGCCTTCCGGATCATACCATACCTGTTAAGATTCCGAAAGAAGGCAAGATCAGTGTGGTGTTCAAATAAATCAGGCAGTCTTTACATCTTACAGCCTATAGAATTTATATTTAAAATAAGGGCACCAATTTCCCAGTAACTTATTTCATCTTGGCAGATTATGAACCATCCACCAGTGTTGACCACAGAACTCTAAGTTTCCAACCTAGAGATGGGCAGAGATTGGGAAAACGTTTTTTTTTTCCCTGCGTGAGAGCACCAAGTTACTAGTTATTCTAGCTAGACCTTCTCTAAAGTGAAAGCTTGAAATAAACAGAAGACTTCATTATTATCTTCATTTCTGTGACTGGACTGTAGTGATTCTGGAACTAGAACTAGGGCATTCTGTCTCTCAGTAATAATGATAATAATAATAATTAAAAAGCAACTGGCATATAGCCCAGGCTGTAGAAAGAAATTAAATACATATATAAGCATTGTGCCCTTAGCAACATGATTGATAATCTTGAAATATCCCCACTTACTTTCTATTCCTAGTTGTAACCCACAAGAAAGTGAGTTAGTTCATCTGCTATGTCAAAAGCAGAGGGATTTAAAATACTGGTATACCTCAATTCAAGAAAGCCAGTTGGTAATTCAAAATTACAAATCTGATTTAGAGAGAAATTATTTAATATTAGAACTCCCTTACTCTATGTGTCGAGAGAGGGAGAAAAGGAACCAAGCGTGGCTGGGGGTGGGGGTGGACATTCAAGTCCCTAGCACTACTATTTAGTTTCTATATGACCTTATAAAACCCAGCTAAAATAGACTCAATAATATCTGTCTCTTAGGGATGTCGTGAGGATGTGTACATAGTTTGTATAAAAGGTGATACTAGTTCTTGATTTATAACAGTCACTAAATGAATATTATTTTCTTCACTTCCCCCAAGGTTGTATACATCTCTTACTACCAAATGAGAAATATGTGAAGAACAATTTAAAATTTAAAGACTACTTGTGATCATATGTGTAATCATATGTGTCTGATTCTGTGACTCTAGCTTGTTTCAAATTCAAAGCATAGGTACAATCTAGAAGAAAAAAAGTCAACAGGATTATTTATATCCACCAAATTCTAAGTTTCCATGTTCTTTGGAAAGCAAAGCTAAACACATATGACACATGTACAAGGAAAAATGCATAAAACATTAATGTATAGTTTAACAAAGAATTATAAAGGGAGTATACCCATCACTCAGGTTGAGAAACAAAATCGCCAGCATCCAGAACGTCTCCCTGACACTCTGTGTCCTTCCAAACCACAATGTGCTCTCTCTCTCCCCTAGACAATATGGTTGTTCTGCCTACTCTCAAAGTTTATGATACATGAAATTATAGTTGTGTATTCCTTTTTGTTTTTTCTTTTGCTTACTAATAATGTTTGGAAGAGTTAGTCTGCTTGTTGTATGGAAATGAGTTCATTCATTTCCATGGCTGAAAGTTCTGTTAAATGAGTATATAACAATTTGTTTATTTATTCTACTGTGTATGGACATTTGGGGTTGTTTTTTCGGCTAATATGAGAAATATTACCACGCACATTTTTGTATATGTATCCGGGTACTTGTGTGTACACGTTTCCCTAGGATAAATACACAGGACTGGAACCACTGTAGTATGGAGTATGCATTATTCCAAAGTGCTTTTCAAATCTACTGACCCATGTCTTGTTTTTACCTCATGAAAATGCTTGAACATTTCAAGTTCACATTCTCATTTGTATGACATCCCAAAAGAAAGATCACAATTTACCTTGGCAAGTGTTCTATTAGCAGGAACTGCTGTTATATCAAAACGAAGGTCTTTAGTCAAAGGCAGCCCAAAACTCCAACCTCCATATCTATATAGAAAAATTGTTTTAATGGAGAAAATATTCATAAATAGATCTAAAATGTTTAACTAAGAGCTCATTTTTTTTCTTTCCATCAGGAACACATTTACAGTATGAAATAAATACTGTCTGACAAATGTTTTACAGTTTTATCGATTTCTTTTATCATATTTTAGTCTAAAGCATACATTATAGCTAGAAGTTCATGGACTCTTAAAAATAAAAAGTGGATTAAAAAAATTCAAATAGTAATTTTAAGGATAGATTAGTTAAAATATCCACCAAATTAAGACTGGGTTAAATAAATAATGGTGTAGTTACACTAAAATAATTTTCTTGTAACTGTTATCCTAAATGTGATGCTATACAGCTATATTTTTGACATGGAAAGAACACTATAGCACATTCTTCACTTAAGAAGTAGGTTTTGGAATGGTTTATTTATAATAAACCTCATTTTGTTGAAAATATTTACATGCGTATTCATGTGTACTTACCAACTATCCCCCGCAGCTTTATTAAGACATAATTGACAAATAAAAAGTGTATATACTTAAGGCATACGAATGCTTTGATATATGTACATCTTGTGAAATCATCCCCACCATCAAGCTAATTAACACAGCCAGTATCTCACATAGTTACCATTTTCTTGTACGTATGTGTTGAGAATTCTTCAGGTCTACCCTCTTAACAAATTTCAAGTAACAATACAGTATTCTTAACTATAGTCACATTGCTGGACTTAGACCTCCAGAACGTATTCACCTTGCATTACGGACACCTTGTACCCCTTGACCAACATCTCCCCATTTCGCCCTTCCCCCCAGACCCTAGAACCCACAACTCTACTCTCTGCTTCTATGAATCTGACTATTTTGGATTTCATATATAAGTGAAACCATGCCATGTTTGTCTATTATTTCACTTGGCATAGTGTCTTCCAGGTCCATCCATGTCATTGCAAATGTAAGCCTGCCACACTTACCTCTGTGGCAAATGTTCAGGTGGCTTAGGAACATGCCTGTGGCTTTGCTATACAAAAAGACATTTTATTCACATGCAGATATCATACTCCAAGTTTTGAGATATTCATATTGGAACTAAGGACAACTGTCACCAAAAGCCACACCTTAAAATTCTGCAAGCTGGCACAATCTAGTCAACAACTCCACTTTCGCCTCGAGAAAAAAATATGTACACGTTTAACAATACATTTTTGAGGCCTAAAACAATGCTTTTCAATGTGCTCAAATAAATCTTAATTTAGAGTCATTAAATTAATTTACTTAAATTTTAATATATAAGGCTGTTTAGATAAAACAGAATTTACCCATATAAATAATCAATAGAAACTTGCATTTATTGTCACAAATTCAAAAGACAGTTACTATTAAAATTAGAAAGCATGATATTCTAAATTAAACATGTTATAAACAGAGTATTTTTACCTTTTTTGCATAAACTTATTGGCAGTTGATATAAGATAGTTTTCCAAGTGGTGGTCAGTGAGGTTATAAATTAGATGGGAAGAATAAGTTGTTCTATGAGGTGGAGAATAGTTAAATTTAGGACATTCCTGAAAAATAAGGTTAAAAAAAGTTCTCTTTGGATAATTCTGTACAAATTAAATAGACAATGTCAAGGAGCTTCAGTTTTATGATCTGTCTATTAGTGCAACTGGTAGAGTGTGAAAAGAGTGTCCTCTGCCTCTAAAGAGCTTTGAAAAGGAAGTCATCTTGCCTATGCCAAAAAATCAGAACTTATTATTTATACAGAGAATATACATGTGTTTAGGACTTGCTTAAAGCCAAAAAAGAACACAAGTTAATTAATGTTCAATATTTCTTTCACTGTACTGACAAGCTTGATATGTTTGGAGAATAACATTAAACGTTAAGATGACTCAAAATTCCCTCAATAATTCACAGGGAAGAGAAAAATGTTTGCCCCAAATTGAAAAGATAACATTAACAGACATAGGTTCTCAGGGATGAACAGCAGTGGATAAAAAGTTTGTGTTATATTAGTTTTAAGGTACCAACCTAGGTGTCAGAACCCAATTTTTCCCATATCCAAATCCAATCTTTATATATATATGTCTTATATATATGTATATATGTGTCACTTATACATATACAAGTTGCAAAGACAGTACAGAGAGTTCCTGCATGCCTTTCACCCAGATTTCCCCACTGTTAGCATCTTACATTACCATCATACATTTGTCAAAATTAAGTGCCTTGGTACATTACTATTAACCAATCTCAGAGCTTACTTTAAACCACTTATTTATGTGTTCGTAGCTTTCTGCACTTCCTGACTACTAACTTTTCATTGAAGTGTCCCATGCTTCACTGCCATGAACTTTAGTTTGGGAAAAGCCTAGCACTTTGCCAGTTTTTCCTTCCATCTTTCACATGGTGTTCCAGAGCCTGAGGCTAGCACCACATGTGTATCAAGAGCATAATGTTGCAGGTTGCTCTAAAAAATGAAGGCTGAATTTCACCTTGCATCAAGTTGTATCAACTTGAAGATCACATTCTATAATGCCACTGGTTTCATAAACAGAGATATCCTTATGTATGCAACTTAATTTTTAGCTTTAACTTTTTATTGACTTATACATACAGAAAAGCACACATATTATAAGGATACTGCTTGATGAATTTTGACAAACTGAACACACCCTTGAACCAGCAACTGGAACAGAACAATGCTATTACCCCAGAAGCCCCCTCATCACGCTTCCTTCCAATCCTACCACTTCCATAGTAACCAGCACAGAAGAGTTTTTCCCGTTTTTGTATTTTATATAAATGGAATTGTATCATATGTACTCTCTCGTATTTGGCTTTTTTCACTCATCATTTGTTTCTGAGAATATGATGTGTGTAGTGTAGATTATTCTCATCTTGCTGTATATAGAATTTCATTGTGGAAATAGATTACATTTGATTTATCTACTCTACTGTTGCTGGGAATTTGGGTGGCTATTACAAATGGTATTGCTATGAATATTCCAGTATATATCTCTTGGTGAATTTATTCACATTTCTGATGGGTATATAACAGGAGTGGAATTGCTGAGTCCATAGGGTATGTATAACTTCAGCATTAGTAGACACTGTCAATTCTTTTAAAAGCTATTTACACAAATCTGGATTCCCATCAACAGAATATAAGGTTGAAAAAATTTTAATCTACTGGGTTTTTTTAATTAATAAAATTTATCTAAGTTAGTTAAAATTTATCTAAGTTAGTTAGTTACTAAGTTAGTAGACTTTTACTGTGAACTAAAGAAAATACATGAAGGATTTCAGAAACTAGCTAGGTTATGTAAGGGATTAGAAAATGCTTTGAGTACTGGGCAAGAATAATATTTATATGTGCAAGGATTTCAAAAAATGCTTGCTTGATCCCAGCTTTTATTGTTAGTAACCGTCTTACGTGAGACCACAAAAATAGGCTGCATTTACTGAAAACATCTTTATTTTAAAATACTGTACCAAGACAGTTTAGGACGTAATCATATGTCACTTTGAAGAAAATATTGCTAGATTCCTCCCCTATTGAGAGGTAAGTTGACAATATAGTGACTCTCAGAAGCTAATAGTTACCTCTTTTCTTCAACAATCTTTAATTTCCCCAGTGAATTTGTTTTCCTTAAAGTTTATTGAATTGATAGGCCTAGAAAACTAAGGTGTGTATTTATAGAATACAGACAGGGTGTTGGCTGGAGAATCTTTAATGTTTCTTTCAGGACATGGATTTTTCTTGCATCCTGGAAGTGCTGCTTGGAGACATACAGAGTTCTGTTCTGGACTTACACATTACTAACTTCCCAGATGACCACTATAGTAGCAGTCTCACTGTGTTTTCAAATATGACAGTTATGTGAAACACAGAGCTTTCTGGTTACAACTGAACTGAGACCAAAAACTTATTTTCTGTCAGTTTCCACAAAGACTGTCATAGAATTACCTACCTCGGGAAGTTTGTCCTGAGATGGATTTAAAACAGTGACCTGAAGTTCAGTGTTTTTCAGCTGCCCAGGTCGACATCGCTGAGCTACTAGCCTCCATACAATGAAATGATACCAACTCTTTGGTAACCTAGATAGATCTTTCAAGCTTTGATATTTATTCCTTTCTTTTTTCTACTTCACTGAAAGCGAATTCCATCTTACCTGGATATTTTCTGAGCAGGAACAAACACCAAAATTAGTAATAGGATCTTCACTGCTGTTCCATTTTCCCAGACTGTCTTTCTTTAAACACCTTCTGCAAGTAAAAATGATATTGACGTGAGGTATGTGTACATTCGCATGTTTATGTATGAGCACATAAGTGAGTATTTGGTATTAAATTCAGGTGTATAGTCCTAAGTTCAGTTTACTGACTTTTCATAACTTGAATATACATGGCACAACCATTTCCAAGTGATCTGACATTTTATGGGAGATTGAGGGAGAGCACTTCAAGATTAAACAGTGAAGAGACCAAAGCTCATTGAATTGTCTTCATGTGGCAGGATGGAACTTTTTGGACCCCTTTATTTTCTTTGCTCTTCTCATCCTCTCCTCTGAAGGGAAGGGGATACTTTAGCAAAATAATGCACAGAGGTCAGGTTTCCACGTGTCATGTACTATCCTGGAAGTTTCAATAAGCAACACTATGTAGTGCAAAAGCATGGGGACTGAGCTCGGAAGATGTGGGTCTCAGCTTTAGCTACACAACCTACTTTCTAGATTTCTTTAGAAAAGTATCTTAGTCCACATGAGCCTCAGTTTCTTCATCTTAAAAATGAGATTAATAATTCACAGGGTGGTTGTGACTGTTTAATGAAAACATGTACACAAACGAACCTTACAAGTTATAAAGCACCTCTTTATTACTACAGTATAGCATAACCACGGGATGAACTAAAGGAAGTAGATAAAATCTGTTAAAGATAGAGTTCAATCAGGGTGCTGACCTCCTCCAGCCAAATCACACACACTCACTTAACCACACTCCCCCACATACATACACAGACGCATACACATGCACACACACAACTGGAATGTTGAAAAAAAAAAAAAAACAAGAACCACTTACGGATCACTGATATTCAAACACATGTTGTCAATGCCAGGGAAGCTCCACATTGCTGAGACCAGTTCTTTTGTGCTTGGGTGAGAATTTCTGTAATATTAAAGGATAGAAACAAATTCACGATTCCTCCACTAGTCTCCCATATTAAACTCATGCTCATAAATAATTTGAAGAAATGAAATATGCTGTCTATAGGACTGCTTTCTTAAAAATCTAAGAAAGACTCAGACTCAGAAAAAAAAATGGTCACCAAAAAAATAAGCACATGTCTCTATTTGGCTGCCTTATTATTTGTCACATGCATTTAGTGATCACCTACTGTATATATAACATTATATTATACAGAATTCTGACGCTGCTAGTCAATATTCAATAAAAAGCTATTTGCTATATATTACAA
Organism: Orcinus orca; assembly: GCF_937001465.1. NCBI lineage: Eukaryota > Metazoa > Chordata > Mammalia > Artiodactyla > Delphinidae > Orcinus > Orcinus orca. Next base: position 98,462,550 of record NC_064565.1, read on the forward strand.
CAGATTGGGAAGCCATACCTAACCTGGCTTTCCTGATTAAAGTCTCATAATTAAAAATAAAGATGTACTATAACTTTATTTTTAGACAAACACAAAAAGGAGTATCACGCTGCAATAAATCAAACTGTGTATTCCTCTGGCAGGATCAGGTACTGTGGCTACTAGGTTCTTTAGCACTACACGGCATTCACAGGCACAATGTACCTCTGGAGGTATGTGGAAATGTTGTTTTAGTTAAAGGGAAGAAACTTACGCATAGAAGGTTGTCTGTTCAGAGGTACCGTAAAGAGATGGGGAGATCTGGATCTCTGGATAGCTGTCGCTGGAACTTCTTAGCGTACCAAAGCCCATGGCAGTGGTTACAAAGATGATGGGGAGAATAACCTGAGCTATGAAACCTTTCCAGTTCCTGCGGGTGTGGTGGAACCTCTGAATGAGTATAGCCATTACTTTCTTCAGTAACAGTCCAAAACCATCCAATCTCTCTCCTCTGGTCAGGATTTTGTCTGATTAAAAAAAAAAAAAAATTTAATACGGTTCTGGGAAATCCTGCTAAATCCAGAACTGAAGTAACTTCAGAACCTATAGATGAACGGTATATGTGGCATGGTAGGAAAAGCTTATATTTTAAAGATTTGCATTTGAAGTTCAGCTCTTCATTGATCAGCTTTGGGCCCGAGCCTCTCCATCTCATACAGCTTCTGTAAAAGTGCTTTGAAAATTATAAATTACTATACGCAAAATATTCTCTGTCATATACATAGTACTTTTACATGTCAAAGTGAGATATCTAGAATTTTATAGATGAATATTGTTCCCAATCTCTTAAAGTCTCAATGCAGAATCAGTATTATTACTAATTACTAATATTCAAGAGGTAGCTTCTATCAAAAGACTGAATTCAAATAAAATAAATAGAAACCAGAACAGCAGCCTAGTCTAACTCATTCCTATTGTGGGCAACTTAGTGATGGTAAGTGTAATTGGCTCTCATTGTAATGTGAGGTCCAGTGAAGTCACCTCAAACATAGGAAAAGGAAAATGCTCTCCTCCAAAGTATAATTCTCGTTCAAATACTTATTCATTACATTCCTTTTAGAAATCTGGACTGATTATATGGCGTTTCAAAACTATATTTTTACCACGTGAGTCACAAAAAAGAACTCATTGGAAAAAAATGTCTACCCTCTTTCCTCCCAAACCCACCCCACACTGCCCTGAAATGCTCTTCAGGTGCTGAGAAGATATCCGATGGCTTCTGAGAGTGAGAGCAGCTGTGGAGGCCATAAACTGTTGCTTCCTCAACACTGCTCGTACAACTAATAATTTCAGCAGCCCCTCTAAAAATAGTTTCAAGTATAACATTCCCTCCGAAGGCCTGCCACCAAGCGCTCCTTTACACGTGATAAGATGACAGTATTTGTCAACTCTGTGGATATTTTTAATTCTCCATCACAAATTATGCAGCACAAAAATCATGATCTTCATTTAGCTGATAAGGAAAAATACAAAGCTGCTTAATTTAAAATGAATTCCAATTAAATAGAGTGAACAAGTTTAAATGCAAACTCATATCTCTGCAAAGGGGAACTGCAGAAGGAGCTGAATATTTTAAGTTAATTAGTATGCTTTTCTGTTTCTTGAGAAATTACATGTCGATGACTTACAGGTGTATCAAATGGAGCAAATGTGCTTTCTAAATGATAATGTCAATGAGGGGAACATTCTGACTGAAGAATAGTTTCAAATTATGAGACAAATGCAGAGGCAAATACATAACATTTACTTCCTGAAGCAGATGACCACTCTCTAATCAAAGTCTTCCATTCCATAGTCTCGACAATTATATTCCCAAAAGATGATACCTGAGGAATCTAGCAGAGGACAAATGAGACTCCCAAGTTCCAGAATTACACAAACATTAGAGATTATCTTTTCTGAGTTTTAGAGCCAAGCAAATGTTTAATCAAAAGTTCTATTCCTAGAAATTTTTCCCAATTTAAGCAAACTGTTGAAATGACTACTCCATCGTTTATACATGATTTTACTATATGCTTCCTTAAGTAAATAGTGTTTCCAAAGGCATAAATTAACTGTCAGAAAGATAATAAGACAGGATAAAAGTTATTTTCAAAAGAACCCAATCCCTCAAAGTCATGTCAAGAAACATGATTTTCCAAACATATCTTATGTGAAGAACTGTGGGGAAACCTATTATTATAGATTCTTAACCATCAAGTCCAACTTTACCAATTCAGAGACCCTCTCCCAAAAGCATCTTCTCAGAGCCTGAATTTTCTCAGCATATGAATCACTCAGAGGTGGGGGAAGGTTAGACATGTTTTCCAATGAGGTCCCATAAAGAGGGATGACTCTTTTTTACAAAAAAACTTTTTTTGACTATGACTACCACTTGAACATGTGTAATAGCAATGAGTGAGCTACCTTAGAAGGTAACTTGGCTCACTGTTGGACACCACCAATTACAAGAAGGATTTTAACTCGTTGAACACAACTCTGGAGTTGTAGTAAGTCATATCCTGAAAATGACTTCTGGTGGCTAGAAGAAAAACTAATCACCACCCTAACAAGGAAGTTCTTTCACATTCTTCAAAATGTTTATGAAACAGAGAATTCAATTGGGTTTAATAAATATTTTGTATATAAAAAAGAAAGCTTATATTTCTTTAGTCTTTTTAAATTTAGAAAGAAAATTTAAAGTTGAATTAAAAAAAAAATCTGTCCTGTGATTTTTCTCCCTTAGGTCATTTATTGGAATTAAGCAAAATGTGCACATTAGATTTATTATACCATCTCTGTCTGTGAAATTGCTGCTGCTCACAGATAAATCATCATGAGTTGAGATGACACTGGTACTGGAATTTCCAATTTTCTTTTGTGTTAAGTGCTCAAAACTCATATCATTATTTTTCTGTGACCCTTTAGTCAAGTTCAGAAAGACCTAGAAAGAGAAGCCAGAACACTTCATTAGTGTAAAACATGCATGTGTTTTCTAGTTTCTTTTTTTTTTTTTAACATCTTTATTGGAGTCTAATTCCTTTACAATGGTGTGTTAGTTTCTGCTTTATAACAAAGTGAATCAGTTATACATATACATATATCCCCATATCTCTTCCCTCTTGCGTCTCCCTCCCACCATCCCTATCCCAACCCTCTAGGTGGTCACAAAGCACCGAGCTGATCTCCCTGTGCTATGTGGCTGCTTCTCACTAGCTATCTATTTTACATTTGGTAGTGTATATATATGTACATGCCACTCTCTTACTTTGTCCCAGCTTACCCTTCCCCTCCCCCGTGTCGTCAAGTCCATTCTCTACGTCTGCGTCTTTATTCCTGTCCTGCCCCTAGGTTCTTCATGACCATTTATTTTTTTTCTTTTAAGATTCCATATATATGTGTTAGCATACGGTATTTGTTTTTCTCTTTCTGACTTACTTCACTCTGTATGACAGACTCTAGGTCCATCCACCTCACTACAAATAACTCAATTTTGTTTCTTCTTATGGCTGAGTAATATTCCATTGTATGTATGTGCCACATCTTCTTTATTTGATGGACATTTAGGTTGCTTCCATGTCCTGCCTATTGTAAATAGAGCTGCAATGAACATTGCGGTACATGACTCTTTTTGAATTATGGTTTTCTCAGGGTATGTGCCCAGTAGTGGATTGCTGGGTCGTATGGTAGTTCTATTTTTAGTTTTTTAAGAAACCTCCATACTGTTCTCCATAGTGGCTGTATCAATTTACATTCCCACCAACAGTGCAAGAGGGTTCCCTTTTCTCCACACCCTCTCCAGCATTTACTGTTTGTAGATTTTTTTGATGGTGGCCTGTTTTCTAGTTTCTAAGCTCAATTTTGATTTTAAATTTTTACCATATTTATTGAGACAAATAAGTACGACTTTAAGTGAACATTTTTGAGAGGGACTTTAAGTGAACATATTTGTATGTAAAAGATATGTGTTCTCTAAGTGAAGCAACATGTTTGTTCTCAGAAGTCAGTCTTACATAACAACGGTATTGAGATAATTTTAAGATTTTGATTTTGTAAAATGTTTTTTTTTTAATTTTTAAATTTTTTGTAATCAAAAGCGTCTTTATTTTTGGTTCCCTTCTTGAAATGTTTATTTATTTATGTTTTAAAATTTATTGATTGATTTTTGGTTGCATTGGGTTTTCGTTGCTGCATGTGGCTTTCTCTAGTTGCGGGGAGTGGGGGCTACTCTTGGTTGTGGTGCACAGGCTTCTCATTGCGGTGGCTTCTCTTGTTGTGGAGCATGGGCTCTAGGCACGTGGGCTTCAGTAGTTGTGGCCTGTGGGCTCTAGAGCGCAGGCTCAGTAGTTGTGGCTCACGGGCTCTAGAGCGTAGACTCAGTAGTTGTGGTGCACGGGCTTAGTTGCTCTGTGGCATGTGGGATCTTCCCGGACCAGGGCTCAAACCCGTGTCCCCTGCATTGCCAGGCAGATTCTTAACCACTGCACCACCAGGGAAGCCCTGAAATGTTTACTTTTAAATATTTCTTTTCTTTCTAAAAAGAACTGTTCACATTTATTCTAAAGGAACAGCAAGTTAACCAGTTTTAAGCAAAAAGGAAATGTCCAGGTGTACCTCTTCCATGGTGGTATCTGAAATGCCGTAACACCCGATGTTGAGGTCACTCAGGCCATTGTCCAGTGTTCTCAGGAGTGAAAGATAGGCCCCTGAGACGTTGGTGCTAAACGGAGGAAGCACATAGACAAGCTCTCCCCCGATGTCCTCCTTGAGGTAGGCTTCAGGGAGATGTGATTGGATCACTGCTGTCACAGCTGTCGTGTCACATACTGCACTTGCATTTACATTTGGACTCTAGAGACGAAAAGAGAAGTTAAAAACTCCCTTGTCTTTACACTGTAGTGCCCAAGGGCCCCAATCAGAGGGTGGCAAGTTCTTTTAGGCCAGTTCAGACCTATGCCACATAGTGATAACACATCACTCCTCTTGTGGCTTCGTGTCCCACTTGGGACCCCTCTACTTGCCTATAAGTCACTTTCTACTGGCTCCCCTCTCTCACCTCACCCTGTCCCTTCTCCAGCCTCCTTGCTCACCATCCTCTTTTCCCTCTTATGTATGTGCCCCACCCTAGTGACAACAGACTCCTTCTGTCGTCCGACGCTTCAGGCTCAGGCATGCTTCCTCCTCAGGGCCTTTGCAATTGTTCCTTTGCCCCAGATAGTGGCATGGCTCACTCTCTGCCTGGCCTCAACTCTTGGCTCAACTGTCACCTTCTCAGAGACCCCTTCTCTTACTACCCTACTTAAAATGGCACCGCCCAGCACTCCCCATGCCCCTTCCTCTGCTTTATTCTACCCACAGCCTTTATCACCTGCTAATATTCTAAATAATATATTTATCAATTTTACCACCTGAATTCCCCACACCCCATCAGAATATAAACTCCATGAGGGCAGAGATCTTAATATCATCAGTTCACTGCTGTATCCCCAGCACCTAGAACAGTGTCTTGGGCACATATTAAGACATCGTATGCACCTAATACATAAGTTTTTGAATGAATTAATGAATATAACAATGAACTACTCTTTTATATTTTGGAAGTCACATCCGGACGATCAGATATAAAATAAATGATAGTGGTCAAAACCTTCCTAATAGCATATACATCTGGCACAGTATTGATACCTATGCTATTTTAGGTGGTCCAGGGAGCCTTAGTAAGCACTTTTGTTCTTCCAAGATGTGAAAGCACCACTGGCCTGTCTGAATTAATCTCCACATTGCCATTCAAGGAATACTGATCAGAAAGTGATTACATGACTGCATGTTCTCTTCATTTGCTTTTTATAGAGCGGAAAACCTAGTTTTTAGCCTTAGAGGCTGAAATGCTAGGGAAACTAACAGGCTGATCCTCCATCAGTAACCTTAGTACAGACCTTTCTTTCATCGAGCACATTGGTTCTCAGTGTGCAATCCCAGACCAGTAGGAGCAGCAGCACATGGGCTGATGTGGACCTTGGCAGAAATGCAGCAAATTCTGGAGCCTCATACCAGATTTACCGAATCAGAGACTCTTGGGGATGGAGCCAGAAATTTGGGTTTAACAAAAGACCTTCAGTGGTTCTGATACTTGCTCAGTTTGAGAAACATGACCCTAACAGATTAATTTTAGCAATGAATAAAGTTGGACACATTCTGCTTCTGTTTCATACAAAACTTAATTTACGGTCCCATAATGAGGTATGTTTTCTCTCCTACAAACCTTTTTCTTGGTGAGTGTGAGGTGATACCCGTCCCCAAAGGCTTCCTTGAGATAAAATGGTGACCCGCAGCAGCGCAGCCCACCCTCCTCCAGGAAGGCGATGCGGTCACTCAGCACTTCAGCCTCGTCCAAGTGGTGTGTCGACAGAACGATTGTTCTGGCTTGAAAATACAGAGGAGAACAACCAAGAATGAAAAGTGAAGCTGCAGTTCCCAGGATGTACGGAGTTGGCACAAGTAAATCCTGTGATTTATGAGGAGGAGAGTCACGTCTTATGGGCTAACTGAAAAACTGATCAGAATGAGCTTTCAAACTGAGAAATGCGGACGGGGTATTCCTAAATGTTTTTCTTATAAATTGGCAGCAAATACACATCGCTTATGCTGTAAGGCTGAGTGTCCACACTCTGCAGGGGGGGCAACTCTTCCTAATCCCTTAGTCTGTCCCCTTGGCTTCACTTCCATTCTCTCTCTTTCTTTCTGTCACTTCCATTCTCTCTCTTTCTTTCTGTCTCTCTCTCTCCCTCCCTCCCTTCACTATGAAAAAGCAGTAATTTTAAAGACTTTTTGAATATTCTTCTCTGATTAAGCCACTCCACTCTGATTGCTCCTTTGCTTCACATCCTGTTAGCACTTATTTAGTGTGTTTTCAGTTTATTTTCATTTGTGTATGTTTGGTATCTCTAATTAGATTCTAAGCTCCTCTAGGCAGAATTTGGAACTTCTATTGGATTTGCATGCTCTCAAAAGGGCCAGTTAAGTGCTCAATTCACAGTGGGCACTACATAGATATTAACTAATTGATCCAGGAATTTAGCTGGGAGAAGAGAAGACCTCACAAAAGGAAGAGCACACCTTAGATCTTTAATGGAGATTATAAACAGAAAAGGCTTTAACTTCTTTGCGTGCATCCCAGAGGGCAAAATTATGACTGTTGCTTGGCGAAGTTGTAAGAAGATACTCATACCAGTTTTGTTCTTGGATATAACATCCCATATACTTCGGCGAGAGCATGGGTCAACTCCAGTGGATGGTTCATCTAAAATGACCACCCTTGATCCTCCAATAAGAGCTATGGATATGGATAACTTCCTCTTCATTCCTCCTGACAATGTTCCAACTCTCTTATGACGATGGCTATACAGTCCAGTATCTTTTAAAGTCCTTAAAAAATGATATATAGTGGTTTTTTTTTACAGACAGAAAATGTGAACAATGGAAAAATACGAAAAGCACCCTAAATGAGAGGTATTCACTAAGCAACTATTATGTGCTCAGCAAGGTAAACTATTGAAGATTCATGATACAGTTTTCTGTTACTTATCATCTAGCTGGCGGTATAAAACTAATACTCAGAAAACAACACAAGGAATGCATGGCTCATTATTTTATTCATTCGTTTGACAAATATTTATAGAGTACCTGCCTGTTTTCTGCCAGACTGTGTTTTAGGTGCCGTGGAAAAGCACTGAGCCGATAACGTTCCTAACCCATTAGGAGATTATGTTCTAGTAGGTGTGTATATCAGGAGGAATGCTGGGGAAATTCAGTAGATAAACATATTCCCAAGTAAGTTTATAATATGCTATTTCATGATAAGTGTGATTAAAAAAAAATACAGGGTATATGAGATGAGTGCCTGGGATATGCTATTTCAGGCATCTATTCTACACATGGTAGTCCCCTCAGAGAAGCTGACATTTGAGCAGAGACCAGTAAGGTGGAGGAGTAAGTCAAAGGGCTGTCTGGGGAAGGCTGCTCTAAGTAGAGGGTACATGGGAAGCTCTGAGGCTGGAGCAGGCCTAGCATAACTAAGTGTGCACCTGGGTGAGCGTGCCTAGACCAGAGTGAATGGGGAAAAAGCAGAAGGAAATAAGATCAAAAGGATTGGAAGCAGGTCAGGAAGTGCCTCATAGGCCTTGGTAAGAACATTCCTGAGTTTCACAGAGTGTGGTGAGAAGCCATAAGAGGGTTTTGACAAAGGAGTGACCTGGTCTGATCTGCAGTTTAAAAAGGTCACCTTGTCTGCTCTTTGAATAGACTGTACAAGGGAAAGTAGAAGCCAGGAGTCCAGTTAAGACCAGTATGGTAGGGACTTCCCTAGTGGTCCAGTGGTAAAGAATCCACCTTCCAATGCAGGGGATGCAGGTTCGATCCCTGGTCGGGGAACTAAGATCTCACATGCCGCAGGGCAACGAAGCCCATGTGCCACAACTACTGAGCTTGCGTGCCTCAACGAGAGAGCCTGCATGCTGCAAACTACAGAGCCCACATGCCCGGGAGCCCACGTGCCACAACTAGAGAGAGAAAACCTACACGCCACAACTAGAGAGAAGCCCGTGTGCCACAACTAAGACCCGAGGCAGGCAAGAAAAAAAAAAGACCAGTATGGTAGCCTCGTAGGTTAGAAACAGAGGATTGGGGGTAATATGGGAGTCAGAGATGAAGACAGTTAAACAATTCCAGTATAATAACTGGCCAGTGAGGATAATGCCCTTAAATGTATACGATACTAGAAAAGTAGAAAAACTAAAAACAATTGTTTCCTGAGAAACTGTCTCCTACTGGTATTATTACTAGACCTTGACCTCTTTTTGAGAGGAGTTACCCACGCATGTTCTCATTGCTGTCATATCTGACCTTTTCACTTCCTCGTGCAGCTGCTTTTTAGTCCAGTGAGGAGCTTTGATGGAGCCGTATAAGAGGAGGTGCTCCTTGGTAGTGAGGTAACTGAACAGGACATCATGTTGCATGCAGACCCCCAGGTTCTTCCTCACGGTGTGCAGATCTGTTTTGATATCTTTTCCATAAACCAAGATGGTACCTGCTGAGGCCTCAAACAGCCCAGTCAACAGTGAGCTGGGAATGAAGAAACCATAAATTAGGTGTGAACCAAAACTCTGAGTTAGATTTTAGGACTAAATGTATCTCAGTTGTTAGCAAAAAATGTTACAGTGTATCTTCCCAGGCCAGGTCAAGCTATGAAGTAAAATGGGATTAATTGGGAATAAAAATTAAAATTACTTTTACACCTCCAATAATTTAGAGTGTGATAGAAACCCTATGTGATGATGATGATGATAGTGGTGGGGTGATGGTGGTAGCAATGACAGAAATGGTTGCGCTTTTTAACGGCAAATGCACTCTCTCCTTGAGCAAACTCCTGCACTTCCCTGGCATCAGGTAGTACCCATAGGCAATTAAGCCTCAAATTTCTGTTTTCCACATGAACTTTGGTCATCTTAAGTCCCTTACTCTACCCTGTGACGAGAATATTCTCACCTACAAACTCCTCATATTTCAGATGGTCCGTAAACTGGGAAGTTATTTAATATCCATCTTCTCCACTAAAATGTAAGCTCCATGAGGTCAGGGAAAGGACTTGTTATCTCACCACCCTCAGTACCTAACTAGTGTCTTGCACATAATAGATCTTAAATGACTATTGTGGATTAAATAGGGAATCAATATAATATGTAATTCTTCCCATAAATACACATTAAAATCAAATAACATATTTCTTTATATTCAGAAAACTGAAATGGGGACTTTCTCAGCTAAAATTATAGCCTCTTCAAAATCCTTCTCCATCACTTTTCTTCATTGTCCTCTTGTTACCTGTTAGAAATCTTACATTTTAAGCATTGTATTCTTACTAGAAAGCCAACTCTGAATTGAAACAGGTCATATAAATGAGAGTAGCTGCATGTTCACTCATTTCATAACTTTCCTTTGTCCCCTTTTATTTACTAAAGATTAATTTGTATATGTTCTGGCAGTCACTGAGCTTACTCATGATGATAGCAAATAGCATATCCAACAACAGACACTTGTTCTCAAATAAGGCCTAAAGCACCAACAGCATCTTAGTGCTGACTCCAAGCTAAGCCTAGTAGAGCACTGGAGGTGAGTCACAGAAAAAAATTCAACAGAATGTCACTTTAAAAACATTTGAATCTTCTGCATTAGGATACAGGAAAACGCTAGTTAACTGAAGAGAGAGAAAGAGCAGCCCATGTACCACTTGTGGCCTTTCTGATCTATATCTGATAGCTGGTGATCCTTTTCTTTCTTCATGAATCAAGGTAAGGGTTCTCTGTAATAGAGTGGCTGGGGCTGAGTGTGTTTATACCAAGGTTTGTGAACCCAAACTGGTACATGGGCCAGGATAAAAATGCAAAGAAATGAAATAGACTGAATGTATGAGGGAGTAAAGATTGGTGGGGACCAGGGATGAACCAGAAAGTAGATGGCCCCATTGAGAACAGTCACTAACAAGCCCCAAACAATTGTCTCTACCGAAGCCTGTAGATCCAGTGTTGCCAGAACTTCCTATTATCTAAGAGATAGCAGGAATATTTATATTTATTGGAGAACTCTCCCATTTTTAAATGCTGGCACTGAAATTAAAAATTTTAAGAAGTACCAGTGTGCCAATATTAGGTAGAGCAAATAAACCTATCTGGTGGGTCTGATCTGGACTTTGAGCTCACAATTCAGACCTTTGACTTGGACTCCATTTTCCAGGAAACAACTTGAGCTATCTTAATCCATCTGGGAGCTGTAACAACTTTATATTTATGAAAGAAGTGAGGAAATACTAAGTAATATGCTTCCATGACACCTAAGTGTTGAAAAGTAACATACATGGTAGTAGTTTTCCCAGCGCCATTGGGCCCCAGCAATGAAGTAATATGTCCTTCATAAAAGTTCAGACTGAGGTTAGCAACAGCAATTTTTGAGCCATAGTTCTTTGTGACCCCATGCAGGGCAACCCCAACTGTGAGATCTTTAGGTTCAGACTCAGTGTTGGAGGGAAACACGTATTCAGGACCTGGAAAGAAATTAAGAAAAGAGTTGTAAGCTCACAAGGAAGATAAATGAAGCTAGAGTTAGCCTTTTCATTAATTAAAAATTGAAGACTGTAAAAGCACAAGCCTCAAAGTAAAAAATCATTCCAGGAATAAATGATCTACTATAGTCTTCAGCCTTCTCACTTGTTTCAAAAATGAATGAGGGCGTGGAACCACACTCTAAGGTTTATATTGCCCTTCCCTGTCAGAAAAAGGAGTCTCAGAATATAGTATCATAATAATGAATTCTCCTTTATTCCACAGATCTCAAATACTCAAAACACAATTTTAAGGCTTGGTCCTCCAATTGGACAGGATGATATCTACTTACAGAATAAATGTCTACAGTGACAAGGCTCGCTCAGATCTGTGGTTTATAGAATCGGTTCATTAATTACTCTCCACATTTCCTTCAGGCATCACAGAAGGACCACTTATATGGGTCATCCTTACTTTTTGAAGCTGACACTGCTCACCCAATGTCAGTAAAACATGAGCCTTAAACTGTCTGTTCAGTGTTGCTGACGGGTTAGGCTAAATTATCCATACTTGTTACTTGGTTACTCCTTATGACTAGTGACAGACGGCTGAGGTGAGGGGTGCAGACTGGTGCCAAGGAACAAAGTTTTTCTCTGTGTGAATCTAACTGGAACACAAAGGGATCTGCAATCTTGGCCTAATTAGCACCATATGCTAACCAACTGGGCTAATGAGCTCAGAAAAAGCCACAATTTAATCTCTCTAAGAGTCCCAACACATATGTGTAGACATATTCATCCATGACTAAAAGGATAATTTTGCCATTTAGAAAAAGATAATTAAAATCACTAGTCATGTAAATTTTATATCACTTCTCTCATAATAATGCATGTTGTTGACCTACTTGTCTTACTGGCAGATGGGATGGTGTTCTGCATCATGATATTAGTAAAGATAAGGCCATTGCTTTTCTCATGCTTCACTTCTGCGCATCCCAACCGCTCCTTCCAATAGGAAGGAAGGAATGGAAAATACCATGGAGCTGCCATACCATATGTACCTGTAACAAAAATGTATTAGGAAAAGTAATTATTAATTGATTGCTAACATTAAGCATCAGAAGCTAAATAACAGAGTACTTACTACACAGCATTCAGGAAGTATTTTTATTTTTTTGTGGTCTCAGTTTCCAAAGTAAAGTAAAAAAGATAGCCTTTTAAAAAATTCTTTCTTTTTTAAACAGCTTCATTGGGTATAGTTACATACCATAAAATTTAATCATTGTAAGTGTAGAGTGAGACGATTTTTAGTAAATAAAGTTGTGCAACCATAACCACAATCCAAAAATTCCAATAACTCCCAAATTTTCTCCCATGCCCTTTGCAGATAATCCCTACTTTCAACCCAAGTTACAGGCAATCACTGATCTGCTTTGTCTCTATATACCTCTCTTTTACAGAAATTTTATATAACTGGAATAGAATAATAGTCTTTTATTCATTTATAGCATCAAAAACGTACAAATATAAATAAGACTTAGTGGAAAAACTCCTGATCATGTTGAAGTTTTAACCACTTGAGACCTAGGAGGGGAATCCCACCAGTCTTGTTCCATTAGAACTGGATAAGTTCTCCTTAGAATTAGGAGACTGGATTTTTGCCTTATGATATCTTGTTCTCCCATTTGGAAAGACTGGATTCCATGCTCCTTAATTCACTCTATCCTTTAAAGGAACATCAGAGAAAAAAACTCAACAGTGCATTATCTCCTCCTGGAAAATTTTGTTTAGTTTTGGGATTTCAGTGTTTCTTTTTGGAGATGATATGTGGCAAAGAAAAATATTAGAAAATATATATTAGCAGATTTATAATAAATACAATTTATTACCATAAAAAAGCATGTATCTATAGGAAGCATGTTTGTACCTGGGAAAACGTTCCTGACATACCAAGCAATAAGGAAATAAATGAAAGAGTCGGCTAGGATTAGACAGCATAGCCAGCCAAACGAAGTGGTGTCATCCTGAACTGGTGAACTGTACATATTTTCCCACTGAAGACCTAAGAAGTGAACACATAGATTTATTCTTCTGTGAGACATATTGCAGGTGTGAAAGATAAAATCCAGTTGTAAAGGAAGTGAACCTACCAATGCCCTGCTCCTCATATCGTGCAATGTATTGACTTGCATAGCTGAAAGCTGTTGGGGACAGCAGGCTCTGTGAAGAAAATCAATGGCAATGATAGTTCTTGTAGATTTCACACATTTCGCCCAGAGGGATCTTAACATACTTAAAACTTTGGGCACTTATATAGATAAAACTGACGTTAACTCTCTAAGCATATTTAAAATCACAGAGGTCCCTTACCAAGCATGCTACAACTCTGGAAGAATAGGAGAGGAAATAGCAGAAAACAAAAGCAGTAAAATTATAATTTGAAAAATATTTATCAAAAATCCAAAATATATATATCTAAACTTATTAAATGTTGCTTAGCAATTTATAAAACCACTAATAATAGGGTAATGCAATGTTAAGGCTAATATCAAATGAAATGTTAGGGGCCAGAAGATGTTTGTACTTCAGAGATTGACTTCAAGTGATCGAAGTTTTATGCACGAAAATATACTGTCAATTGACTACTAATAATGCAACAAATTAAAAATTTAGATGTTGTTTAAACTCAAGGTGGTCAATGTCAAATGAAAGTTATTTATCACTTTCTATTTCCATAAACAGCAAAGTTTTAACATGGCTCGCAGTCAATGATGAGCTTTACTTCTGCTTTCCAAATTTAAAAGTCAGTAAACTTAATGCTTTCGTTAAAATTCTTAAATTTAGTACTTTAATTGAAAAAGCAGAAAAGAATTCAAAGTTGATTATATGCTCTCAGCGTATTTGTCTTTATGCCTGTATGTTATATTATATGTCATAAAAACCATGAGAATTATTCATTTATGAGAATAATGCCAGCTATAGAGGCTCTAAGATATTTAAGGAATTGGGCCAAAGAGAAGTCAGAATTCTTGATGATCTTCAAAACCTGATGTACTACATTTTAACTGTTCTTTCTTCAGGTACTATCTTATAGTAGCATCACATATTATAGTTTTAGAAACCGTGGAGAAAAAGTTTTCTTTTCATAGTCTTACACTTGTATGGTAGACAATAATGTAACTGACTCTCATTAGGACAGTTACTTATATTTTGCAAACACTGAACTTTTACATTTAGATAAGTGTATTCTCAGTTGGAGAGCCAAAACCACCAAAAAAGGTCCACTGCTTTCACACCCTGGCCATTCAGTTGTGACAGCTGACTCACCATGAATACTTTTATTATACAGCTCAACTCATTCTCAATTGTAACCAGAACAATAAATGGAAAAAAGGCAATGATGTAGATGAGGCTTCCAATCAGAGCTGCAATGTTGGTGTTGTTGAAGAAGACACTGATAAGGTAGCTCATGGCAAGAACTGAGAAGCTATAGTCCGAAAAATACAGGAACAAAATGAACCCATTTGTTTTTGGAAGAATATTGCCAAACTTGAGTATAATGATGAGGATGATGATGGTAACCAGTAAAAATGCAACACTCTCTATAATCCAGGCAAAAAAGTGGCTGCAGGAGTTTACACCCATCATCTTCATGTACTGAAAAAAGGAAAAAGTGTTAGCTCCTTCTTAAGCTAATATACACTTAAATAACAATTATTCCTGTATCATTCCAAACTGTCCATGAGACTCTTCATACACATGGAACCAAGCATTTTAATGATTTATCTAAGTCTAGTATTTGTCCATGCTTGCTATGTGAAATTAATACGACCATTTATTCCAGTCTATCTTAGATCGTATATTCCCAGAGTGCCCCAATATAATGAATGATTTGGATGGTGAGGTTTGTTTTGTTTATTGACAACTTCATTTTATAACTGGTATCTAAGTGATGTCTCCAGATTAAACTAGTTTAGAATAGATCATCAAAATTTACGGTATCCCCTGCAGAATTTTACAACATGAATTTGACATTTGTGCAGGCATGAACATTTCAAGCTGGTGAAAACCCATGGTTTACTTCAAATTCAATGTAGGGACTGAGGTAATAAAACTCCATAATATTTTTACTAAACATGAATGAACAACACAATCAGTATTCATATTCCCGAGATAAATAGAATAGACCTGATTCCTAAGAATTTAAAACAAGCAAACTTTGAAGGGGGACTTTCTGCCTTTTGACATAACATTCCCCTCCTTAAAATCCCCAACAGCCTAGGTCAGGTTTGTCATCTTTGTTTTCCAAAAAGATGTCCATGAACCCAAAATGAACTCATGTATCTCAGGTAATCTATACCTCTCTCTCTCTCAGTTGATATTCTTTAGTAACCCAGTGATATCCCTAGAGACCAAGGCATTCCACCAAGGTAGAAAAACAGACCAGCATGTTTGTGCATTAACTCAAAAGGATTCTGAAAGATCTGAAGTCCCTAGGACCTTGGGAGTCTTGAATTTGGTGACTTGAATTTGTACCTGGTTTCTAGTTTTAACAACTCTTAATGTTAAGCTTATGAATGTAAATTCCATTTAAAAAAAGAACAAAAGAAATGTTCCACTAACAGCTTTATAATCCAGTACTTTTTTTGTAAAATCAAGGATTTTCAATGCCCCCCAATTTAAACCTAACTTGTCCAGGAAAAAAAAAAGGGAACGTGCCAAATCTTTTGCTCTACAAGCAAAATTGTGAATTTTACTTTTTGCCTTTGCAACTCATTACATTTTGATAACTCTGCTGCTCCAGCTGTTACCACGGAAACAGCTACCTGACTGGCAAGAGTCTAAGCTGTGGGCCTTAAGCTAATCACCACTGTGGAAATCCTGTGACTTTTCCTCCTAACTTTGCCCTTTTCCTCACCCTCTTCTCTCCTACTACTTCTCTCCTCCCAGACCCTGCCACCCTTTGCAGTAAAGACACAATCTATGTTTCCATAGGAATAAATGTGTGGGTCAAAGTAAAAAAAATCAGCATGGAGTGAAGATTGACTATGGAAAGTTTTCTCCAATTGCTATGTATCTATCATTGAAAAGAAAACTACATTTTGGTGTGAAAAAGACCTCACAGATTGGGCTTCCCTGGTGGCGCAGCGGTTGAGAGTCTGCCTGCTGATGTAGGGGATGCGGGTTCGTGTCCCGGTCTGGGAAGATCCCACATGCTGCGGAGTGGCTGGGCCCGTGAGCCATGGCCGCTGAGCCTGTGCGTCCGGAGGCTGTGCTCTCCAACGGGAGAGGCCACAACAGTGAGAGGCCCGCATAACGCAAGAAAAAAAAAAAAAAGACCTCACAGATCTTATTTTAGCAATTCTTTCCCTGCACCCCACCCCATTTGAGAAATTACTGTGTCATGTTTGATGACTTCATTTCAGAGATATTCACCAGTTTTTTGGTGACTTTCTGGTTATTTGTATTTTGACGTTTTTACTGAGTGTAATGCCTATTTGAATATAATTAAATGGGGAGTTACAGAACCCATATAACTACCCCAAAGCTGATATTCACCACCTAATTTCATGTGACCTACACAAAAACTATTGCCCCCCCCCCCACAGCAATGTATGTCAGTAGGAGGCAAGTCACTATATTTTACAAGGTGGATATACAACATCAAGGACTCTATCAAGGACATGAAATACAGCTGATTTCATGTATAAATATGTTTTCCTTCCCTGACAATGGATAGCTTCAGTATAAAACATTTATATATCTAGAAAATTCTACATTCATAGCCTTGTTAAAAAAAAATTTAGCAAAGCCGAAGACCAGGACTGAAGGTGTTGATCACCATAATTTTGAAATTTTCAAGGCTCAAGATCAGATTTCTATTCCCAAGAGTTGGTAAAAGTTGGAGACTGATCATTGCTTTTTTTTTTTTTTTTTGGTACGCGGGCCTCTCACTGTTGTGGCCTTTCCCGTTGCGGAGCACAGGCTCCGGACGCGCAGGCTCAGCGGCCATGGCTCATGGGCCCAGCCGCTCAGAGGCATGTGGGATCTTCCCGGACTGGGGCACGAACCCACATCCCCTGCATCTGCAGGCGGGCTCTCAACCACTGCGCCACCAGGGAAGCCCCTGATCATTGCTTTTTATCAAAAAAGATCAGCTTAGGTGCTTCCAAAAGTGTTTACTACTTAACATTCTAGATCAAACTTCAGTGTTAAACTTCAGGATTTTATGCCATGAGAACAGCTGTTATTCATAAAGAGAAAAGGCAATGAGACTATGTAAGTCATCCATATATTATTCAGATTCACTGCCAAATTCGAGATAATCAACAAGACCAAACTTGCTAATGGAAGGTCATCCACAGAGAACAGCTGGTGTTAGTGTCTCCTCAGGGTGACAGATTCAGGTGTTGGCTTTGTAATCAGAGTCACTTTTCCCAAGCCCCCCAAACCTGCTGAAGCAATTCATCAATATCTGATAACGTGTTACTCAGGAAAACCCCTCTGCACAGTGGTCAAAGTCTGTTCCAGTTCTTGGCAGAAAATAATGACAAGAAAGAGATTCTGTAAGATTGTGGATAAATGTGTCACATTCAAGAGAAGCTTACGCACAGGGATTGACATTAATGCTGTCAGGAAAAGAAATCATAAATATACATATATTTACTTGACAGCAATGTCTTCATTCAATTCAACAAGAATGTCAAGCACTGGTTACTAAGAAATAATAACATTTTCTACCTCAAATTTTATATCCTATTATAGAAATTTTTGTTATTGTTTTTAGTTAAGATATAAAGGATATTGTGATCATTACTTGGAATATTCCAAATTCTCACTAGTAGGATGGATAGTGTGTACTGAGAAGATATAAAAAAGAATAAACTAGGCAGAAGGGGAGAGGCAGCATGACCAAAGGAGGGCCTCTGGGGTGTGGAGTTCTGGAGTTTGGAGGAAAACATATCCCCTTTCTCACAGAGCTGAGGTTGAGGAACAGTTGCCTGGCTGCATACAGTGAAAAAGAGAACCTGGGTGGGAAGGTTTCCATGCCACTTACTGTGAAAAAAGTAGAGGCATAAAGAGGCTAAATAATTAGTCAAAAATGAAACAGCCAGGAGACGTTCACGATGGCAGAAGACGTGGAGATCACCTTCCTCCCCACAGATACACCAGAAATACATCTACACGTGGAACAGCTCCTACAGAACACCTGCTGAATGCTGGCAGAAGACCTCAGACCTCCCAAAAGGCAAGAAACTCCCCCACGTACCTGGGTAGGGCAAAAGAAAAAAGAAAAAACAGACACAAAAGAATATGGATGGGACCTGCATCTCTGGGAGGGAGCTGTGAAGGAGGAAAGGTTTCCACACACTAGGAAGCCCCTTCACTGGCATAGACAGATGTGGAGGGGGTGAGGCTGCAGAGCCATGGAGGACAGCACAGCAACAGGGGTGCGGAGGGCAAAGTGGAGAGATTCCCACACAGAGGATCGGTGCTGACCAGCACTCAACAGCCCGAGAGGCCTGTCTGCTCACCCGCCAAGGCAGATGGGGGCTGGGAACTGAGGCTCCGGCTTCAGAGGTCAGATCCCAGGGAGAGGACTGGGGTTGGCTGCCTGAGCACAGCCTGAAGGGGGCTACTGCACCACAGCTAGCCGGGAGGGAGTCCAGGAAAAAGTCTGGAACTGCCTAAGAGGCAAGAGACCATTGTTTCAGGGTGCACAAGGAGAGGGGATTCAGAGCACCGCCTAAATGAGCTCCAGAGACGGGCATGAGCCGCGGCTATCAGCGCAGACCCCAGAGACGGGCATGAGACGCTAAGGTTGCTGTTGCAGCCACCAAGAAGCCTGTGTGCGAGCACAGGTCACTATCCACACCTCCCCTCCTGGGAGCCTGTGCAGCCCGCCACTGCCACAGTCTCATGATCCAGGGACAACTTCCCCAGGAGAACGCACGGCAGGCCTCAGGCTGTCGCAATGTCACGCCTGCCTCGGCCACCACAGGCTCACCCCGCACTCTGTGCCTCTCCCTCCCCCCGGCCTGAGTGAGCCAGAGCCCACTAATCAGCTGCTCCTTTAACAACGTCCTGTCTGGGTGGAAACAGACGCCCTCAGGCGACCTACATGCACAGACGGGGCCAAATCCAACG
Source organism: Orcinus orca (assembly GCF_937001465.1). NCBI lineage: Eukaryota > Metazoa > Chordata > Mammalia > Artiodactyla > Delphinidae > Orcinus > Orcinus orca. Next base: position 98,481,808 of record NC_064565.1, read on the forward strand.
CTGAACCCCAGGAGCTGTGCGAACAAAGAAGAGAAAGGGAAATTTCTCCCAGCAGCCTCAGGAGCAGCGGATTAAATCTCCACAATCAACTTGATGTACCCTGCATCTGTGGAATACCTGAATAGAAAATGAATCAGCCCAAAACTGAGGTGGTGGACTTTGGGAGCAATGATATATATATTTATTTCCTTTTTCTCTTTTTGTGAGTATGTATGTGTATGCTTCTGTGTGTGATGTTGTCTGTATAGCTTTCTTTTACCATTTGTCATAGGGTTCCGTTGGTCCGTTGTTTTTTTTTGTTTGTTTGTTTTTGTTTTTAGTATAGTTTTTAGCACTTATCATTGGTGGAATATTTTTTGGTTTGGGTGCTTTCTTCTTTTTAAACTACTTTTTAATTTCTTTTATTTTTAATAATTATTTTTGATTTTAATAACTTTATTTTACTTTCTTTCTTTCTTTCTTTTTTTCTCCCTTTTCTTCTGAGCCATGTGGCTGACAGGGTCTCGGTGCTCCAGCTGAGTGTCAGGCCTGAACCTCTGAGGTGGGAGAGCCGAGTTCAGGATATTCGTCCACCAGAGATCTCCCAGCTCCACGTAATATCAAACGGTGAAAGCTCTCCCAGAGATCTCCATCTCAACGCTAAGATCCAGTTCCACTCAACGACCAGCAAACTACAGTACTGGACACCCTATGACACACAATTACCAAGACAGGAACACAGCCCCATCCATTAGCAGGGAGGCTGCCTAAAATTATAATAAGGTCACAGACACCCTAAAACACACTAACGGACACAGACCTGCCCACCAGAAAGACAAGATCTAGCCTCATCCACCAGAACACAGAGTCCCCTCTACCAGGAAGCCTACACAACTCACTGAACCAACCTTAACCACTGGGGGCAGACACCAAAAACAACAGGAACTACGAACCTGCCTGTGAAAAGGAGACCCCAAACACAGTAAGTTAAGTAAAATGAGAAGACAGAGAAACACACAGCAGATGAAGGAGCAAGGTAAAAACCCACCAGATCAAACAAATGAAGAGGAAATAGGCAGTCTACCTGAAAAAGAATTCAGAATAATGAGAGTAAAGATGATCCAAAATCTTGGAAATAGAATGGAGAAAATACAAGAAACATTTAACAAGGACTTAGAAGAACTAAAGAGCAAACAAACAATGATGAACAACACAATAAATGAAATTGAAAATTCTCTAGAAGGAATCAGTGCAGAATAAGTGAGGCAGAAGAAAAGATAAGTGACCTGGAAGATAAAATAGCGGAAATAACTAGTGCAGAGCAGAATAAAGAAAAAGGAATGAAAAGAATTGAGGACAGTCTCAGAGACCTCTGAGACAACATTAAATGCACCAACATTCGAATTATAGGGGTCCCAGAAGAAGAAGAGAAAAAGAAAGGGACTTATAAAATACTTGAAGAGATTATAGTTGAAAACTTCCCTAATATGGGAAAGGAAAAAGTCAATCAAGTCCAGGAAGTGCAGAGAGTCCCATACAGGATAAATCCAAGGAGAAGCACGCCAAGACACATATTAATCAAACTATCAAAAGTTAAATACAGTGCTCCCCTGGTGGCACAGGGGTTGAGAGTCCGCCTGCCGATGCAGGGGACGCGGGTTCATGCCTGGTCCGGGAGGATCCCACATGCCGCAGAGCGGCTGGGCCTGTGAGCCATGGCTGCTGAGCCTGCAAGTCTGGAGACTGTGCTCCACAACAGGAGAGGCCACAACAGTGAGAGGCCCACGTACCGCAAAAAAAAAAAAAAAAAAGTTAAATACAAAGAAAAAATAATAAAAGCAGCAAGGAAAAAGCGACAAATAAGATACAAGGGAATCCCCATAAGGTTAACAGCTGATCTTTCAGCAGAAGCTCTGCAATCAAGGAGGGAGTGGCAGGACATATTTAAAGTGATGAAAGGGAAAAACCTACCACCAAGATTACTGTGCCCAGCAGGGATATCATTCAGATTCAACGGAGAAACTAAAACCTTTACAGACAAGCAAAAGCTAAGAGAATTCAGCACCACCAAACCACCTTTACAAGAAATGCTAAAGGAACTTCTCTAGGCAGGATACACAAGAGAAGAAAAGGACCTAAAACAACAAACTGAAAACAATTAAGAAAATAGTAATAGGAACATACATATTGATAATTACTTTAAATGTAAATGGAGTAAATGCTCCAACCAAAAGACATAGACTGGCTGAATGGATACAAAAACAAGACCCGTATATATGCTGTCTACAAGAGACTCACTTCAGACCTAGGGACTCATACAGACTGAAAGTGAGGGGATAGAAAAAGGTATTCCATGAAAATGGAAATCAAAAGAAAGATGGAGTAGCAATTCTCATATCAGACAAAATAGACTTTAAAACAAAGACTATTACAAGACACAAAGAAGAACACTACATAATGATCAAGGGATCAATCCAAGAAGGGATCAATCCAATACAATATGCATAAATATTGTAAATATTTATGCATCCAACATAGGAGCACCTCAATACATAAGGCAAATGCTAACAGCCATAAGGGGGGAAATCGGCAGTAACACAATAATAGTAGGGGACTTTAACACCCCACTTTCACCAATGGTCAGATCATCCAAAATGAAAATAAATAACGAATCACAAGCTTTAAATGATACATTAAAAAAGATGGAATTAATTGATATTTATAGGACATTTCAGCCAAAAACAACAGAATACACTTTCTTTTCAAGTGCTCATGGAACATTCTCCAGGATAGATCATATCTTGGGTCACAAATCAAGCCTTGGTAAACTGAAGAAAACTGAAATCATATCAAGTATCTTTTCCGACCACAACGCTATGAGACTAGACATCAATTACAAGAAATACTCTGTACAAAGTACAAACACATGGAGGCGAAACAATACACTACTTAATAACCAAAAGATGACTGAAGAAATCAAAGTGGCAATCAAAAAATTCATAGAAACAAATGACAATGAACACACGATGACCCAAAACCTATGGGATGCAGCAAAAGCAGTTCTAAGAGGGAAGTTTATAGCAATACAATCCTACATCAAGAAACAAGAAACATCTCAAAGAAACAACCTAACCTTACACTTAAAGCAATTAGAGAAAGAAGAACAAAAAACCCCCAAAGTTAGCAGAAGGAAAGAAATCATAAAGATCAGATCAGAAATAAATGAAAAAGAAATGAAGGGAACAATAGCAAAAATCAATAAAACTAAAAGCTGGTTGTTTGAGAAGATAAACAAAATTGATAAACCTTTAGCCAGACTCATCAAGAAGGGAGAACACTCCAATCAACAGAATTAGAAATGAAAAAGGAGATGTAACAACTGGCACTGCAGAAATACAAAGGATCATGAGAGATTACTACAAGCAACTCTGTGCCAATAAAATGGACAACGTGGAAGAAATGGACAAGTTCCTAGAAAAGCAGAACCTTCTGAGACTGAACCAGGAAGAAATAGAAAATATAAACATACCAATCACAAGCACTGAAATTGAGACTGTGATCAATAACCTTCCAACAAGCAAAGTCCAGGACCAGATGGCTTCACAGGCGAATTCTATCAAACATTTAGAGAAGAGCTAACACCTATCCTTCTCAAACTCTTCCAAAATATAGCAGAG